>NC_092877.1:97151364-97478864 GCF_028372415.1 Notamacropus eugenii
AGGAAAAGGAGGGCAGGACAGTTATCTGAAGAGTCTAACACAAGGATTTAGTGGGATCTTGAATTGCTTATGATATACCAAGAGTAAAAATGCCATAGAAAAATCTTTATAATTGTTTTCCTTTGTAACAGCTTCAGTTTCTCTTTGATTTTTGTTTTATTTGCAAATCAATTTAGAATTCTGTTCCCTGACTCAAATTATGCTGTTCTAAGAAAATACATAAATTTTCTGTGACAAATGATTCCATCTTCTGTAAATAACTTCTGTGGGGTAGTTGATGTAAGTTCAGTTCACAGGGTCTTAAAACTTGGAAGAATGACTAGAGCTAAAGATTTCAGGATCAGGCAGAGGGATGCTAAAGAGACAGTTTTTTGTTTTTCTTTCTTTCTTTTTTTTAGTTTTATAGGTTTTATTAAGTAAGGGTTTCTGGTAAAAAGTTTTGTTGAACACTAATAAGTTGCAATGAAAATGGTGCTGGATTTGGAGTTGAAGAATCCAGTTCAAATCTTAGCTCTGACATTTAATCGCAATGTGACTTTGAGGAAGTTGTGGAATTTCTCCCTGCCTCAGTTTCCTCTTTTATAACATGAGAGGTTTAGCCTAGATGATCTTGATAAGTACTTTTCAGCCTATTTTTGTAGTCTCTATTTTGTTGTTATTTTTAGTAATGCTGGGAATTCATGGGGCCCCTTGTGAGGAAATTTCCCCAGTGTAGGTTGACACCTTCTCTGTAATTTAAAGTGTTGGTGCCTGAAGAGCTGTGAGGGTAAGTAACTTTCCCTGAGTTACAGAGTGAATCGGAGACCAGTTCTATTTCTATTATACCTGATTGCCTCTCATTAATGTCAAATAATGGTTGGAAAAACAATGATTGAGACAATGAACCCAATTTCAAAATTATTTTGAAGAAACCAACTGATCATGGAGTACAAACTAAAATACTAAAAGTAAATAACAGCTAATCTTCAGCTAAATATCTAAAAGAAAGTTTGTCTAAATGTGGTTGGAAGAGTCACTTAATAGTTGCATTGCATAGTTTTCTCTTGAACTTGTATTATTATTATTTCTATTCAAATCTGACTGCTTCTGAGGCACTCTTTTTAACTTACAGAATAGAAGTTCAAAAATATAGAATTTATGTTTTATAGATGGCTAATTTGTGCATCATTAAAAAGAACTGCTACCAAAGAAAAACTACCCTTTCTCCTTTGAAATATAACTCAAGCAAAGCTGTACATCATTGATAAATGGGGGTTACTTATCAGTGCTTAGCATATAGGAATCTATGAAAGGAAAATCAGTGTAATTGTTTAAAAGCAATTAGTTTTCTAAGTTACAGATACAGGATTAAGTATGGGGCCTTTTGGAAATACACTAAGGGAAATTAAACACTATGCATTTAAACCTATAAATATGATATTTTCAAGCCAGCTTTGCCTTGTAAAAGTGATGGATGTCTTTGTACTTTTCATAGGTAAACCTGGAAAATGCAGAATTATAGTCATGGTTCAATATCTTACATGATCACCTTGAAAAGTAGATGGTAAATGAGAAAATTTTCCATTCCGTTTTTTCTTTATTTTTTAAAAGGGTGAGCAGTACAGTAATGTACATAGTTCAAGTTATACCTACACAATCACCGGACTCTTTGAAAAATTGTTATTTCAATTGATGTATCTTTTTTCATCTATGTCAAACTCAAGTTATCTAGTTTGATGATTCCTCTGCCCCAACATTTGTCCACTACACTGAAGGAATACCAAGCAATTAGTTCCAACTGAAAAATCAGCAATTTATCTGAGTGTTTTGTTTACACATTATTGAGGAATTTGTTGGAACAATTATTTCTATTACTTGACTCAACTGTCTGGTTGACCATCCTTTTCTGTGCCATTTTTTCAGAAAAAAATGTCTTTAAAAAAGTTTGGGGCTATCTTTGGGTCTTTCTGATGAGTAGCTGTAACTCATTGAGATCTAGGGGGATATAGCAGAGAGGATGAAGGATGATGCATAGTTCCCCCCTTCTTCCACACCCAATCCAAGTTTCCTAAAGCGCTATTTTCTGCCCTTTGTTTATAATTTTTTCATATCTCCCTGCAATCAATCAGAAACTTTATACTTAGAGCATGACTTAACTTCAGCCTTCTTAAGTGTTTGTATCCTCAAGATTAGACTTTCAGCTTTGCTTAATGGATGCTTTTCTCTACCCTTAGAACAATGGCTAAGCTTAGCCAACTTTGAATGCCAACTTCTCATACTAACACATTTTTTTTTGTCTCTGGGCTTCTGAGAATTTTGAGTGGAACCCTCCTTTTCCCTTCTCCACCTTGAAACAATTTCTACTAATGGGAAGAAGGGAACCCCATATAACTCTTAGATAATTTAAAGTTTTAAAGATAGAAAAGGAGAGGAAAATAGATACATGGATTCTCTGTTTCTTTCATACAGAGTAGACAGAGCTAATGGAAATATGCCCCCTTTATATGGGGAATAAAGCATCACACTCATTCTCTCTATAGTCACCATGGTGTAGTATATAGGGCACTGAACTTGGATTCAGGAGGATTTGGATTCAAATACCACCTCAGAAACTTACTGTGTCATCTTTGGAAAATCACTTTACCTCTCTGTGATTCCATTTTCTAATCTGCAAAATAGAAGAGGGGTTGCACTCAGTCCTCTAAACTCCTTCCTAGCTCCACAACTGTGATCCTATAATTAATTCACAGAGAGCAACTCTCAGTTGTTTTTATACAAACTTGCTTTCTTACCCGTAACTCTTCAGAAATAATTAGCAAGACAAGCATTGCTTTATAGTGACAGCACATTAACAGAAATTGAATATGTTTATTTAGGGGTGAGAATCATTATTTTAGATTTCTGTACTGAGCTGAGTCAATTAATATAGACTGCAGAAATGTGTGAAATAATACTACAATGTCTTGTCTACTTCTGTGCAATGTCTATTAAAATAAATAATTTGCTTTTTGTAGTTCAAAATCAAAGATTTGGTAACATTTTATGTGACTTCTGTGTCTTAGAAAAGTCCACATTTACATGCAAAGTCTCCATTCCTTGAAATATTGAGCTATACTGAAATATATGACATATATTGTTAGAGCCCTCCTCAGCCTCCAAATAATCATTAAGTTGAAATCTATTGGAGGTTTTTGAAGATACTTGAGACAATTACCTTTTTAATTTTTTCCAGTGTCTTCATTTTTTTCAATATTTTGAGTTCACTTTCTTCCAGGTCCATGCTCTACCCCATTCAGACCATACCTACTGTGGTTCTGTTCTATCTATTTTAGTAAGGACAAAGAAACATTGTAGAGTCCTTCATAGCAGGGCAACCAAAGTAATGAAGGGCCCCAAGCAAGACTGATTGAAGGGATTTACCAAGTTTTACCTAAAGGAAAGAAACCTGTGAGGGACCATGGGCAGGCTGGTTATCTTCAAATTTTTTAAGGGCTCCCATTTTATTCTACTTGGCCCTAGAGAGAAAGAACTAAGGCCAGTGGACAAAAGTTGAAAAGAAGAAGAGTTAGGCTTGATGGAAGAAAGACTTAATTAAAAAAAAGACACATTTTATTTGGACATAACAGATATTTACCAATACACAACCGAGCAAAGTTTGCTTAAAAGTACATTGCTTGTGAGTCAAGAAACGCTTTTAAATATAATGATTATGACGAATAATTCATTTCAGTTCCTACTTCTATAGCAAACAATTGTTAACATAAAGGAAGAATGTGTACTTTAATTTTAAGAGCTCAACACAAACCTTGTCTATTGTGTTTGCCACAAGTTTTATTTTCCCTTTGTTTTGTTCTGCTTTACATTATATATTGTCTTTTTTGGCTCCTCTTTATTCATCCTATATCATCTTAGGAGTTTTTTTCAAATTTCTTTGAAATATTAATATTCTTTATTCATTTTGGCACAATAATCCATTATAGTTATATACCCTATTTTGTTCAGATAATCCACAATTGGTGGACTAGTATTTTGTTCTTTATTTTTGCTGTTACAAACACTGCTGTTATGAATATTTTTGCATGTGTGGTTCTTTCCCGAATGTTGTTAACTTCCTTTGGGCATAAAACCATTTATTGAGTCAGAGGGAATGAATACTATAGGAATTTCTTGAAAAAATGTTTTCCAGAATTATTGCATTACTTCAGGGTTCCGTTGAGTGAATTACTATATCTGTCTTTATGGGGCCCCCCAAAATGATTTTTTCTTCTTTTGGCATCTATTAGTTTGCTGGTTGTGAAGTCATATCTCAAAGTTGCTTTAATCTGTTTTAATTTAATGTCTGCATTATTTATTTGAATTATTCTTTAGATAATTATTGACAGTTTGCACTTCTTTTGAAAAATCTTCGTTTATATCTTTTGACCATTTTTTGCCTATTGGACAATGAATCTTATCCTTGCAAATCTGGGACAATTCCTAGAGATTGTGGATATTGAACACTTAACTGGACAAGTAAAACATTCGGTAACAGAATTTTTTTCTAATGATAATTAATTTGTGGATTGCTCAATTTTCCCATTACTGGGTTGTCTAAGTTATTCATTTTAGGGTTCTGGGAGTATTTCACATTTTTATAAAGATATTACCAATTTTGTTTTCCTTTTAGTAGTGGTTTCTGATAATGTTATTATTATAGCTAAATTCACTGTGAAATTGTTCTTGGCAATATGGACTCCATCATATTAGCTATTTTTAAAGCACTTTTGTGAATGTTTTTTAAAGAAAAATTGTTTTCAATTTTGTTGATTTCAATTTTTTTGTGTGTATTTTGGCATGATTTTTTATTTCAAGTGTTTGTTTCATGTTCATATGCTTTTATATAAACTCCACCACTCATTTTTTTTAAAGCCCTTGGCAACCTGATGCTAACTTCAATTAAAAAAAAACAAAACTTTTAACTCTAAACTTTGTTTTTCCTTTAATTCTTTTATGAAGCTGCTTACTTATGCTTGAGGTTCTTGAAAACAGTCCATTTTATTAGTTGTTGTAATATTATGCCATTTTTCTGGAGAATTTTCCTTACTTTCTTTTTACAATATAGAATTTACATATTTATTTTATTAGGACCATGCATCATTATTATTGCTTTAAAATAATTTCTTCAGCTTATTTTAATGTAAAGTTTTACTCATGAAAATCCTTTATGCATTTTATTTTCAGGTGATGAAAAGGGATAGAATTTAGGAATAGGCACTCACTCAGCCTATATAAATCTTAAGGGAAATCTTTTCAGTCTAGTTGATGACGCTTCCTTCATTTTGTTTAAACTTGAATTAAATTTTACGTTTATCCCACTAAATTGCATTCTTTTAGGTTTAATCCAATGTTTTAGCATGAAAAGACCTTTTGGAATACTGACTCTGGTACCTAGGATGTTACCTGTCCCTCCTAGCTCTGTGTTGTGCAAACACAACATTTGTACTTTATTCTAGTTATTGACAAAAATGTTCACTCTGCCAAGCACTGATTTTTGGTATACTCTAGAGACTTCCTTCTAAGCTGACATTAAGCCACTACTTTTGTAGGCTAACTACACAGTCAATCCCAAATCTACTAAATTGTTTTATGGTTGATCTCAAGTTTCTCCATTATTCATAATTCTACCACAAGAGATTTTTGGCAAATGGTTTACTGAAATCTAGGTCAAGAATATCTACAGCAATGCCTTGACTTACGAGCTTTGTTATACTATCAATAAAAGGAAATAAACCTTATTTTGTCATAAACTCTTTTTGGTGAAGCACTAATGGTTCCTTGTAATCATGCTTTCTTTTTAATTTTTTTCTTCTTTTTCAATTTTAGATTAGTTTTAACTTCAAATTCTCTCTGTCCCCTTTCTTCCACCCAAGGAAAAGGCAAGAGAAATAGAAACCATTACAAATGTGTAGAGTCATGCAAAACAAATTTCCACATTAGCAATGGTCAAAAAAAAAAAAACCAAACCAACAACCAAGAAATAGAAAAAGAAAGAAATAGATGATAATCTGTTTTAATCTGTATGCTAGGTCTATCAGATCTCTATCTGGAGGGAGATAACATTCTTTCATCATGAATCATTTGGAGTTCTGATTGGTCATTGTGTGGATCAGAGACACCATGTTTTCCAGAACTGATTATTTTTGCAATATAGCTATTACAGCAGAAATTGCCATCCTGTTCTGATGACTTCATTCTGCATTAGCTCAAAAAAGTTTTCCAAGATAGCATTTGTTCTTGGTTTTAGATAGATACTACTTATACTTGTAAAGATAATTCTTTTTCATTTCTATATTTTCCAGTAGTTTAGTTTTAAGAATAATAATAGATATGCATTTTGTCAAAAACTTTTCTTGCATCTGTTGAAATAATCATAATTTTAGTGCTTTTTTTTTTAAACCAGCCCTGCATTCCTGGTAAAAATCTAGCATTGTCATAGTGCATGAACATTGTGATTCTCTTTTCTAGTATTTTATTTAAATTTTTGCCTCAGTATTTGTTATTTAATATAAAGCAATAATACATAGTGTTTTTCTGTTTTGTCTCTTCCCAATTTAGATATCAAGACCATATTTGCAACATAGAAGGAATTTTTGGACTGCTTCTTTATCTGTTTTTTCAAAAGTTTTGTATTCTTGAAATCAATTATTCTTTAAATCGATAGAATTCACTTGTAAGTTCATCTAGTCCTGGTTTTTCCCCCTCTTATGACTTGTTCACTTTCTGTTTCTAAGATAGGCTCTAATTATTTAAATGATCTATCTCTTGATCCATTAACCTGGGTAATTTCTGTTTTTGTAAAACCTATCCATTTAATTTAGGTCATCAGTTTTATTGGCATGTAATTGGACAAACTAATTCCTAATAATTACTTTTGTTTCATCCTCATTATTTGTGAATTTACCTTTTTTTTTGAAATATTACCAATAATTTGGTTTTCTTTTTTCCTTTTTAAGATTCAAATCAAGCAACGATTTCTTTATTTTGTTTTTTAATCCAATTCCTAGTTTCTTAATTCTTTTTTGCATTATTTACTAATCTCTCCACTTCCTTTTCTATATATTCAGTTTTTGCCAAGAATTCAAATCAAATTTGTGTTCAAATAGCTTGAGGATTTTTTTTTTAGTGGGTAAATTTACTATTTTCAAAACTGTGATAGCTTTCCTTTATGATCTTACCAAGAGTACTATTGGAATAGTGCCATAATCATACATGCTAGTTTTTGGTATCAGAGATGTGTTCATTTGGTAATCTAACTTCACAAAGGACTCATATTCTTTTATATTATTATCTTTCTTATTATCTTCCTACTTGCCTTAGATATCAAACACCTATTAACCATTTACATTCTGTCTTTTAATATCCAAAGTTCACTTTCCTTGGCAGATAAAACAAGAAGAGTCTTGTCTCTGGGCTCTAATATATTCAGCAACCAGAAGTCTATTTATTTTATGCCAGTTTCCCAAACTAATAAACTAACAATTTTTATGTTTTTGTGTTTGTTTTTCTTACTATGACTCTCCTTAATAATCTTATATTGTCTGGAGAATTAGCACTCAACATTATTCTTATGGGATTGTATGAAACTTCTTTATGTATTTATTTTCTAGCTTGTTTGCTTACATTATCTGAGTGCTTTTTTTTTATTTAAACAAATTTAGTTATCTGCACACCACCTCAATTCTGGTTAGTCATCTTAACCTATTGCCTCTCAGAAGATCTCTCTTCCTTTTCTCCCAAATCACCCCCTCCCTTTTGTCTTCAGAATTTCTTTGTTGAAGGCTCTTCCCCTCTCCTGAGCTTACATACAATTTAAATTTGTCTATGGAATGCAATCTATAATTTCTCTGAATCCTTTGAAATCTTCTCTCCCCCATATATATATATATATATATATATATATATATATATATATATATATATATATATATATATATATATATATATATATATATATATATATATATATCAATATGCCCAGCATTTTTCTCCTCTGTCACAGATTTCATTAAAATCTCATATTTGTTTCCTCCATGTTTGTGGAACTCAGATCCAGAAGCTTTGAACATTTTAAAAGTATTTTTATAATTAAAAAATCTCATTTGTGTGTATTTACTTTTGACTTCTAATTCTTTGCATCCCTCCTATACCTCCTTTACCCACTGAGAGAAGTAATATGATTCACACTATACATGCAAAAACATGTCTGTGCTTAGTCTATTTTCCAGATCAGTTGTTTTTCCAGTGAGAGATTTCACATTTTCTTTTTTTTAATTCTTTTTACTTTCTTTTTTTCTTGATGTCTCAGAGAATCATTAGTGTCTACTTCCTCAATTTTAATATTTAAGGAATTTTGTTTTTCAATGAGGTTTTGAACCTCTTTTTCATTTTGACCAATTTTGCTTTCTAAGGAATTCTTTTCTTCAGTGAATTTTTGTGCCTCTTTTACCATTAGATCAATTTGTTTTTTAAGATATTATTTTCTTCATTATTTTTGTACCTTTTTTTTTACCAAGTTATTAATTAATTAATTCTCTTTTCATGACTTTCCTGCATCACTCTCATTTCTTGCCACCATAGTAGCTTTTTATAGTCAAATTCTTTCTGTTGTTGATGCTTGCTTATTTTCCCAATCTATTTCTTGACTTTGAGTTTTAATTGATCTCTGCTCACTGGGAGAGGGGGAGGCATGGTCCCAAGATTCAGGCGTTTTTATGCTGCTGTTTTCAGAGCTAGTTCTAAGGAGTCTGAACATATTTGGTGCTTCTGAGGTGGTATGATGCTTGAAAAAGTGTGGTCACTGCTCTCTTGTTCTATGTTCTGACCTTTACCCAGGAAAGGCTGTTATTAACCTGAAACTACAAGTGCTAAGACTCCTCTTGATCTTAGAACTATGAAGGTCCCTTCTCTCCTGCCCCAGAAATGCCAGTGCTCCCATCTCCTTTGAACTGAATGTGACTAAGAAAGATCTTTCTCTCCCATTGTCAGGCATGGGAAGATTTGTAGAAAGATCTAGGCCTTTTGTTAATAAGGCACTAGTTCTTAAGGGACGTGATGTCCTCTGGCTCTAAAAAGTATATAAAGTGTAAAAAAGTGTATTTTGGGGCTTACTAACTGGAAGTGTTTGTTTAGCTAGACGAGGACTCTGGGAACCTGCTAAAGGAGACCCCCAGCTTTGAACATGCAAATGTTGTGCTTCCCTCTCTGGTAACTATGGTCAGACAGTGGGATTATGTCTGCTCAGTTATGGTCAGGCAGAGCAAGCCATGTCAGTTGACTTTTGATTTCTCTGTATTTTCTCTGAAGTTCAGGGTGCTTTTTTCCCCTGAACTAACTGAATGATATATGTGCTTGCTAAAGAAATGATACATCTGTTTGATTAAAGTGATTAACTCCTCAAAATTTGTCTTTGATTTTATGAATGTAGATCTAAGAATTTGTGATAGGCCCCCCTGTGTATGTTGAACTGCTTACTGATACAACATGTGATGCATAACTGTGAAAAAGCAATAGAGTCGACAAACAATGCTACTCCTTGTACTTCGTGCCAGCAAAAAGTCCCCTGTAATCTGGTTCTGACCACTTGTTCCATCATTTTACTACATCTGGGCTGACCACCGTCTTGGTCACCTACAAGGCAGCTG
Source organism: Notamacropus eugenii (assembly GCF_028372415.1). Classification (NCBI taxonomy): domain Eukaryota; kingdom Metazoa; phylum Chordata; class Mammalia; order Diprotodontia; family Macropodidae; genus Notamacropus; species Notamacropus eugenii. Next base: position 97,161,024 of record NC_092877.1, read on the forward strand.
ACCTCTGGTCCTGCCTCCATAAATGCTCCAGGATATTTATCACCCTGCTGTCACAGACCTCTCTTGTCCTCCTCCCAAGTTGACTTAGGCTGGAAAAATGTCTCATCCTTACCTTTATTACTTCTGTTGCTCTAGAATTCTATTTGAGGCTTATTTTAAAATTGTTTGGAAGGGAATGTTAGGAGACTTTGACTGGGTTGCTGCCTCTACTCTGCTATCTTGGTTCCTCAGCCTTTTGGAAAGAAGAAATGATAATTAGTGTTAACTGATAAACTATTAACTCATGTGTTTCTAGCAAAGAGAATGCCAGTTCCAACATATGTTTTGGTAGCTGAAGTGCTACATCCCTACTTTTTAAAGCCTCTGTGTCTTCTGATCAGTTTTTCCAGCTCCTTATTGATTTTCTAATTCTGACCAGTATACACATAACCTGGTTCCAGCCTACCTTTCCAGTATTATTATACATTCCCTCCTTTCCTATGCTCAATGTCCCAGCTATGCTTGTTTTGTTACTGCCCAACAGGCGTAGCATTCTGTCTCATCTCTGTGTCTTTGTAATAGTTGTGCTCCCCCCCATCCCCATCCTGGAATATGCTTCCTTCCCATCTCTATCTCCTAGCATCCTAGTTTCCTTCAAGATTTGACTCATGCGGAACTTTCCACATCAATCTGGAGCCTAATACAATGCCTGCAATATAGTAGGTGCTTAATCAATGCTAGTTGATTTACTTATACCTTTTCAGGTATTATTATTATTATATTATTATTATTATTGCTGTAATATCATTACTTCTGTTTTTTTCTCTGATTTTCCCCAGTGTGTTCTGTGATTTGCTTCCCCTCATTCTGGTTCCTGGATTTCTATTTGTGCATATACAATGTAGGAGGAGGATCACTTCCATTCCCTTTTATTGGTTCTGATTTTTGAGTTCTATTATTTTACCATATTTTTTACCCTTACTTTGTATGTTTCTGTATACATTTCAGAAACCACGGGTTTTATTAGTGGCTCTTTTCCTGGATTTTGTCTCCTACGAATTTCTGGGTATTCCTGTGCTATTCGTAAGTTATAGTTATTCCTCATGGCTACTATGAAGGTGGCTGTATATAGGTAGTTTTTCTCCTACCATCTTCTCTGTCAGTATAAAACTCTTTCATTAAATTTCTAAGACTCAAGGCAAATAGAATCTGATAAAACTTTGTTAGGTATCACTGGCCAGGAGCTAGTCATTAGTCTTTTTTTTTTAGGACAAAGTACAGAAATCCAAATCCTGTTCTCAAAAAGGATATATGATATTACTTCCTGGGGCCACACTTTGCCTCATTTATCAGATTTTATAAATCCTTTAAATATCTTTTTGTCTTTACTTGGTCCCACTCTGTGAGTTCTTACAGATTTTGATTTCTGATAATTTGCCTGGATGTTATATTGTCCATCTTTCTTTGTCTTCTGATATTCTATCTTCCTCAATCTTCTTTGATTAAAAAGGATTTTTTAAAATAAAGAAGTGGGATTTTATAAAGTGAAAGGGTCATAGTAAGGGGAATAGAGGAAGGGGAGATAGAGTGTACTGGACTCAGGACTAAGGTAAGACACCCTGGGAAGGGGAGACCTGTGTTTTCCAGAATTTTAAAGGGTCTGTTGCAATCAGGCTGCCTTATCTAGCATTCATCCAGCCTTCCATTGGTGATTTCAAGTTTTTAGAAAAGCAAAGTAATTCTTATAAAAATTTAGGAATCACTCTTGTATAGAACTATGTTAGACTTGAAAAATTCAGCATTTTCCCCCCACTAGTACATTATAGAAATAAAAGTTTGGGCTCATTGACCACCCTATGCAATTTTCCAAATGCAAGTCAGATCTAACCCTAACCCTCTGCCAAATCATGGAATGAAAATGATAATGAAAAATAAAAATGATCTCATTGTGACTAACAAAAAAAATTTACATCAAAAGTAATGAAAAAACTATTTTAGAAGCTAATGGGTAGATGAAGTCCTACATGGTCATTAATAGAAGACAACTAGGGTTTTTAAATGAGAATTTCTATAAAGAAATGTTTCCTAATTTGTAGAATGAGGGAGATGTTCTTTAAGGTCATTTTTACTTTTCATATTATATTATTCTATTATAATATTACTTGAAATATTACTCTACAAGAACATAAAGATTTAATTCATATAAAAAACAAACTCCCCCCCCCCCCCCCACACATCATGGAGCTTACTTTCTAGTGAAAGTAATTGCATTAATTTCATAGATAGTACAGAGAGAAACTGGTATTGAAGTATCTCTATCTCTATCTCTATCTCTGTCTATCTATCTATCTATCTATCTATCTATCTATCTATCTATCTGACAGATTTCATGTTAGAAAAATTCAAAAATATTTTATATAATATACATATGTAAATTTTGTGTAAGAATCATTTCTGAATTAGCTGTAAAGTCAGACCACCGATAGAGTAAGGATGAAAATTAATTAAAAACTAAAAGAATCAAAACTTTTAAAATTACTTCAGTTCAATTAAAGATTTATAACAAAAATATCAAGAGCGAAAGTTGCAAAAATGATAAATAACAGACATGATTCCAGCAGAGAGATGTAGACAGTCGTTCTCAAACCACTCATTTGCAGAGGTGGTATGTCTAGAAGTTGTACCATGCACACATGTTCAGACTTTTTCAATGTATTGAAGTTATACTGATTTCTCCCTTCTCTTTTCTTTTCTTCCTGTTTTTATGTCTTCAGAAATACTAATTGTTACATGGAATAGTTCTCTGGAAAAGGGAGAGGCACTGAAAAGGGAAAACTTCAGTGATAACAATAAAATGACACAGCAGGGGTCTTCCAGGGACAATTGGAGAAGATCAATAGAGAAATCCCAGAGTTAGGTTTGGTCCCTGTCAAGAGTAAACACCTCCAGGCTAGGGTCCTGCTGTAAGTCACTTAAAGAACACTTGGCTAGCCCTGGGGTCAGTTGGTTTGAGATTCTGCCTCAGACCCAACCACTGGAACTTTTACTCCTGGGATAATGAGAAGACTTGGGCAACTGAGCTAATGAAGATCAAGGGAATCTCTACTGAAAAGAAATACCAGACCCAGGTGAGCTGGGGAGAAAAGTGGAGGCAAGAAGGAACCAGAACACCCTGGGTGAGTGCAGAAGCAGTGAGGCAGAAAGCCCCTGGCTGTGGGCATTTACAGGAGGTGGGAGGTTTGGCTTTGCTTCCAGGCAGGACGGGAGAACACAAGATCTGGAGCAAGAGGTACCCCCCTCACACACAACCCCGCCAGAGCTAGATGTAATAACAAAAATTAAGCTATTCCTGCAAAAAATGTACCAGTAAAGGAGAAAGAATCCAACAATAGAAAGTTGTTATGGGAATAAAGGAGACCAGGGTTCATCTTCAGTGGAGGATATTGAAGCAAAGAAATCACCTTCTACTCCAAAGAGTAGTATCAAATGGTCACCTGCTCAAAAATAATTCATAAAAGAACTTTAAAAAGACTTCAATAATCAAATGAGAGAGATGGAAGAAAAACTAAAAAAAAGGAACAATCCAAGAAAAACAAAAAAGATTATGAAAAGAAAATCAATCAATTAGAAGATCCAGAATCTTAAGAAAGAAAATGACATTGAAAATTTGAAGTGGAGTAGGTGAAGCCACCAAAGTTCTAAGATCAAGGAATAATTAAACAAAATATAAAGAATGAAAAAAATAGAAGAGAAAGAGAAACAAGAAAAACAACTCATCTTGAAAATAAATCAAGAAGAGAAAACATAAGAATAATCAGATTGCCTGAAAGTTATGATCCAAAAAAGAATCTTGATACAATAACACAATAAATAATTAAGGAAAATTGTCCCAAAGCATTCACACGATGGGGTGGAAGGGGGTAGAAATAGAAAAAAATCCATTGATCAGCACTTGAAAGAGATCTTATATGGAAAAGTCATGGGAATATTATAGTTGACTTCTGAAACCCCCAGCTCAAGGATGAGATATTAAAAGCAACAAGAAAAAATCAATTTAAATATGATGGTGCCACAATTAGAACCACACAAGACCTAGCAGTGGAGACAATAAAGAACTATCGATCTTGGAACTCTATATATCAAAAAGCAAAAGAACTGGAACTCCAATTGAAAATATCATATTCAGCAAACTTAAGTATGACCCTAAATGGAAAAAAAATGAACATTTGATCAACTATCAGACTTTCAAAACTTTGTTAAAACAAAAACAAACCTGAACTTAATAGAATATTTGACATATAAGTGCCAAGAGAAATGTAAGGTATATACCAAAAGACTGTTTCAAGGGATTTAATAAAGACAGACATAAAATATATCTATGTCTAAGACTGTCATTAGTGATTGGGTTGTTTTTAAGAAAGATAGAAGCAGACCTGAGTAGGATATTGTTTTAAAAAGTTAAACCATTTAGGAAAACTTAAAAAGAGTAAATATTTTATAAATATGAAATACAAGAGGAAGAATTGATATACAGGAATTAAATGGAGGAAGAAGGCTAGTGGTTCTGGTAACGTACTTTCATCAGGAATGGGTTCAAGATGGAACAATACACATATATCTAGAAAAGTATAAAAGTCTTCTAAATTTAGGAAGAAATAAAATGCTAAGGGGATGGGGAGTGTGGAGAGCATAAGGAAGGGAATTTCTAGAGAGGAGAGTGAGGTAATCGGCTATAAGCAGCCACGCAAGTAGATTTATGGGTAAGAAAAGGATCCTTGGGGGGCAGATTAAGTAACAGGAGGACAAGGCAATAGGTAGAAATAAAGTAGAAGTGTTAGGATATATAAGAAATAAGAGCTACAAACAGAAACAAAGATCACAAATAAAATTTGTTAGGGAAAGTACGTCTATGTATATATGTATTTACACATATGTATCTGTACTTAATTGTAGCCTGGGGAGGGGGAAGAGCAAAAAAAGAAGAAAATAAAAAGTGCACAACAGAGGACAAAAGAAAGGAAGCCAAGAAGAGGACAGCTCTCAATGCAAAGTGTGGTATTTGTCATACAGGCTCTCTTGAAATGAAAATTTATCATATATTTTGAATCTTCTCTTGTGTTCTGTTTGCACATTACATGATTTTTTCCTTTTCTTTGTATTTAAGTTCCAATATTTCAGTTAAGATATTTTCCCCCCTTTTCTCTATTCTGCATTTATGTTCTAACGTTTGAGACTAAAATAAAATTTTCAAAAAAAAAGCAAAAAAAAAAACCCCTTAAAATTTTGCTAAAACTTTTGGGACACTTTATATCTTGCATGTGTCTGGTTATTCACATGTTGTCTTCCTCAATAGAATGTTAACTCATTATAGCCAAGAACTATTTTTTGTTATTTCTCTAACTTTTCCCACAGTGCTTAGATGCTTGTTGATTGATAGGGGCAAGGAGAAAATAAGTAAAAAGCTAGAATAAAATAGAAAACCACAAATGAGCTCAAATAGGGAAAATCCTTTCTAGTCAAATCAGATCTTCTTAGCTCTATCTCTTAAACAATTTTAGCAATTCCTCACAGGGCATGCTGTGAGGAATATACCATTTTATGTCCATATATTATCTCCTCATATTATCAAGATATTTGGAATATGACTAGGACCATAGGGCCCACTACAAAAATAGAAGTTTTTCAATGAGAGCTACAACAAAACAAAGAAAATTATATTTAACTAAGCATTGATGGGGCAAGTTGATGATTACCGCATCACTCTGGTAAGGTATAGGACAAGAATTTTAAGACCTTAAAATATAAGACAATGTAGGAATAAAATTCTAGGCCCAAGACGGAGTGTATGTGTTTATAGCTAAACTATATGTGCTCAGAAGAGAAAATCTGTGACTTGAATACTTCACTTCATTGGGTCTTAAATTCTTCATCTAAAAATACAGAGCATTGCATTTAATGTCCCTTCCACCCTGATTAAGGCTGTGAGATAAATGCTTACATCATAAAGTACCAAATTGCCCCATATCCCTGGGGCCATTACTGAGTCTCAATGAATTCTCATTCTTTAATAAGATCTTTTTACTCATTTGAAAGTAGTGTTTTGAAAAATTTATTAAGAATTTCAAATACCACAGAAACAATTTCTAGACATTAACTTCTGCAAACATCATTAAATAGTAGTGCCAGATGAAATTAGTTTGCAAATATAGAGTATCCATTTCTTTAGAATATAATTCTGAACTTTCTCTACTATGTCCTCCTTACCCTGTAAATTAACTCTCACCCTGGACTTCTTGCACTAGAAGTATCCTCTGCCTTTTTAACCTCTCCCTCTGATTGGTTGGTTCCTCTCAGAACTTCCATTTTAAGGAGGACTCCCAGGTCAGCTGTGTCTTCATTCCTCACCAGGTTGCATTGCTAACTCTCCTGGCTTTCTCTGCCATGCCACAGAAACCTCTTCATCATGAAAGTTCACTCTAGCCCTGGATTTCACAAACTGGAAATACCCTCTGAGAATGTAGCCTCTTTTTCTGATTTGGTGGTTATTTCCAGAAGTTCCATATTAAGGAATATTCACAGGCTAGCTATGTCTTTATTACTCTGGAGGCTGTTTTCCTAACTCTTTGTGGTGTTTCTATAATGTCCCATGTCCCCATGTGGGTATCGTCCTCTACTCCCCCTTTATATGCTACCTTTTCTCATTCAATTGTATGATCATTCTTTGTTTCTGTTAATATTTATATTCCCACCTCTTATTCCAGTGTCATTTAGTAAATGTTCTGGAATAGCCTTGACAGGGGAACTGTCCAGTTCTGAAATTCCTCTTTTAACTCCATTTGAAAACCCAAACTTTCAAACTTGAAAGTAGTAATCATTTAGTAGATACTTGTTGACTTGATTTGACAATACTTTTTATCGATCAAGTGTACTTTCCCATTCAGTCCCACTTGATTTATATATGTTTTAAACCAAAAACAATATTCTCTTTTACAATGGGAACATGGAAAAGATGCTTATATTTTAAATTAAGGCCCTATAAATATGTTCTAGATCATTCAGAATCAAATAATTGCTTTATATCAAAATGTATTGGGAGTAAACTGAATTATCCATATTAAATTAAACCTCAATTAACTTAAACCCTGCATGATTTAACATTCAATCAATGGACATTTTGGCTGTCTTCCACTTTGATTATTGAGAACATGATAATATGATGCCAGAAATTTATTCTAGAAAACTAATTTCTAAGACACATTCTGGGATCAGTGTATTTTCTGTGGCAGTATAAGTTAGGAAAATATTTGACTAAATTTTTAAAAGGCAGAAAAGTACAATTGAAAGAGATTGACTTAGAATTAGGGGACCTTGGGTTTGCCATTTATTAATTTTGTGACCTAATTTCCTCATCTGAAAATGAATTGCTTGAATCAGATGACCTGAAATATTCTATCCAAGTAAGAAATCAGTTATCCATACTCATACCCATAATCAAACACTTCCTAGTTTGTATGATTACAGTTGATTAGCTTTTATTTCTGATTCTTTTTATTTTATTTTATTAGCTTTTATTTCTGATTCTTTCATCAATTAAATGGAGATAATATTTGCATTATATATCTCAATAGCATTATTAAGAAAGTTCCTTAAAATCTTAATATTTTAAACATATATCATAATTACAATAAATTACAATACCATGTAATCAGAGCTATATTAGAAATGATGACCCTAAGGCACTATAAGACTTTCATCAAAGATTCATTTTATTCATTTGTAGTAGACAAATTAGGAAGTATAAAAATAATTGTATAAACATTATCAGCAAAACTTCTATCGCATCCTACTTTTGTGTGCTGTGATGGCTTGGCAATGGTTCTTGGTTCTAAAAGTCTGTGTCATCAGAACAGGGTCATTGATAACTTTTCCCAATCTGGAAATGCTTCTAGAATGGTCTTGGTGATAAAATACTTTTTTCTAAGCACTAGATGAACTATTTGCAAAGAGGTTCATCACTAGCACTTAGGAGGAAATTCTTTGATTATGGAAATCCAAGGGAAAATACACAAAATATCTTTCATCTCTTCTACTTCTGCATTGTCATTTGGCAGAGTGGTAGAAAAGGAGATGGAGGGAGAATCAAATAGACCATTTGGTAACATTACCTTAATTATAAGCACTTTAAATGTGAGAGCCTTGTCCAGTTATTGAATGGACATATTATGGGAACAATAAAATTATATCCCTCTTGACACTTACCAGAAGGCAAAGGGAATCTTTTTTGTAAATGCTAAATGCTAAAGGCATTTCTTGGAAAGGTACATAGAGAAGCAATAGTGTGAGTATTATCATACATTCCAGCACAAGAAAAATCTTTCATGAGATGTTATAATTTTCTATCACAGTAGCGATCATAAGCATTGGAGGAAAAAAGAGACCACCATTGGAAATAATTTCAGCTTTTCTACTATTTGTTCCAGAGGACAAAGAAGTAGAGAAATTAGAATGAGGACTTGAAAATATCCTCCAAATTAAATCAACATTTGTGTTTCAAGAAGAGAATGAGGAGTTACTGGACATAGTGAGTACTTCAAAAGATGAAAAGTGAGTGATTATATTTTAAATCATAGTAAATAACTGGTTAATAAGGTAGGTATCATTTAAAAAGATCTGATATCTCTGTACAATCAGATCACTTACTGGCCAAATTAAAGATAAAATAAATGTTAAACTATAAGAAATGATAAGCGTAAAGATATGACATACCATTGGAGCAATTCCAGCTTGAATTATTCAACCAATTTGTTCACATTGAAATGCATATAAAAGTGAAAAAAGAATGTATATTGACATAGCTAACCTAATTTCCTAAAGATTTTTAACTGTCATATATCAGTTTCCATAGTGATGAGACCAAAAGATCTTAGATGGTGTCTTGGTCAGCAAAGGCATGATCTGTCTGAGAAGAGAAATATGGCAGTTAAGTCTGTTATCATTTTATGCATATATGAGATATTATTGGAAGGCATGGTAGAAAATTATGAGCATATCCCAACAAAAAATACAGAAGTTATGTGCAAAAAAATAATAAAAAATCATAGTGAAAATTCCAGTGAAGGAAAATTATCCCAAGGATGAACATAGAAAGAAGACAAACAGATTGAAAAAAATGAAAAAGATCTGTAAGGAGTTTTATAAGTCCTTTTCTTCATCATTATCACAGTCTATGTTATGCTACACAAGGGAGTAGACATTGCATTAAAGAATATAAAGAAGGGAAGGGCTTATTAAGACCAAGATATCTCAATAAGGGCAACATACCAGAAGTTTGTGTGTGTGTATGTGTGTATATGTTGTGTATTCTTAATGGGACAATTAGGTAGAGTGCCAGGCCCGGAGTCAAGAAGACCCATTTTTGTGAGTTCAAATTTGATTTCAGACACTTATGAGCTATGTGATCCTGTTTGCTTTAGTTTTCTTCTCTGTAAAATGAGTTAGAGAAGGAAATGGCAAATCACTTTAATGTCTCTGCTATTAAAACCCCCAATGGGACCATGAAGAGTCAGATATCACAAAAAACAATGAACAATAAAAACAAATGACCTTAATAAAAATTAGTAACTCCTAACCATATGAGTACCTTCTCATTTATACTAATTTTTTATGAAGATGGTCTGCATAATGCATTGAGGAATCTGTGATGAAATTGTGAGAATGGAACACATAGGCTCTCACAAATTGTTATACATCAGACTATATCTTTTTAGTTAAACAATTGACTAAAAGATGTAGTCCTCCTTTGGGTTATTATGTGAATTTCCCTAGAAAGTCAGAATAAAGGATGATATCAGTAGTCAAATGACCACAAGAAGACTAGTCATATTGTGAGTGAGTATGCAATTAAAATCCAAAAATGTGTAGATAGTCCAAGACAGGTCTCTCAGTACTTTAAATTGACTTCCTAGTAAACATTTATCAAAAGATAATGTTTACTATAATAAACTATACTATACTATACTAAACTATACTATACTATAATAAAAACACAAGAAGAAAGGTCATGAGGAGTTACAATCTGAAGAGTTGAGGAATTTTGACATTAATCAAGGCAGAGATTCATCTACATATTGAAGGCAACAATAATCTGAACACAAAACAATTTCCAGGTTTGTTAAGCAAGACTTCAGTTAACCAATATTCTGTTTAATTAAACTTTTCATATAATTTCCTAACCTCTCTTTGACTTTGTGTGAATGTCCTTAAAGTTCCTCAAATGCTGTCAATCCTGTAAAGCTTCACTTACCTGTCATAAGAACTGAAGTCAAGATTAGTTTTAAGACTGTTAATAGTCTTTCACCTACACACACTCATTTCATTTATGATTAAATATGAAAGTCAATTTAAAATTCATTCCTCTGCTTAAAACTAAAAATCTGCCCATTTTTATCTCCAGACTTAAAGGATATGACAAAGTGTGATGGACAATATATAAATAAATGGTTCAACCATGCTTGATCTTCAGTTGACTTCTAAAATTACAACCTAAAAGGGAGCATGTTAAAGAAGAGTTATAGCTTGAAATATCAAAATGAAACAGAACATAGAACTCCTAAGAGGAATGAATAAAATCAAAATTTACCTCTGTTATTAGACTAAAGCATAGAGCTGCTCATAAAGTTTTCTTGTAATAAATTCAGTTTTGTTGGGCTGAAAAAGAGCAGAGGTTCTCTAAAAGCATACAGCTATAATTATTTCTAAATATTTGAGAAAAGTAGGGGAGGGGAAGTAGGTTTCAGGCAAAGGTGAAAGTGGACACATCTTACTATGAAACCATATATGGGTAAAATGAAAATTGTTGACTTGGATGGCATTTAACTTTGGGAACTCTAAACAGTTAAATAGAAGCATTTTTGTCATAATAGGTTTTAGAAATAATGTTGAAACCATGCTAACAGAGGAAGCTCAGGAAAGGAAATATAGTTCACAGTGTAGTGATATTAAATATGGCTGAGAGTTCAATTAAAAACCATTTATCAAGAGCCTACTAGGTCTAAGTCACTTTGTTCTGTTAGATATTATAGCATAAAAGATGAAAATAACATAGGCTTCCTTAGGAAGGGGCATAGGACATATGAAAAATAAATACAGCACACAGTATACAGGGATACAAACAAAGGAAAGATTCAGATGTATGAATTTAAGAAAATCTGAGGGACAATTTGCTTTCAGCTCAATGCAGGGAATGGATGTGGGGTGATAACAAGAAAATTTTCAGAGGACATGTCTGTTGAGCTAGACTTTTAAGAAAGAGGTAGAAATGAGAAAGGGAATGTGTGTGTGTGTGTGTGTGTGTGTGTGTGTATGTGAGACAGACAGAGAGAGAGAGAGAGAGAGTATGTGTGGGATGTATGTATGTACATATGTTTGGAGGATGGAGAACAGCCTACTTTACTACATGGAAGTCAGAGAAAAGGGTACAGGATAACATGAGTAGTCATATATTTTGCTCAAAACAAAGTGTGTGATGGGCAATATTATGAGATAAGGCTCAGAATATGGGTCTAAGAAACAAACACTAAAGGGGTCGTTAAATGCAAGGGTGAAGATTTTGTCTTTTATTTGGTAGGCAAAAGAATCTTGAAAGTGTGTGTTCAGAAGTGGTGTGGTTAAGCCTGCATATACATTTTTATTTGTTTTTGGTAGAGGGAGAAGCTTTTGTTGTCATTACCCATGTAGAGAATAGATTGGAATGAAAGATTTGAGGTAAGCAAGGTGGAAAACCTTTGAGTGCCCATCAAAGAAAGGAGGAAGAGTAGTAGTATTAGCCACTAGAGAAAGAAATAAGACTGAAGTGACTCCCCTCGACATCCGAAGTCTAGGATTAAGAGCCTTCTTGTTATCTTCACAACTGCCATTATTATAGGTATTACTGTGATCAACTAAATGTCCATTAGCTCCTACTTTACCTGCCCTATGGGTAGCAAACTCACTTCCTGCATCTTTCTTCCTTTTCCAGAGCTCTCATTAAATTTATCTAGATCATCCTTGCTTCTCCCCAATACCTATTGTCATCTGTTTCCATTAAATATGGACTCAGAATTCCCTGTTTGCTCCTTAACAAGCTCCTCTTCATTGCAAATCTGTTCACTACTTTGCCATCTTCCTGTGCTCAGAGAAACCTGGCTATTTTTGGGTAATACATCATCCTTATTCAAATTCTCCAGTACTGACTATTCTTTCTCTTTTGTCCTCTGACACATTGGGCTGAGGGAGGGTATCCATATATTCTGCCACTACCCAACTTTCCCTCTGCTAGCTTCACTTTATAATCATGCCTCCTTTGAAGTTCATTCAAATGAGAAAGGGAATGCTCAGATCATTGTCATCACCTAAAGATATCTAAGTCTCATCTTATTTTTCATATTTTATTCTCCACCCCATTTCTTGACTTCAACTTGGGGACTTGAATATTTATACTGATATCACCTTGGAATTAATTACTTGAAACTGTACTTAAAAATGGAACAAGGTCACTAACCAACAAAAAACAGAAGAGAAATAGCCAACATCAGAGAAGAGATCAATAAAATTGAAAATAAGAATACAAGTGAAATGACAGACAAAACCATTTTTAATTTGGTTAAATTAATTTTTATATTTAATTTTAAAAAATAATTTTAAATTAATTTTAAAAAACTAACAAATTTTTAAAATTTTAATTTATTTTTAAACACTACCAAAATTGAGATACAATTAGCAAATCACAGAAGAGGAAACTAGAATAAACAATTAGAAAGGAAAGATATTAGGATTACAGAAACTTTTAAAAAGTGACTAAAGATTATATACAATTAATCTAATAAATATTTATTTTCCCATTGGGTGGCACAATATCTGACCCATAGTTGTTTAATGAAATCATGTTGATTCATAAAGCAGAGAGTATAAAAATATATGACTGTTTGCAATCATGCATCATTATCTATAACCATACAGCATTATAATTAACAAAAATAAGAAATAGATATATTAAATAGATCAGTCTCAGAAGGAAAAAATATATAGTTCCAAGAGTTAACCTACACTACGTATGATAAATACATGAAGTATATCATAACTATGAACGATAGTTATGATATTACTGTGCTAATTTCTGCTTATGAATATTTATTCATTTGATCCTTACCACAAAGTAGGTGGTATTATGATTCTAATTTTATAATTGAGAAAACTGAAGTAAAGGTTAATTCACTTGCCCATATCAAATAGCTAGTTAGTGTTTGAAGTGTGATTTGAACTTAGGTCTCCTAGACTCTAGGCCTAGCACTTTATTCAATACATCACTGGCTGTCTTTGGTAGGCGGGCAAGGTTCTTGTGGGATGCAAAAAGGCTCTTGTAGAACAAGGGATTGTATCTGGGACATGGGGAATGCTAGAGGTAGAGATGAGAAGAGCTGACTGGCCAATGAAATTTCCCAGAGCTGAGTGACAGCGTCTTGGTGTGTTTGTGGTATGGGAATCTATATTTAATATATATATATATAAAACATATATGTGCATATACATGTGAATATCCTTAAATTCATATATATATACACATGTATACACTTACGCATATGCATATATAATCATACATATTTGTAAATCTGTGCTTAAAATTGAATTATTTAACAAAAACTTCTAGAAAATGGATAGCTATAGAAAAATGGATTTATATTCATTCTTTATCCCATAATACCACAATAAACTTTAAGAAAATCAGTGCCACAAAAACAAAAATTCATGAATATCATTAGGAAAAATCTTTGAAATTTATCTCAACTATGGGATGAAGGGATGCTTTTCTCAAACAAATAGAAGTTTGGGGAGATAAAATGGATGGGGTTGACCATACAAAGTGAAAGATGATTTTGTAAAACGAACAAAAAGAATACTAAAATTAGAAGAAAAGAAACACTTTGGATAGAAACATTTAGATTCAACATATTAGGTAAAGCTTTGCTGTTCAGAATCTAATAAGTAGCTACATGAAATGACTAAGTCCTATAGAGATTGCAACTTACTATTGATGTCTAGTCAGTTAGTATTGGAAGAAGAACATCTATCTCATTTTCCCAAAAAGCTAGAGCATTTTTCTACTACATCTTATGCTTTTCAAGGAAGTAAATGGTCCATAAGTCAGACTAAGAGCTCTTTAATTTCTTAAGAGGTAAGCATAATTTACTTTATCATAATATTTTTTCATATATCACTCTATTATGATATTCATGGGGATAATATGGAAGCAATGAAATGATAATTCTGAAGTTTAAAAGTATCTACTGATCCTTCCTTAAAAAGGAAAAACATATTTGAGAAGTTTACTTTATGATATTGTGGGGTCCTTTGCTGTTGCGTTCATGTTTATGAAACTATTTCCTCACCTGTCACCCTCCATGCTTCCAGAAAACAAAACAAAAAACCATCCGAACTTTTCTGCCCTAAAGTGGCATTCTGCCCTAAAGCAGCAATGTTCTCTTAGTTGCACCAGGACCTTACCTGGTTACCCTTCTAAGTTAGATTAAAGCTCTACTATTCTCTGAATAATGACTATAACAGGGTATACCAGCATCAATAACCTTAAAGTTCCTGAAATCCCCCTTGGGCTCTCTGTCTGTACTTCTCAAAGGGGAAAGAAAATATAGAGAAACCTAATTGAATATTTGAGCGAATTTCTGCTTATAGATGTAGGAGTCCTTGAGTTCTACCACTAAGTGTCCTGCAAGAAACATATATTTAGTGAAGGCATATACTGACTCCCTGCTGTAATCATTCCTCCAGAGAAATTTAATTTTTAATTAAGTGAAGCGATGTTTGCTTATTCTATGTAGTTGATTAATCAGGACTTTATTTTTTGTTGAAGAAAAAAAAAGAAGTTATTTAACCATACCTTTAATTAGACAAAGGGGAATTTACTTTCACTGTCATTTAAAGGGGAGTATGCATATATATGTAGCTAATGCAAAAGGAAATACTCTGAAATCAAGACAATGGATATTTATAAGTGTTTCATAGGAAAATATGGAAACATTTGGTCTTTCAGTAATGTGAAATGTTTAATTATTTTGCCTTTTAAACTAGTTGTATTTCTTACATTGATCCATTTTTGTTGTTGCTGAATCATTTCAGTAGGGTACAACTCTTCATGACCCCATTTTGTGGTTTGCCATTTACTTCTCCAGCTCATTTTACAGATGGGGAAACAGAGGCAAACAGGGTTAAGTGACATGTCCAGGGTCACACAGCTATGGTCTGAGGCCAGATTTGAATACACAAGGAGGAGTCTTATCTGATTTCAGGCCCAGTATTCTATACACTGGTCCACTTCACTGTCCTCACATTGTTCCTTAGATAATATATATTATAATACATGTCACGTGCATTACATAATACATAATGCCATATTTACTTTCCAGTCTTTTGATTTAATTCAAATTTTAAAAAGTGTTTAATAATCACCTGTTGTTTTCAAACACTATCCTAGGCCAAGCAATTCAAAGACAAAAGTGAAAAATGATCTTTGTGCTCAAGAATACTACATTGTAATATGTAAATGGATAAGTAAATACAAGTATTTTCTTTTCCTCATAGTTATCCCTCCCATTTTTGGAGAGAAAATCGAGGCAAAAAGTTTGCTTTATAAAATAACCAATCCTTCACATCCCATGAGTCTAACTTTTCTTTTGCTTTTAAATAGTTATTTGCTGTCAGAAGTCAGGAACCTTCTGTAACTGGAAAAAAAAATGGTTCTTGTCTGAGTGGGCAAAGGATTAAATCAGGAGAGGTGGACTGGATATGAACAAGGTGAACCTAGTACTTCTTTTGTCTCCCTAACTGTAGGGACTACCAGTGCTCTCTCCAACTTTGTCTTTCTTCTACTATGTAGGAATTTAAAAGTCTCAGTTTTGTATTATGCTCTTAGTTTGTGGAGAAACATGACTGACACCTAAGCAGTGAGAAAAAAAAAGACAAAAACTCAAACTCTAGTTTTTTTTGGGTGTGTGTATGTGTGTCAATGTATGTATGCATGCGTATATGTGTATATAGATATACACACATACACATATGTATGTGTATATAAACACACACACACACACACACACACACACACACACATATATATATATACACACGCACACACAGGTTAAAAATTTCAACAAAATCAGTCAGCTGACCACCCATATATGAAAATACAGAAAATATTTCTCATTCAAAGTCCCCCACCTCTGCAAAGATGAGCATGATGTACATTTTCTCAATACTTTTCTTAAGCTGAATTTGGTCATTATATATACAGAGTATTCAGTCTTCTCATTTATTTGTTTCTTAATTTTTGTTGCTCTTTCCATACTTTGACCATCTTACCATTTAAAAGAGTCATAATTTGGAGGCTGGAAGGATATAACAGAAGTTTTCTTATCCTCAGTCCTACCACTGGTGGAATTTCAACAATCCCTGATTGGTTTGTAACTTAACACTCTATTCAGAACATAAATTGCAGAGTAATTTACAGATGCAGTGCATAACAAAACCCAGTATAACTTCTTAATTATTTCCACATCGTGGAATTTCAAAATCCATTGTAGACCAGGAGGGGAATGAGAAGAAACATATTCTTTTACGGTAAGGGTTCATAATCTAGGGTTTGTAGACCTGCACATATGTGGGTATATGTATGTGTGTATACACATGCATATACATATATATCAATTATATGCAATTATAGTTATTTTCATATATAATACATTTAATAACTATAAACAAAACTATATTTCCATATAATATAATATAATGTTTCCTTTATAATACTATATATTTTATTTTATGCTTTTAAAAACCCTATTTTGAGGAATCCATAGATTTTACCAGATTGTGAAAGATATCTATGAGACACACACAAAATCAAGAATCTTTGTTCTAGAGAGTCCAAGAAAAGTAAAACTAAGGTGTTATTGGTAAATATCATGAAAGTACTATAGTTAAATTTTTTTCTACTTCTTTTTTGTTTTTATAAAATCCAAATCAACTAGAAGGACATGATAGAACCACTGATTTGGCAGAATACAGATGGAAATGAACATGAAATTGGAATAAATATTAGAAAATAAGGTATGCAGTGAAGACATTTCCAATCTAATTTATTTAAAGAGTTATTGAAATGCCTCAAAAAATATATGCAGAGAAAGCCATTAACATGGAAGATTACTATTTTTTCAAGGAAGTTTAACCACCATGAAATAATCACAACAAAGAGGCCAAAAGATTCTAGACACTACCTTGGCCTACAAATATTTATTGTTTTTGAGAAGTAGAGATAGAAAAAGTAAGTACTGACTATGGACCAGACACTGGTAAGTACAAGGGTTACAAAAAAATGACAAGAACATGGTCCCTACTTTCAAGAGACTCAAATTATAATGATGAAGATGGCAGGCAAAATAGTGTGCATAGAAGATATACATCCCTGGAAATGAAAATAATCCCTAGAAGTAGAGAGGACTGAGAAAGGTTAGATTTGGGCTGAATCTTGGAGAAAATCAGTAATTCCAGAAGAAAAACGTGAGGAAAGAGAGCATTCTAGACAAAGGAACATTCACTGTAAAAGGACAGTGTGGAGATGGAGTGTAAGGAAGAGTAAGAATGTCAGTGTTACCAGATTATGGAGTATAGGAAGGGAAAGAACAGAAAGTGGTAGATGGATAGAACATCTATTAAATGCTTATTATTTTATAGACACTGTACTAAGCACCAAGAGGATACAAGCACAAGTAAAAAACAAATCCTTACTCTCAGCTGACTTATTATAACAGGAGAAGACAACACATAAAAGAAAAGTGAGAAGTGGTGAGAGCTAGTGTGGGAGAAGAGTGCCTGAAGGCAAGCAAGGTAGAAAATAAACATGGGAGTCATGGGGAGATCCAGGCTAGAAGTAAGCATAGCTGGCATAGGTACTTTCCCAAGGTTCTAGGGAGGAACTCACCAATTAGAGGAGGAGTCCATAGGAATTGAAGAGGTCAGCATGATAGGACCATATATGGAGGTAGAACAATAAGAAGCCATTGGAATTTCAGTAGGGTGTCAGTGTGCCTATTTTCCCCTGGACTCAGAATATATTCATAGGAAAAAAGTCACACATTTTTGGGGCAAGTTTTATGACCACTGTTCTTCCTATATGACCTCAAGGCTATTTGTGTCTGGCTAACAAAATGTTATCAACTGACTATCATTGTGGAAAACACATAGGTAGAGACTCATGGGCTTTATTATTGAAACAATTATCTCTAACTACTGAAGACTATGCCTAGAGTACTGAGAAGATGTGGCAGTCATTCTGGAAACTCAACCTATGACTGAGAGTTGGAGATGGAATAATCACTTCAGAGCATGTGCTATACCAGTAGAGAATCCAAAATGAAGGAATATAATTTGTACTAACCATCCACAAAGCAAAAATCAAGATGAAGAAGGTTACTGTCTTGACTACTGACATAATACCCCAGTAAGATGGTCCATTGCTAAATATATCTTGGACAGATGCTGAAGATGGATGATAAACTGAAAAAACAATGGAATAGAAAGACACAGTAGACTGGATAATATGTATGAAACTGTCAGTATGATAAGTGGGATGGATAAACATTTACAGAAAAAATAAAATAATCAGTTTGCTAGAATAAGAAATAGAGTAGGCAATTAACAACCCAATCTCAGACAGTGGAATTGTACAAGTCATAAATAAGCTTCCAAAGTAGGATAAAAGGGAAATGAATTTAAAAATGAATTCTATCAAATATTCAAAGAATTAGTTAACTTCAACTTTTATAAGAAATGGAGAAGATTATACCCAACATATCTTATTTTTTGTGACATAAATAGAATCCTGCTACCTAAATTAAGGAAATAAAAGCAAAGAAAGAAAACAGTGGATTAATATTCCTAATGTGTGTAAACACAAAAATATTGAATAAAGTATTAGCAGTGAGGCTGTAGCAACATATGTAAAATGTATGTACTAGGATCAAATTGCATTTCTATCAGGAATTTTTGGTTGCTTAGATATTAGGAAAATTACATATACAGACAATATTAATAACAAAGACAATAAAAATGAATTTTATATCAATAGATGAAGAAAATATTTTTTTTTACAAAATATTGCCAGGCCTAGAGGCCTGTGTGGGCTACCCGAGTCTTCTTACCTCACCTCCGAGGTCTTCCGTTGGCCAAAACCGGATGCTCATATGAGAGAAAGGACGTTCCAGAGTCGAACAAGGGTTGAGCTTTATTTCAGGGTCTAGTTACAAGTGCAGGGTGATCTTCCTTAGGAGGAAGAGGGGGAGATTTCCTAAGGAGGCTAGGATCTTAAGGGATTGGAAGTAGAAGTACAAGCGGGGAGAGAGGGGGAGGGGAGAGAGGAAAGAAGAAGAGGAGCCTACTGTCCTCTTGGCTCCTCACGTGCTAAGAGAGCTTTCAGGCTTCCTCAATCCTACTTAACCTTCAGCCACACAGTTTGCATCTCAATACCGTGCTGTTAGATAACAATAGTGTGCCCAGATCCGGGATGACCTCGAGGGCAGGGAGACTCCACCCATCACGTATCTCCCGGGGAGAAACGGAAATACCCGAGTTAGCCGAGCTAGCTCAGTCTGACCTTCTCGAATCCCCGCTGTTCATGGAGGGCCTCGTAAGACTCTAAGATTTAGAAGTCCCTCTTTTACCCGCCCGAGACCATCCACACGGATTTGAGCTTCCAATCCCAACAAAATATAAAGCCTATTTATATTGAAAATACTAGAAAACAGGCATAATTAGACATTTCATTAATGTGATAAAGAGCATTTTTTATAGCACCAATAGTTAGTATTGCCTCTAGCACAGAAATGCTAGAGACATTTCTAGTACAATAAGAGATAAAGTGAGGGTGTCCATTGTCATCTCCATTATTTGATGTAATTCCTGAAATGCTAGTTATGGCAAGAATTTGAAAAAATATATTAGAGAGAATAAGCATAGTAAGAGAATAAGCAAAATTATATTTTCCCCAGATTATATGATTCATTTAGACAAATTTAGAGGTTCAACCAAAATTAATACAAGCATAGAATAACATAAAATCAACCCATAAAAATATCAGCCTTTCTGTATATTAGTAACAACACCCAGCAGAAAGAGGTAGAAAAATGAATTTCAATTTAAAATCACTACAAAATATTTAAAGTATCTGTGATTCCACTTGCTAAGACTCTGTCATGAACTGTATAAATACAACTAAAACATTTTATAGAAATAAAAGAAGATAAATGATTCGAGATTTATTAATTGCTTATTGTTGAGTGCACATATGTGAAAAAATTGATTTTTTGCATAATTATAGGTGAAAAAATTCTTGACTAAAGAAGAAATAAAATGCAGAGTTTGGATTATGTAAAACTGAAACATTTTGTGCAAATAAAGACATTATAGTTAGAATTACAAGGGAAATAGTTTACTGGGGAATGTTTTTTTTTTGAAACAGATTCCTAAAAATGCCTCAAATCTAAAATAAGTGGTGATCTAAGAACTGCATGGCACAAAATAAGATGATTAAATTTAGTGACTTTAGACAGTAGAACTAATTTTTATAACTATGAAAAACTTTTTCTACAATTACTTTGTTGCATATCTTGATGCTATGGTCACAAGATTTTGACACATTCTTTAATTCTTCATGGAACCACACCGCATTGAATATTAAGTACACATTTTACTAATCCTCCATTTTTACAAGCTTAATTTCTTAAAAATTGCATTCTAGTTTCTCCAGTAGTTTTTATTATCAGACTTTAACCTAGTATGTGCTATTCTTGAACGTATTCAGCACTTTTCCTGCAGTTAATTGCTTAGGGATCTTATTATGCAAACTTTTTCATCAATCAATTTTTCTAACGTTAATCACTTTCTTAAGTTTAGCATTGTTTATAGTCTATAGGTTTCCAGTAGATTTTACATTGTATCAGCTTTCAGACCAGACTAGCATGTTTATTTCTATAATGGATACTTTTCTTAATTTTTTATGATATAAAATGTGTGAAAAAGTTTTGTTACAGTATTCTATGTGCATGTAGAAATTTCTGTAATTCTACAACAATCCTACTTCTGTGCATAGGGAGCAATGTAAGGCCATCTGATAGTTGCCAAGGATCTGGAAGGCACAGTAGCTGAGTCTGTGATAAGACTCAGAAGACTGTATGACCGCATGGCAAAAAAAGAGAATAAATATGGTTCTCCATCTTGCTACAAGGGTCACAGTTGGTAAATTCCAGGTTATCTAAGAAGTGTGAGAAAACATGATGTTCTACCTGTAAAGACTCCCTGGATATGATCTCAGTGGAGGAGCTTTTTCTCCTATCGGTTAGTCATCACACTTCTATATTTCAGATTGGGTCTATGGGGCATAAGTGTCAGGTTGGGATAAGAGGAGACAGTAAGAATTTGAGCACTGCAAGATTATAAATAGGCTGCAATATATTTCTAATAAAAACATTTCACACAAGGAATGTTGCCTACTTAATTTTTTTCCCATGGATCCTTTAAAAAAACACATCCAAACCATTTTCTAATGTAATCTACCATTGAACTCTTTTATAACAAAGAAAAAGAGTTAAACAACACAAAGTTAATAACTACATCTGACTGCACACATGATATTTAAAAGTCATCACCTTCTCATTCTCTGAGAGAAATGATACATATTTCATTATTGGTGTTCTGGAACTAGCACAAATTTTTCATCGCATTTAATTTAGGCTCAGCTGTCTGTTAGTGTTTTTTTCTCCTTCTTCTTATTTATGCCTGTGTAGTCATTGTGAATATTTTTGTCCTCATTCTATTTTCTTTGTCCTGCATTAGTTTATTAAAATTTTCTGTGATTTCCCGATATCCTGATATTTATAGCATAATAATCGTCTATTCTGATACTACAGTTTGTTCAATTATTTTCCAATGAATGGCATTTTGCTTGTCTAGTGTTTTACCACTAGACAAAAAATGTTGGCATAAATATAGTGGTATATATGAGACTTTTTTTTTCCTGTCTTTAATGCTCTTGAGAGCACATACATAGATGTATGTATATGTATACACACATACACACACATTTATATATATATCAGATACTGATATGGCTGGATCAAAAATATTAATACCTTAGTAACTTTTATCACATAATTCTCAGAATGGTTGGTCCAAAACATCAACAGTACATTAATATCCATATTTTTCTCATAATCCTTCCAAAATTTTGAGTTTCCATATTTGCCAATTTTGTACATATGAGATGAAATCTAAGAATTTTTATTTGTGCTACCTGTGATATGAGGCATTTTTCTTATTGTTGACAATTTGAATTTCTTCTTTTGAAAACTATTCATATTCTTTGATTTCTTATTTATTGGGAAATGGCTCTGGGTCTCAAATATTTATGTACATTCTCTCTACATTTTAGGTATCAGACTTCAGTCTGAGATGTTTGATGCAAAAATATTTTCCTATTAGAAGCTTTTCCTTCTGGTTGCATTGATGTTTTTTTCTGCAATAGCTTTTTGTTTTTATATAATCAAAATTGTGCATTTTTTCTGTTATCTGTTTTTAATCTTCTTTGGTTATGATTTCTCCCCAAATCTCCATGAAGTTTATAAAAGAACTTATGAAGTGTTAAGAGATAAAAGATAGATGTATTGAGCAGAACTTTTCTATAAAAGACTTATAAGCAAACATGAACAAAGAGTCATACACTATGAGAATTCATGAACAGATATCAATCTACCTTTGGAAGACATTCATGAATGAATGAAATTAGGGATGTATTCAAATGTTGAAGGATACTTATTAGAAGATTTCATTTCAGAAGTTGAGTACAATCATTTGTATTCCCTTTCCACATATAATTTACTTCTATAAAAATAATTTTAAGGTGGTCTTCTACTAAACCAAAGTGGAAGGTCATTTAAGGCAATTTTGGTGATAACTACAATGCAACGTATTTCTTTGTAAACTTTTGAAGTAATATATAAATGGAGTATACAACAAAAAATAATAAAAATACTAGTATTATACCATGTAATACCTGCTTTTTTTCACTGGCCACAAGTTCATCTTCTCTTGATACATTGGTATATTGAGAAAGAAATAACAGAGCAGTCTTGAACATGGAGTCTTCCATATTTAGAAATAAAAGAAACAAGTCTGTGGTTGTCAGGAAAGATTTATGTGAGATTTTGTTCATTTAATGACTTATCAATGTCATTCTCATACACAGCTGTAATTTCCTTTGTATTCAATATGCCTTAGGAGATCTTAATGATATTCCACTATTTGAACAGTGGGATTTTATAGTGGTTATAATTCTTCACACTGGTGGAGGAGATAATTATTTTAACTATCGTACCATAACCCTGGTTTCAGAGCGCACCCCTTTGCTCTTGAAGGAAACATCTAATTTTATTTATAAGTTCACATAGAGCATGAATGCCTTAAGATAAGAAATGAAACAGTAAAAATACCTTGCCTTGGAAAATCCTGCTTATGAACACTCATTTGATTCATGGTTAATACAAGGAGTCTTTAATAATTCAGATGTAACCTATCTGCTGTATAGACTGAATAAAGTCTAGACTATTTTGCTGCAGTTTTCTTTCCAGACTATAGTTGTCATATGCTGCCCAGGCAGAATATGTTCAAGAAAGATAATTTTAAAATCAGCTTCAGATAAACATAACCGGAAATAGATCTGTTGAATTAATTCACATGGTGTATCCCAAAGCAAAATATGAATTTTCTTGGAGTATCTGTTTTGTAGTT
This sequence comes from Notamacropus eugenii, assembly GCF_028372415.1. Taxonomy (NCBI): domain Eukaryota; kingdom Metazoa; phylum Chordata; class Mammalia; order Diprotodontia; family Macropodidae; genus Notamacropus; species Notamacropus eugenii. The sequence continues at coordinate 97,184,880 of NC_092877.1, forward strand.
TGAGGCACACCTTTGTCCTTATCCATATAATCACACTATTTATACATTGTTCCCACATTCAAGTAGGCAAGAGCAGTCGAACTCCAACAACAGAAATGAAGCAGCTGTTGCCAATGGTCTTGATGAGGACGTCTGCTTTTCTTCCCCTCTGAGTCACTGTATAGCTAGTAGCATAGATAGAAAAAGAGGGCATAGACCTTTACTTGGTGTTCTTTATCCTGGCTCCCACATGGTAACCTGGTGATATTTATAGGAAAAAAAAAGAGATAGTTGAGACTTGTTTATAGGAGAGCAGTTTGAGAATTTTGCCTATCTTTGTGCCTTTCCTCAAGTGTCTACAATTTTGTTCCCGTGTATTTTGTATCTCCAAGGAAAGCCTTGTTCACTGGGCATTCATATACATGGTATAAATCTTAGTTACAGAGAACACCTAATGATTTTGTGTTAATACCAGCAACAGCTGCATCCTTGATAAAACCTTCTGATAGTCCTTTCCTGTATGTCAGAGATTTCAGGATCAAGGTACTTGTATTTTGAAATATATATGGTTTTCCTTTAAAAGCCCTTTGCTAATAATAACCTAAAAATTCTTCTGATACTTAATCAGTAACACCCTTACTGGTAATGGAGATGCTTTCAAGATTTTAATCTTCTCTTTACAGGTGGAGTTGTTATCCTGGTTCTTCTACTAGCTATGCAAACTTTAGGAAATCACTTAATTCCTTGGAGTTTTAATTTGCTCCTCTGTAAAATGGGGTTAATCATATTTGTACTGCCTATCTTACAGGGTTGCTGTAAGGAACAAATGAGATGCCATCAAATACTTTCTAAACATTAAGTGCTTTCTAATGCATGAAGTGAGGGAACATGGTCAGATAATACAGGGAGAAAATCCTAGTTCTCTTATTCTCTCTTGGTGTAATTCTGAGTAAATTGCTTCACCTCTTTAAGTGTTCAGTTTCCATATCTTAGCAAAGAGGAGGTTGAATCATCTATTCTCTGAGGCCCCTTCCACCTCTCTCTAATCTAATCCTGTGATTAAATGTAAGCCATCAGAACTAGCGTTTGTGATCCATAGTAAACAGTGGAGGACTTCTCTTATTCCGTTTTACTTTTAGGTACACATTTAGAGGGTAATATGAATTTTACTTAAGAAAGAATGTTAATATTTTATTTATGAACATCCTCTTCAGTGCTCAAGTCATATGCAGTCCTCATATCAGTCTAGTGAATGACAGTTCTGCATTGTGAACTCCATTCTGTCATTCAGTGTCTGAAAATTACAGCCATGGAATATATTGTCTTCTTCTTTCTAGTTCTCTTTTTTTGATGGGGAAAAAAGTCAGATGTTTGCAAGCACTTGCAATTTTTATATCCAATGACCAAACACCAGGATTACCAACTAAATTTTCTTTATGCTCAAATGTATAGTTCTTGTCAGGTAGTAGACATTTACGAGATGTTTATGAGATGAGTCCCACCTAAAATATATAAAGAACTTTGTTAAATTTATAAGAATACAAATCATTCCCCAATTCATAAATGGTCAAAGGACCTGAACAGGCAGTTTTACAATGAAGAAATCAAAACTATTTATAGTCATATAAAATGCTAAATCACTACTGATTAGAGAAATACAGATTAAGAAAACTTTGAGATATCATTTTACACCTACCAGATTGGCTAAAATGACAGAAAAGGAAAATGAGAAATGTTGAGAGGATGTGGAAAAATGGGGACATTAATTCATTGTTGGTAGAATTGTAAAATGATCCAATCATTTTAGAGAGCAATCTGGAATTATGCCCAAATAGTTATTAAACTACATATACCCTTTGTCTCAGCAATACCACTACTTAGTCTATTTCCAAAGATGATTAGAGCAAAAAGGAAAATCACCTATATGTTCCAAAATGTTTATAGCTTTGTGATGGCAAGCAAATAGAAAATCCAGGGATGCCAACTAAATGGGGGAATGGTTGAACAAATTGTGGTATGTGATTGTGATGGAATAATACTATGTTATAAGATATGATGAGCTGAATTATTTTAGAAAAACATGGAAAGACTTGCATGAAATAATGAAGAACAAAATTAGCGGAAGCAAGATCATTGTAACAAAAATATTGTTTTAAGAATGACTTTGAGTGAATAAATTGTTTTGTCTATTATAAATACCCAAATTAACTATAAAGGACATATGAAGAAAGACATTATCTGCGTCCAGAGAATGAATTGATAAGTAGAAGTATGTATAGAATAATTTTGCACACACATACACACATATATGTACATACACATACTTATTTGTGTCTAATGGTTGTCATCTCTAGGGTGAGGGAGAGAGAAGAAAAAAGGGGGGAAAAGAAATTTACATGATAATTTTATTATTTTTGGAAAAGAATACCAAGTTGTGCATAGTAGATTTGGAATTTCATGCACAGTCATCTTTTTATTATACTATGTTATAGACATGTCTGTTTTATTCCATAAATTAAAAATAAAATAAAAATGCTTAATTTTATACTATAAACTATACACTATTTACTATAAACATAAACTGTTTCAGTACATTTCTTAGTAAGACAGGGCTAACTATTAATTTCTTCTTCCTGATTATGCATCTCACAGGGATAAAATTCAATAAACATTTATTAAATTTTCTACTATATGCAAAGAAGTGGGTTTGCAAACATGAAAAGGACATAGTGTTTGCCTTCAAGGAGCTTGCATTCTATTGGGAGGGGTTACAGTATCTCCATAAAAGAGTAGAATTCAAGGAGAGTTAAGACAGGAGAGAACACTCACTGATGGATAAGAAAAGCTTCATAAAGGAGGTAGAATCTTGAAGCAAGACAAAATTTCTTTAAGGTGAAAATAAAGAGGGCATTCCAAATCTGAGGGCTGACTTGTTAAAATAGATAAAGAGAGAGAGAGAGAGAGAGAGAGAGAGAGAGAGAGAGAGAGAGAGAGAGAGAGAGAGAGAGAGAGAGAGAGAGGAGAGGTGATAAAGTGATTAGTTTAAAAAAATCTAATTTGGATGAAATGGCAAGTTTATAGGGGACTAATATAAAATATGGATGGAAAAATAGGAAGAGCTAATAGGTAGAAATCCATTAAAATACCATAAACAGTATAGTAATTCTAAACAGTTATCTCCATTGAGGCAGCATGAAATAGTGTAAAGAGTACTAGTCCTGGGTTCAAATCTTCCCTGTAACCCTTTCTGTGTGGTTTTAGCCAAGTCACTATCTGACCTCAGTTTCCTCATTTGAAAAATGTAGAGATTGGATTAGATGACTTCAAGTCACTTATACCTCTAAGTTCACAAGCCTATGATTGTTTGACATAAAGCAAATCACGATGAAGAATGCTATGATTTTGAAATCAATAACAGAGAAGGAGATTTATCTTTATTTCTTGAGAATTGATAGCTTTGGAACTTTAAATTACTGAAATTCTGGTGGCGTAGACTGGAATCATTCTGTGGCTCAATTCCCTAAAAGCTTAATTCATAAATTGTGAGATGTTATAAAAATGATGATGTAGTGACAGATGTCCTAATACTTAGTTTTTTCCTCATTGCTACATACTATCTGGTTCAGTTGGACTCCTTAAAATTTCCAAATGTTAAGGAGAAAAATGAGCCATTATACTATAGGGAATAAAGATCTGCACTTGGCCTCAGAAGCCTATATTTAAGTCCTAGCTTTGTTTATTTGCTGATGCTACCTTTCCAAGCATTCGCATCCATTTGGACCAAGTACCTGGATGACTGACTAAAATTTCTTTTAGCACTTTGTCACACAGTAGGTGCTTGTCATAATAAATATTTGGTGAATTTTAATATGTAAAATGGAGAGAATACAAGGTCCCAAGGGCTGTCAGAATCAAATGACATAATGTATATTAATGTGTTTTGTGGATTGTAAAGCCTTGTGCAGATGTAAGGGATTGTGAATTACCTGGTGGGCAATAGGAGAATACTATTGTCAGGAGGAGTTAAAGTGGGCCACTTGCTAGGCAAAACTGTTTGTCTCCCTAGTTTAGGCTAGATGGCCTTTAAGGATTTTTCCAGCTATAAAGTTTTAATCCCTTGATCTTGTTTTCTGACTTGATGTTCCTAGCTCTCCTCTAGAATATTCTTTCTAAAATAATCTTGCCAAATCTTTTTGAATTATTTAACACTATCTTACTATCTCCTATTCTCTCCCTGCATAACATGCACAATTTACTACCTTTCTTCATTTATTTCTTTCATTGTAATATGTTGTAATAAGTGTATCTGTAAGTGTGCTCTGAAGAATTGAGAAAATGATTCCTTCTTTGTAGAGGTAAGGGATTATGGATGTGGAATATTACAAACAGTCAGACATAGTTGATAGATTGGTTGGTTTTACTAAACTGTTTTCTTTTTCCTTTTGTTTCAAAATATGGTGCACTGGATAGAAATTAAGGTGCCGTAGAAACAAAATAAATAAATCAGCGCTTCTCTGACCTATCTTGGGCTAGTCTAACTGATTTTAAGAAAGAAGGATGGGAGAGCAGGTTTTTTTTTTTCTCAGAACAAATTTTTTTGCGTGCTTGAGTAACAGAATAAAGTTGAATAAATTGTAATTAAAAATAAAGTTTTTCTCCATCTTCTTTACTTCTATGAAAGCAGTAGGGCATATAGTCCTGTTTTTTCAGTTATCTGTTTATACCTTAGGCATCACTCAAAAAAGAAAATGAAATCTACCATAATACAGTAGCTTAGTCAGATAATGAAACAGAAATACAAAGCTGCAGGAAAATGTAGGATTTTCCAATTCTGAAATGAATACAGATGCTTATTTCTCACTGTTATAAAGGAATATCCTTGAAAAATTCTCTTGAGAATGCTGCTTCATAAGAGAAGTTGGTCTCAGGTGTTGCTTGGGGCATATATTCTGTGTAGTTCACACTGCATTGTTATGCAAGGATGGTAGGAAATGACGTTCCAAAGGGGTCAGATTTCCCTATAGCTATAACTCTTAAAAATACCATCGAATCCCAGACTGTTACTAGGGATTTCATTTCTTGAGAATAAAGACAATTGTGTGAATCTCTTGCGCCCTTTAGATCTGTAGTGAGGTACTACAACTGAAGGCCAGTCACTAATTACTAGCAAACAAATAATGAATTCTTTAAGAAGATAAAGGCTTCCAGGCAAGGACAGGCTGTATTGACTGACTTTAGTTTAAACCAAAAGCTCATTTAAAACTAAAATAATGTCATATGTGCTTTATAAAATATATACCTAGGAGGCTGGGAGCAACAGATTGGTAGTCTGGGAGTTCTCAGTTCTAGGCAAACACTGACTAAGCAACCAATAGTATCACAGAATCTTAAATTGGAAGGTGACTTCAGGTAACTATTTGAATGTCCTCTCCACTAACAACATCCTCACCAAAAGCTTATCCAACCTCCATCCCATGTCCTCTAGTGATAAGGAGATCTTTACTTGCCATTCTATTCAACCTCTGAAAAGTCTCTCAAATTGTTGGGAAATTCTTCCTTGTGATCAATGAAAATATGTCTCTCTGACCCTTTTCCCTCTTGACCTTCTTTCTATTTTTTATGCACAAGCAAAGGAAGTCTAATCTCTTCCAAATGACAGCCTTTTAAATATTGAAAATGGTTCTGTCTCTCCATAAGATTCCCCTCCCCATTTTTTTCTAGTGTGTGAAATATAATATATGTGTTAGGGGATGATCTATGGACATTTAAAACAAACAAATGAGATAATGTTGAATGAATCAGACTCCTCTGGATACTTAGCTTCATCTCATTCACACTTAGGTTTGTCTAAATGCTTTTGTTGCAAATGAGAGACTTAAATACACCAGTCTGGCTTCATATATCATTTACATGGCTTGCAGAAAATCAAATGAATCGAATATGCTTTCCATTTACCTCAGCAATGTGCAAGACCTGGCCCGAGTTTCCTCTCATTAATGCTCAGTGAGGTCTCTTATCTGGGAACATTTTCCTTGAACCTATATAATGCACTCACTTTCTATCCCAGTCATTCCTCTTACTCTGCACATTTAACCCTCCCTGTCTTGGAAAGTAAAAAGGTTTAGGGGTCGTTATTTTATATTACTGTTTGGCTAAATGCACTTTGAAATATTACGCTGCTTTTCATTCACCTATAGACTGAAGTGCACTTAGTTAGAATTATCCTCACAGGAAGATGTCTTTGAGATCCAAGAGGAAGTTGAACATCTTTAAATAGGATAGAATTAACAATCAAATGAAGTTTATTAGCTAGCGATGTGTGATACCCTTTGTAAACACACAATTGCAATTTCTGGTATCTTTACAAGCATAAGGGAGACTGTTGAATAAGAAGGAAAGGTAAGTTCTTTAGAAAGGGAAAATTTGGGGTGGGTGTTGTTTGTATATATGTAGTTCAGTAGTTCAAATGAGTCACAATTTTATGAGTATGGGCATTCATTTTACTGATACAGACTGATGCTTATGGACATCTTTCATATAATTTTATATTACCTGGCTATAGGACTGTAGGATCAAAAATCCTAGATGGTTCCTCAAAGACCTTCTAGTCAAGTCCTCTCATTTTACAGTTGAGGAAACCAAGACCCAGGGAGAAAGTATCACACAGGAAATAAGTGTCAGAGGCTGTAATAGCCTGCTAACAACGAGCTTCTCTGAACTTAGACTAATCTATGTAAAAGGCCTAAGAAAAGATCTTTAACACTTGATAGGATCCAATAAAACTTGGGCTTTGGGAATCTGGCATTCCTTTTGTGCCATGCTATGATGAGGGCTTAGAGAAGGACTTTACTGTAAGGAGGTATATATATGTGTGTACACACATATATTATATACCATATATTATCATATATGCACATATATGTACACACACATGAATGTGTATGGATGTATACACATGTATAGTATATATAGTATGAGGGTGTATATATGTATATACACATATGTCATATATTATATATGCACACATACATATCCATGCATACATATCCATGTGTATATATATACACACATATGTAGATGAAGGTAGATATAAATATATGGATAAATTGGTTGTTAGCCTACAAATACTTTCTAAACTGAGTCATCTAACTAGAGAAAAGAACTCTCTGTTTCCATAAGCAGAATATTTTGTTTTCAAATTCAAAAAAACAATTTGTTTTCAGAGTATCAAATAGTATTTAATCTTTCTTTTGAATTCCTTTGTCTGTGGTTGAATCATAATCCATCGTCCCATGCAACGATATGCAGGGTTGTAATTCATATACCAGTCATCACTGAAGAGGATCATGTGCCTTTAGAACACATCGGAGGAATGCAAAGGGAAATCTTTTCCTTGTGTTCTTTGCAAATGTAGAGCTAGTACTAAGATATTGACATGTTCCTAAATTGTTTTATTTCACAAAGAGAATGAAGATTAGCAGTAGTAATTTGTGTGTTCATCCTTCATTGCTGAAGAAGACCATGCCATCAGAGAAATGATGACATGACTTGCACTTGACTTTGTTCTGAGTGAGGGAGGGCTGTGCAGGTCACCAGCCTCACTTCTCCTCCAGAACCATCTGAATCCAGTGACCAGATATTCATCAGGATGACTAGAGATGACCTAGGATGAGGCAACTGGGGTTAAGTGACTTGCCCAAGGTCACACAGCTAGTGAGTGTCAAGTGTCTGAGGTGAGATTTGAACTCAGGTCCTCCTGACTCCTGCACTGGTGCTCTATCCACTGCGCCACTTAGCTGCCCCAGTAATTATTTAACTTCTAAATCAATTCTCATATACATGAAACTGTCATGCCTTAACACAGTTTAGTAATTATCCATAAATATTGCATAGTCTTGGTGTTATAAAGGAAATGTTTAAAATCAAATAATAAAAACAATAGTAATTGAGGATTACATAAGCACTTTAATGTTATTCAAGTACTTCATATATATTATTATTTGCTCTTTAGCTGAAAAATAAATGATTTCCCATTTTTGTGATTCATAATATCATTATTTTTTAATTTAGATTTTTGCCTCCAGAAAGGAAATAGTTTTCCTAAGGAGAGAGGATTTCAGAATGGTTCCTAATTTTATTCTTCAAAATTTTAGGGGGGCCCAAGTCTGAGAGGCTAGCTACCAAACATATACACATAAAAAAACCAGGGATTTATTTTACAAAAACATTAACAACAACAAAACAGGAACAAGAAATGAATTGGAAAGGACAGATTTGAAATGCAAGGGATAGTCTCAGGAAATTCACCTTTAATTGAGCTTTTTTTGTTTTTGTGTTTTTGCTTTTCTGCGTTCATTTTTCTGGGTTCTTTTATTCCTTGGGCACTTAGAGGGGTAAAACCACAGTGCTCAGACCCACCCACACAAAGCCCTCTTCTTGAGGTTTTGGGTAGACAATATCCTCCTCCAACGAGTTTCAAGAGCAACTGATCTGCTTCAAGGATAAATGGGCGATTGTGAATTTCTAATCCTGTGTTAGCGTTATGAGACAATGGATTGTGATTCAGCCTTAGACAAAGGGATTTCAAAAGAGAGACTACATGTCATACTATGATTGTCTTGGAGTCAGGAAGACCTGAGTTCAAATCTGGACCCAGACATTTAGCAGCTATGTGATCCTGGACAAGTCACTTAGTCATTTTTGCCTAAGTTTTCTCATCTGTAAAAATGAACTGGACAAGAAAATGGTGAACCACTCCAGGAGCTTTGCCAAGAAAATGTCAAATTGAATCACTAAGAGTTGGACGCAACTGAAAGTATTAAACAACAGTAACAACAAATGTTCAAAAGAATTGGCTTCTGGAGGCTATGACTTTTAGAATTAACACATTATTCTTATTTTAGAGACAAAAGGCTATTTTTTATACTTTGATGACTGGTTGTAGAAGGCCCTCCCTTCCTTTTAATGTTTTATTTAGGTCTAAACTAAACGAGAGCTAGTAAAAGCTCACTCTTTCTCTTATATGGATGAAGATAGACCTTCAATTTAGGGTTCCATCTGAAATTAATTGGAAGGTGGTGATGACAAAGTCAAGAAGAGAGAGATTGAAAGAATTAAAGAAATGACATTGCACCAAGAAGGAAACAGCAGGAAAATGATGGGATACTGCAGTGTAAACCCAGCAGAATGTTAAATCTATTATTCAGCAGACCCAAGAATACCTTGATAAACAGAAGTTTCTTGGTGGCTGAAGTTATCCATTCCACCCACGTGATTTGGCTGCATGGGCCGATCTCATGAATTATTCCTATATCTTCCCACTGCTTATGCATGTTTCTGGGAGAGTTGAGCCCCAGGTTTATGAGGGGAATGTTCTATTACTACTTTTCTTATGCTGTTTTACTTAATGTCCTTGCTTTGAACTAATTGTGTTCTCTGGCTGATTAGTATAAGTAGACATATCCATAGGGATACATGAGCTATGGTTTTGAGTGGATGCAGATACACATGTTGCCTTGAATCTGTGGTAGCTTTTCTAGGGTATCTGTATATAGGAGAGATACCCCCAGTGGCTGACAAAATTTGAATAGTGCTGGAGCATAGATTTTAGTAATATTCTACTCATTTTCACACTGTTAATGTGCAAAAGAAAATGTTTAAATTATAAACATGTAGGTGAGGCCACTGAGAGATTACATGATGATGTTACATGTCTTAAAAATATTTGTGTAATTTCCCTCAAATCCCAGAAACCTCTTTCACTTTGGGGGATTTCTTCAGGCTTAGTCATTTGTTGCATACATCCATCTTTTGTGGATGAGAATTTATTCCCTACTGAAACTCATGTATATCATGATAAGAACTGTCTTTGTTTTTGTATCTGTTTCCCCACTACTTAGCAGGTGACCGACATCTTGCCTCCATTTTCCAGTGTGACCAATTGAAATTCAGCTTCTGCCAAGCAAAAATCTACATTCCTCTTTTTAACGGACCCAGTATGCCTTTGCCCTTTGAAACTGAAATTCAGTCCTGTCTCTTTTGCTGTACTTTCCAGTTTGGGATTTGAAGTAGATATAGTCATGTCTATCTTTAATGTCTTTCTTAATATGTTTTTATTTCTTTAATTATTTCCTAATATGATGTAAAAAGTTTTAAACATTTATTAAAAACGTTGTTTCAAATTCCTTCCTTCCTGTCTCTCTCCCAGTCATTGAGAGGGCAAGAAAGATGATATTAATTATATATGTAAAGCTATACAAAATATATTTCCATATTAGTCATGCTACAAAAGAAAACACACACACAGACACATACACATAGACACACACACACATGCACACACACACCTTTGCACTCTGAGTTCATCAGTTCTCTCTCTGGAGTTGGATAGCATTTTTCAAAATGGGCCCTTTGGGATTATCTTGGATCATTATCTTCATCAGAGTAGCTAAATCTTTCACAGTCGATTATCGTTACAATATTGGTGTTACTGTGGACAGTGTTCTCCTGGTTCTGCTCACTTCACTGTGTTTTGGTTCATGGAAGTCCTGTGGTTTTTGTTTTTTCTGAAACTGTTCTGATCATCATTTCTTATAACACAGTAGTAATCCATCACCATCATGAAACACAACGTGTTCAGTCATTCCCCAGCTAATGAGCTTCCCCTCCATTTCCAATTCTTTGCCATCACAAAAAGAGCTGTTAAAAAGATTTTAGTGCAAATAGGTCTTTTTTCCCTTTTTTCGATCTCTTTGGGATACAGACTTAGTAGTGGTATTGCTGGGTCAAAGGGCATGTACAGTTTTATAGCCAGTTGGGCATATTTAGACAGTAGTGCATTAGTGTCCCGGTTTTCCCACATCCCCTCCAACATTTGTCATTTTTCTTTTCTCTCATGGTGACCAACCTGATATATGTGAGGTGATATCTCAAATAAGATATCTTATTTGCATTTCTCTTATCAATAGCAATTTAAAGCACTTTATATGACCATAGATAACTTGGATTTCTTCTTCTGAAATTTGCCTGTTCATATCCTTTGACCATTTTTCAACTGGGTTACAGCTTGTATTTTTATAAGTATGACTCAGTTCCCCATGTATCTGAAAAATGAGGCCCTTATCAGAAAAACATACTGTAAAAAGTTTTCTCCCAGCTTCCTGTTTGCTTCTAATTTTGGCTGTATTTATTTTGTTTGCAAAAAAGTTTTTCAGTTTCATGTATTCAGACTTGTCTGTTTACTTTCTGTGATGCTCTCTATCACTTATTTGGTCATAAACTCTTTCCTTATCCATAGATCTGGCAGGTATATTTTTCCATACTCCCATAATGTTCCATTTATGTCTAAAACATTTATCCTTTTTGACTTTCTCTTGGTATATAATTTTGGTCTATGCCTGTAGTTTGGAAAACTGCTTTCTGGTTTTCCCAGCAATATTTTTGTCAGATGGTGAGTTCTTACCCCCAAAGCTTGGGGCCTTGGGTTTATCAAACACTAGAATACTATTGTCATTTAATACCATGTATTATGTACCTAATCTATTCCACTGATTGACTACTCCTTTTCTTAGCCAATACAAGATTGTTTTCATGACTACTATGTTGTAATACAGTTTGAAATCTGGTATTGCTAGGCCACCTTCCTTCACATTTTTTTCATTGATTCCCTTGATATTCTTGAATATTTCCTTCCCCCCCCCCCCAAAGCATCTGGAATCTTATACAGACTATCATCCTATTTGACAGTAGAAGAGTGATTTAAATCCTGAAAACTACAGTTGGACCTGTTTTAGGGGGATTAGAGTCTTGTCAGACATACTCTCCAACATGTTCCTTTCGTCTTCGTTATCCTTTTCTAACTATACCCCTTCTATTATCCCTCAGAACCTCTTTTCCCAACATCTATCTCAGACTAGAAGTAAATAAAATGAAAATAATATTTACTAAATTTGCTAAAAATTAAAAAAAAACTTAAGAAAGCTTTTTGTCGAGTCATCAGTTCATTCCGATGAATGTTGTCCTGTCTAGACTGAGCATTTCTTGTGAAAAGTAATTTAAAAATGTCTATTGGATTGTCAACAAGGAACACATAGCAAGGACAAAAATAGAATTACTAAAAGTCAATAAGATGTGGGAATGAATGACTGCCAAACATTCATTTATGAATGACCACTACTTCTAAACCTCACACCTTAAGTCAACTCATAAGTAATTGTACTGGAGAAAGAAATGGGAATTTGGAGACTTGGATTATACCCCAATTAACTATGTTATTCCATTAATTCAGGGCTTCTCAATTTTTTTATATGTATTTAGAACAAGGAGATTGAACTAGATGATCTATAAGCCCCATTTATATCTCAAATTTGATATTTCTGTTTTATCAAAAGGAGATGCCATGGATTCTCCAGCTATCACTTTCATCTTTCACTGGACTGGTGTTAATATGAGCATTCCTTCCAACAATGCAGAACACAAGCCATATATGCCTTCTTAGTTGGCAACACTTATCCATACCCTTCTAATAAAAATCTGCAGGTGCTCCACCCAAAATTTTGGGATCCTTTCTTTAGATCTCTTAATTTTGAGTGGAAATCAAAGGAATGTGAAACCAGGCCATCTTTACCTAGCACACTAATGCCGTTGTTGACCAACTTCCTTTTCTAGTCTCTGTTGATATCCCATATGCATATTCCCCTATACTGAACAATAGACATAAAAAATAAGTTTTATTGAGGCTTTTTGTTTTTAAACAATTGTTTCAGAAATGTCACCTCCTTTCCTATAAATAATGCCCTCCCATATAGTAAGGAAAGAGAGTCTAGCATTATTGCATCTGACAATGTATATACCACTCTGATCTAGTAATGTCCTATCTTTCTACCATGAGAAAGAAGGTATATTTCATTACTTCTTCTCTGAGACCATTATAAGTTTTTCAGTTTCTCTGATTTTGATTTCCTTTTAGTTATCTTTCCATTTATATCATTACTAGTAATTGTGTGTGTTGCTCTCATGGTTCAGTCCATTTGTTGCATGAACAAAATCACTACAGCCATGATAAGAAGAAAAATTGTAAAACTGGAGGAAAAAATCCTCCATTAAATATCCCTAAAAAGGTTTGAGAACCAAGGTATATTAAGGAATTAACACATAGAGACATTTTCCACTTGACAGGGAGGCAAAGAATATAAGGATACTTTGAGAGTTAGAAGGGACCTTGAGGTCTTCTGGTTCAATGACCTCATTGTACAGATAAAGAATGAAGGGCACAGGAAAATGAATTGACTTGCTCAAGTCACACAGTAAGGTACAGAGACAGGATTTGAACCCATGTTCATTGACTTCAAATCCAGTGCTCTTTCTTCTATACCATTCTGCTTCTCAATTAGGCCACTGTCAATAAACAGTTCTCTTAAAAAAATTGCAATTAACCAAATGCTAGATTTGCCCAAATCACTAATTATAAGAGAAAGACAAATCAAAACAACTTTGAGATTTTACCTAACACCCAACAAATTAGCAATGATAAAAGGCTTTTCTACAGAGATATTTAAATTGTGGATATCAAAGAAATTAGACATTTTATTTTTCTCTAATATTAGAAACATTTCAGTTAATTTAAGCATTTTTGTTACTCTACTACAGTGTGAACAGAGAGTCAGTTCTTTTATTGATTGGCTGAATTAAATAATTGAATGTTCTTCAGTTTAATAAAAGGATGGTAATGGAAGTATTCATTTAATTTGAATTTGTGTGGGGTTGTTCTCTGAGATATGAAAGCAGTGGAAATCTTCACTTTTGAGTAACTCTGTTGAAAAGGAATATTAATGTCATTTTTCTGACCTATAATGGGTATGAGAAAACAATTCTAATAAAAATTTGCTAAATTCCAGGTGGACAACTTGGATCCTCTCCGTTTCCTCTCTGAATTTGTGTTCATATGCAAATATTCTCCAAAAATAAAACTGGTAGTAGAGCAAACAAATATTTAATTGATAGTAGGAGAAGGTAAGAAAGGTAGGCATCAGTTAAAATTAAGTATTCCAGATCTAAAATCTTATTAGAGTCAGCCTGCCAGAAGCTATCGATTATAAACTTTGCCTTATTGTATGCATTTGTTTCAAGTTATAGAAAAAAATACATTAGGTAAAATGAATGTTATAATTAAGGCAGCATAAATGCAGTTTGTGTACCCCAAACCTCAAAGAGTTCTCCTTTATCTTCAGATGAAATTCAGAACTTGGCTTAGCATGATTCCTTTAATATTAAATGAATGAAAGAAATTGTAATAATATTCTATATTTTATGAAGATTTGCTTTGATACTTTAACAGTAAAATGGAGACTCTTTTAAGCTTAACCTTTTTGTACTTTTTTAAAAGTTTTATTTTTCTTCTGACAATGAATTGTAAATCTGTGCTTTGACACTCTAATGTAAATATGGAATTGGCAAAAATGTATTTTGTGGCTCTCTCCTGCTTTCCAAGAAATGTGCAATCTGTTTGGACACCCCCAGCTCCCCTTTCCCAAAATATGCCTCAGGATTCTACTGCTTTCTCCTAGGTCTCTTACTGGATCCGCCCTATTAAAGGCATGACTTAGGCTGAGATTTTTCCTCCTCTTTCTCTACATTAAAGCTTATTTGTCATATCTTATTCTTTAAAGATGTAATATTTTTCTATTAGTTAGTTTTCAGTTTTCAACAATCACTTCTATATGTTTTAAATTTTCTCCTTCTCTATCCTACCTCCTTCCCCAAGATGGTGTGCAATCTTATATGGGTTCTACACATATATTCTCATTTAACACATTTTCACATTACTCATATTGTGTAGAAGAGTTAAAATGAATGGGAGAAACCAAGAGAAAAAACAAAACAAAACAAAGCATTACAAAAGAGAAAAGAGTGCCTCATTCTGCATTCTGATTCTATAGTTCTTTCTCTGGATTTGGATGGGATTTTGCATCGAGTTCTTTGGGAAGGTCCTTGCATTGCTGTGAAGGGCTAAGTCTATGAGAAACAGTCATCACACACTGTGGCTTTTACTGTGTACAATGTTCTCCTGGTTCTTTTTATTTCACTCGGCATCAGTTCATATAAGGCTTTCCAGGGTTTGCTGAAGTCTACCTGTTCATCATTTCTCATAGCACAATAGTATTCCATTACATTCACATACCATAACTTGTTCAGCCATTCCCCAGTTGATGGACATTCCCTTGATTTCCTGTTCTTGGCCACCACAAAAAGAGCTGCTACAAACATTTTGGTACATGTGTGTCCTTTTCCCATTTTTATGATCTCTTTAGGATACAGTCCTAGAAACGATATTACTGGGTCAAAGTGTATGCAGATTTTTGTAGCCCTTTGTGCATAGTTCCAAATTGCTCTCCAAAATGGTTGGATCAGCTCACAACTCCACCAAGAATGAGTTAATGTTCCAGCTCTCCCACATCTTCTCCAACATTTATCATCTTCCTGTTTTGTCATGTTAGCCAATCTGATAGTGTGATGTGGTACCTCAGAATTGTTTTGATTTGCATCTCTGTAATCAATAGTGATTTAGAGCATTTTTTTCCATATGACTATAGGTATCTTTAGTTTCTTCCTCTGAAAATTGCCTGTTCATATCCTTTGACCATTTATCAATTGGGGAATGACTTGTATTCTTGTACATTTGACTCAGTTCTCTATATATTTTAGAAATGAGGCCTTTATCAGAAACAACTAGTTGTAAAAATTCTTTCCCAGTTTTCTGCATCCTTCCTAATCTTGGTTGCATTGGGTTTGTTTGTGCCAAAACTTTTCAATTTCATGTAATCAAAATTATTGTTTTGCACTAAATAACATTCTTCAACTCATGTTTGGTCATAAATTTTTCCATTTTCCATAAATCTGACAAATAAACTGTTCCTTGCTCCCCTAATTTGTTTATAGTATCAATCTTTATACCTAGATCATGTAACCATCTGGACTTTATTCTGTTGCATAGTGTCAGGCATTGGTCTATGCCCAGTTTCTGACACACTGTTATCCCGTTTTCCCAGCAGTTTTTGCCAAACAGTGAGTTCTTATTCCAGAAACTGGGGTCCTTGGGTTTATCAAACAGTAAATTGCTATATTCATTGACTACTTCTTGAGTACCTGATCTAGTCCACTTATCTACCCCTCTATTTCTTAGCCAATACCAAGTGGTTTTGACAATTGCTGCTTTATAATACAGTTTGAGATCTAGTAGGGCTAGGCCACCTTCCTTAGTTTTTTCTTTTCATTAATTCCCTTTATATTCTGGACCTTTTGTTCTTCCAGATGAATTTTGATATTATATTTTCCAGCTCTGGAAAATGATTTTCTGGTAGTTTGATTGGTATGGCACTGAATAAGTGAATTAATTTAGATAGAATTGTCATTTTTTACATATTAGCATGGCCTACCCACTAGCAACTAATGTTTTTCCAATTACTTAGACCTGACTTTATTTGTGTGAAAAGTATTGGGTAACTGTGTCCATATAGTTCATGAGTTTGTTTGGCAAGTAGACTCCAAATATTTTATAGTGTCTTCCGTACCTTTAAAGGGATTTCTCTTTCTCTTGTGCTTTGTTAGTAATATATAGAAATGAGATGATTTATGTGGGTTTATTTTGTGACTTGCAACTTTGCCAAAGTTGTTTATTATTTCAAGTAGTTTTTTACTTGAGTCTCTAGGACTCTCTAAGTATATCATCATGTCATGTTCAAAGATTGAGAACTTAGTTTCTTCTTTGCCTATTCTCATTCCTTCAATTTCTTTTTCTTCTCTTATTGTGAAAGCTAGCATTTCTAGCATCATATTGAATAACAGTGGTGATAATGGACATTCTTGTTTCACCCCCAGTCTTATTGGAAATGTGTCTAGCTTATTTCCATTACGTAGAATGTTTGCTAATGGTTTTAGGTAGATACTACTTGTTATTTTAAGGAAAGCTCCATTTATTCTCATGGTCTCCAGTGTTTTCAATAGGAATGGGTGTTGTATTTTGTCTAAAGCTATTTGTTAAGATAATTATATGGTTTCTGTTAGTTTTATTGTAGATATAATTAATAATGCTGATAGTTTTCCTAATATTGAACCAGTCATGCATTCCTGGTGTAAATCTTACCTGATCATTGTGTATTATTCTTGTAATAAGTTGTTGTACTCTTTTTGCTAATATCTTATTTAAAATTTTTGCATCTATTCTCATTAGGGAAATTGGTGTATAATATCTGTTTTGACTCTTCTTGGTTTAGGTATGAAAACCATATTTGTATCATAGAAAGAATTTGGTAGGACTCCTTCTTCATCAATTTTCCCAAACAGTCTATATAGTATTGAAATTAACTATTCTTCAATTGTTTGATAAAATTCACTTGCAAATCCGTCTGACCCTGGAGATTTTTCCTTAGGGAGTTCATTGATGGTTTGTTTGATTTCTTTATCTGACATGGGGTTATTTAAGTATTTTACTTCCACTTCTCTTAATCTGGTTACTGGCTTTGTGTTGTGGACTCTGGTTCTTTTAGCTAGATAAGGTTGCAGCTTACCTGGTTCTAAGCTGGCTAGTGTATACCAAGGCCTAGGCCATGTGAACTCTTCATGAACTTCCCTGGGGTTACACTGAAGCTCAGTGTGAGCTGTGGTGGAGAGATGGTCTAGCTGCAGGAGTTCTCCTCCTCCCCTAGGGCTGAGCTAGAGCACAGGCAGACTCAGCAGCCGGTGAACCCCTGTCTGCCCTAGGGTCTATCCAATTCTCCTGACTATGCTAAGGCATGTCTGGGGTCTTGGTGCTGGTGTTTATGGGCTCCACCCCTCTAGGGCTGATGATCTCCTCCTGCACCAGTGAGGTGAGGCTTGCTAGGATTCCTCTGGCCCTGCAATGGTCCCCTTCAGACACAACAAGAGGTACTCTTTTCGTCCATCTTTGCTGTCTCCTGAGCTGAGAGACTAACATGCCCCTTATGCTGATTCCACTGATCCAGGATTTCCCCTGGGGAAATATTCTCTAGCTTTTTCAAGGTCTGCAAGGGGAACATGGGAGCACTTACAGTTTACTCTGCCATCTTGGCTCCTGGAAGTTCAAGTACAAACGTGTTGTTTTATAGGTGACTGTAGAGTATTGAGATCCTATAAAAAAACAGACTTTCATTATCTACAATGTACCAGACTCTGAACTAGGTGCTGGCAATTTAAATTAAATGTGAAATAGTCCATACCCTCAAAGGGCTTTAAATCTACCTGGGGATACAAATATGTGAATATAAAGACATATAAAATATATGCAAAATAACTTATTGGAGGAGAGCACTTGCAAAGGTCTCATGTCTAAGATAATGTGGAAGATGAACCTGGGGTGGGGGGAAATACTGGAGACAAGGAGCCCAGTGAGGAAGACAACAGTACAGGTGAAAGGTAAAGAAGCTCTTGACTAGGATGGTGACTTATAAGAGGATCTAAGCCTTTCTGCCTTGCAAGAGTATTAATGATAAGACATGGCAAATAATTAAAGATGTAGAATGAGAAACAAGGCAGAGTCAAGGAAGATATAGTGTTTGCCAAGCTGGATTACTAGAAGGATGGTGCCCTTGATAGGAATAAGGAAGTTAAGAAAAGGTTGATTTTGGAGGAAAAATAATGATTTATGTTTTGGCTATGTTGAGTTTGAAATGCCTACGGTTCATCTTGTTTGAAATGCTCAATCCCAGATGGTCATTGACATATTAGGACTTTGGAGAGAGAGAGAGAGTAATTCTGTGTGTAAAGATCTGGAAGACAGCTGGAGATCATAATAAAACTTATGAGAGCTGATGAGAACACCCGTGAGATGGTGTGAAGAGAAAAAAAGGCCAAGGTCTGAGATTTGGAACATATACAGTGAGTAGGCATTATATGGATGAAGAAGACTGATACAGAGTGGTCCATTAGGAAAAGGGAGACTCATGAGTGACTACTGTTAGGAAAACCCAAAGAGGAAAGAGTATCCAGGAAGCAAAGCTGTTTCGCTGTGTCAAATGTAAAGAAAGGTCTCAAAGCATGAGGACTGAGAAAAGGTCATTAGTTTAGATGATTAAGAGATCATTAGCAGTTTTTGAAGACAGCAAATAGAGTTAATTGATAAGTTTAAAAGCCAGGCTCTAAAAGTTTGAAAAGTAAGTGAGAAGAGTAGTCATTTAGTATAGATAGTTTTTTTTCTCCCTAGGAATTTGGCTTATGATATTCAGGAAAGATATGTGTGATAGCTTAAGGAGATAGTTGCTCTAATAAGGATATTTTTTTTCAGGATGTGAGAGACTTGAGTTTTCTCCTAGGGAGCAGGAAAGGAAATTACAGATTATTAGATAGAGACCAAAGATAGGAGAAGAAAAAAGGGAAGAAGAAAGGATAGTAAGAGCAACTGATTGGAGAAAGAGTGAATAAGGTCCAGGATCCAGATAGAAAGGACCTTGGCAAGGGAGTCGTTCAACAGTAAAGGAGAAAATATTGTAGGATGATGTCCAGAGCTGATGAGGTGAGCAGGAAAAGAAAGGACTCACAATGAATGGTTTTCATTTTTTCCATAAAGCATGAATATAGGACTTCAGATAAGAATATCATAACTCCAAAAAATATAGTTTCTAAATAAAATTTACTTTGATAGCACTTAGGTAATAGCTAGCATAGAATCCTCTAACTAGATGTACCCAAATGAACTTAATTTTACTTTGCACCTTTTCTTTTTTTCTCCCTCTTCCCTTTCCTCATTTAAAGGTTTTTCAAAAATGTTTTAAAATCCCCCTCTTTGTCCCAATTTTTTCTCCCTCATCCACCTCCCTATTTTGCCTTTTTTTATTATAGCTATTTTCATGTATTTCCTTCTCTCCCATTTTCTTTCTTTCCTTTTTCCATTTCTTTTCCTTTGTTTGGGACCCCTTAATCTCTGGATCCTTAGGTCTTTATGTATCTGAGAAAATTATCTTGTATATTTCTTAGGCTTCAATGGGAGGGCTTAAGTATGAATTTTATTTATCCTTCTGACTTCTACAGCTCTGGGTTTACACATAGTAGGTGTCCAATAAATGTTTGTTAAATTGAATTAAAAATCTATTTTGTATTCTGGAAATGAATTTGCATCATAGTGTAGACTCACTGAGAAATAATCTATCCTGCTGACCTGCCACTATTTTTTTAAATTTAGAAGATGTAAGAAATGAGAAAACAAGTCTCATCAAAATAACCCGATGTTAACAAGTCTTCCTTTGGGTTTTTAGAGCTCTGTTTCCTGAACAAAAATGTTATTATGAGTGCTTAATTTCCCTGCTGATTTTCTTGGGATTGAGTCAGAGAAAAATTTTGTTTGAACATGGGAATGAGTTTGTCTATTTACAATCCTGATCTTATTTAAAATGTGTAATGGTAAAAAGAAAATCTAAAGACAAAACAGAACCCACCTTAGCAAAGTCAAGAAGATATAGATATGAAATATGAAATCAGAAATTTGGGGTGGGGGTGAGTATAACAAATTAAAGTTTTCAGGAGTCAAAGTCCAATTCATTATCCCAGAAAGGGTTATGTTTTATTTAAAACAAGTATGTTTAGAAGTTGGAGGAGATGCAGTCCCTTTGGTTGCCGTATCTCTCTGACCTGCCACCATGAGTCACTTGGTTTATAGGACTTGGCTTCTTGTGTTTATTCTTTCTTGGGACTCAACTTATTTATGTATGTGTGTGTACATGTATACACACATACACACATATACATGCAAATGCGCACATGCACAACATATACACAGGTTGTGTTCCATATGTACGCACATGCAACACATATGTGTGAGTGTGTATCCATGGAAGTCCCAAATATTAGTATATGTGCATGGGCACACACATAAATAAGGCAGGAAACTATTGGGGTTTTTTCCTTACTCATTTGTTGTTGTTTAAACAGTTCCTGTGATTTCCTAGGTGCTCTGAAGGTGAACACAAAGAACTTCTTTGCCAGTACAAATGGACACTTTCCTTGAAATTTGCATTCTTTAGAGGGTTGCTTGAGGTACTGAGAGATGAAGTGACTTGCAAAGGATGATACATAGACAGTATGTATCAGAAGGCAACTTCACCGAGGTCTTCCTGCTTCCAACAGCAGCTCTCTGTTGAAAGCAACCTCAGACAGTTCATAGTTCCATTGAAAGTTTCAAATGAAAGCTCAGTGTGTCTTTTTCCGTTATCTCTTTGATTTGTTTTAAAGGCCCAGGTGCAGAATTAGGGGAAATAATACTCAGTGGCTCTCTCCCATAACACGGGGCTGGTCTGTTTCTTCAAGCTTTGTCTGGAATAGGCTTTTCAACTTCAGAAGGAAGTTTCTCAACTCAAATACTGAACTCTTTAGAATACTGAGCAGGCTTAGCTAATCAGTATTCTCCAACTGAAATCTATTTTTCACCAAGTATACACCTTGGTTTCCTGATACATTGCTGAATAGGAGAGAAAATATGATGTGGGAATAGCTAAATATTTAGTTTTAAACTAAAATTTTAGTTTCCTTACTATTCAGGACACCCCATTCATAAAGCAAAGTCCCCAAACTGAGTAGATCAGTTCTCATAGAGAGAAGTTATCAATCTTAATAATTCTAAAACTAAGTCCAGAGGGATTTATCTTATCTTGTTCTACATATGTATGTATGCAGCCTTTGATATGGATGTGTGGCTAGCAATACATTTTCCTTCAACATGTATATGTAGACATAGACCTTGACCCTGTATCCTAAAAAGGGATGACATCTTTATTTGTGGAATATAAAAGTTAGTTTGCCTGGCCACAATTTAGCATTTAACACTCTTAGAGATAAATGCTGTACACATTAAATTTATGTCACAGATGTATACATATGCATGCGTATATTTAAGATGTAATAGCTAATAGAATATATATATATGTACATACATATATATAACACACGTATATCACATATATTATACAGACACACACTGATATAAGTTACTACAAGTTACTGTATATGATTAGCTAAAAGTACTAAACAATCATCAGAAATGACTGTTCCTTTTATACAAGCAGGCAAAGTTTTTCTACTTTTGATGATTAATTATTTTCTCTTCCTCCCAATTCTCTAGTGTCTAGATTCAACATCAAATTTGAATTTTGTCCTGGGAGTTCAGTTCTTTTCTCACACAAGTTTCTGCCACTCTACCCCTCTCTCTCTCTCTACCTACCCCCCATACACCCATCCCCCACACATACTCATTAAAGATAGAGACCATGTTTAAAACAGCATTCCAGAATTTATGGTCATACTAATACACTTTACTTATGACCAAAGCCTAAGGCTTTCTTCATTAGCTCTTTCCCCCAATACATGCCTCCATGGGTTAGTCATTAGTATTAAAAATGTGGAACAGATGTTAGAAATAATCTATAGGTTTTACCCTGCTCTGCGCCCTTCTACATGTAACATATTCACGTGTTACATTTTCCTTGTTCCTACCAATAAGGGGCAACCCTGGATAGTCTAGGACACAAGTCAATATACTATCAAGGTGCACAGAGAGATGAAATGTAAAGGGAAACCTGTCTAAGATTATGGGTACAAGGCAGAGAGATAACAAATTGAAAATAAACTCCAGTGTGAGTTCTTTGAGACCAAGAACTGTATTCTAGTTCTGAGTTCTTAGCATCTGACACAGTGCCTTGTACTTAATAGACAATTACCAAATGAAAAAAATACATTTCAATGATTCCCTTGAATCTGGAAATTTAGTGGTAGAATGAAGGGAATTATAAAATGGAGAGAAACTGCTAGGTCGAGGCAGAATAAGTGATAGGACAGTGGTGAAGAGAAGGCAGTGATTTTTTTCTTGACATGAACATACATTTACCTCAGAGAGTTCATAGTTAAGCAACTTAGAATTGATTCAGTTCTGTTTTTAAAGAGAGAGAAAAGTCTGAATAATTAGTTTTCCATTTTTAGCTGAGAAAAAAATACATAAAACTTGAAATGGTTATAGAAAGAATTTTAAGTGGAGCCAGAAAAAGCTATGACTCCCTCTCAAGTCCTTCTGAGGTTACGTTACATAGAATTCAGACAAGAATCTAAGAACATTAGCTTCAATGGCTGCATGTAGGCTATAGGCAGTTTCCAGAGAAGTGCAATTTGAGATTTATATCAGCAAGTAAGTATAGCATTCAAATTTGGGGAATCCAAATTTGAGTGGTTTCAAAACAAGACCTCAGTGGAATTTAAGCATTCTGTGCAATCGTCTGGCTAGTTTGGTCTGACCTCTGCCATAGACTTTGGGCTAGATAATTTTCTAGCCATATAAAGCTAGTTTCAAACAGTATATGATTATTAAGTTTTTTCTAACAGTGTGATTATATTTTTACACCATATCTTGGGAAGTATGTTTCACACAAAGCCATTTTGGAATTGCAAAATTTATAGCATTCTTTAAAAATTTATTAGATAAAACATTTTCAGAGATTAAGTACAATTTAGTTGAATTCACCAGACAGAAAAATTGTCACTTAAAAGTTGGTGTATCTTAAAGAATAATTTTCTTAAGTCATTCAGTTTGGTGAAGGGTAAAACTAGCAACCACCTTTTCCAGACTAAGATGTTCCCACTCTAAATCTGGTTACCATCTCTAGATTATTTTCTAGGAATTTATAGTTCCTTTTTGATTTTTTACCCAGCTTCCTGATAGAAAATGTTAAAGCCTTGGGATGAGGTAAAAGATTTTAATGCAAGTCTTTATTTTTCAAGAATTTTGTTAGATATTGATAAGATTTCCATTGTTAATGTAATAATGAAAAAGAATTCAGACTGTAAAATCATTTATTAATATTTTATTTAAGGGAAAAAATGAGGCCTTAAGTCTAGTTCATCTTTGCAACTCTAGTACTTATAACAGTGCTTAACATATAGAAAACAATTAGGCATTTATTGATTGATTAATTGTAATGATCTTCCATAGACAAAATGAGAAGAGACTGGGAAAATGATCAAGGAAAGAAAAATTCCTACTAAAATAAAAAGAATATACTACAAAATTCTCAAGATGCCAAAAGAGAATCATCATGTAATAACTAGACTTAAGATCCTAACATAGAGAATGAAGTGTCCAGAAGTTCATCAAGGACAATCAAAATATCTGATCAAAGGTTTTAAGAAAAAGTTTTGGTGTGAAGTCAAAGCATCTACACCACAACTAGATGGCTTAGAATGAAAGCTAGGACAGAGAGACAGGGGGAGTTGAATAGGAAGGGATCATAGCTAAAAAAATAAAATTAAGATGTGAGAGAGGAATGTATTGGGAGGAAAAAAGAGAGATGGAATGGGGCAAATTATCTCTCGTAGAAGAGGCAAGAAAAAGTTTTTCTAATGGAGGGGAGAAGGGGGGAGGTAAGAGGGAAAAAGTGAAGCTTATTCTCATCACATTTGGCTCAAGGAAGGAATAAAATGCACACTCATTTTGGTATGAAAATCTATCTTACACTATAGGAAAAAGGGGAGAAGGGAATAAGCAGGGTGGGAGGGATGATGAAAGGGAGGGCAAATGGGAGGAGGGAGCAATTAGAAGTCAACACTCTTGGGAAGGGACAAGGTCAAAAGAGAGAATAGAAGAAATGAGGGGCAGGATAGGATGGAGGGAAATATAGTTAGTCTTATACAACATGACTATTAAGGAAGTCATTTGCAAAACTACACATATATAGCCTATGCTGCATTGCTTGCCTTCTCAGTGGGGATGGGTGGGGAGGGAGGAAGGAGGAGAAGTTGGAACTCAAAGTTTTAGGAATAAATGTTGAGAACTGTTTTTGCATACAACTGGGAAATAAGAAATACAGGTAATGGGGTACAGAAATTTATCTTGCCCTACAGGACAAGAGAAAAGATGGGAATAAGGGAAGGGAGGGGCATTAGAAGGGAATCCACATAGATAGAAGGGGAAATCAGAATGCACAGCGTTTTGGGGGTGAGGGGAGAGATGGGGAGAAATTTTTGAACTCAAAATTTTGTGGAAATGAATGGTGAAAACTTAAAATAAATAAATAAATAAAACTGAGACAAACAAGGTAAAGTGACTTGCCCAGGGTCACACAGCTAGTAAATGTCTGAGGGTAATTTGAACTCAGGTCTTCCTGATTGCATGCCCAGCCTCATCTATTACTTTACCTTTCTCCAAGGTAGCAGTGTAGAGTGGAAAGGGGGCTGAATTTTCAGAGGTCTTAAGTTCAAATTCCAGTTCATCCACTTAATGGTAGAACCATAGGCAAGTTGCTTAACCTCTCTGGGACCCAGCTTTCTTAACAATCAACTTTCTCTGTGCTGAAAATTTAACAATCAGCTGTCACAAAAGGTGTCAGAAGAGCTGACTTTATATGGCACACTGTTGACTGCAACTCAGCTTACCCTAAAGTTCATCCCATCACCCTTCCTGGTTTCTGTGAGAGCCTGTTGAAGAGAACTCCCCTAGAGAAGGGTGTGTACAAATGCTTTCCCACCCTGAAAAATCAGTTTTCTAATCAACCATCCCCACTTTGCAAATCATGTATTGCTAAGCAGCCAAGGGTCTTAAGTTGCCTTCTTTCTAAAGTAGCTATTTCATTACCCTAAACAAAGCCAACTGTGTTCCTGGCATGTTGCTAGGAAGTTGCATGTGTAGGGATGAAAAGGGCAGTAAGGACCTCTTAGGAAATTAAATTTTTTTTTTCAAAGTTCATATGGAGAGTCCAACAGCTAGTTCTGGAACAGGATGTCTGTAAAATGATGAGATCCAACCAGAAGCTCTCTAGCTCTGGCAGTCTACTTTCCATATTCTAAGGCCCCTTCTAGCTCTAGCATTTATTTTCTATGGTCTATATTGTAAGATTCCTTTTTTGGCTCCTATGTTCTGTGTTCTAAGGTCTTTTCAGTTGGAAGTTCCTTCCAAAGTAGAGACTGTACCATTTTTCATTTTTGTATCTTAAGCACAATATGTTGTACTGTAGGGGTTTAATAAATGTTTGTTGACTTGAAAAAAAACTATAAAAGCTGGGAAAACAACAACTACTACACAGATGACATTGAGAAAAGTAATGGAAAAGATGGAATTCAAAAGTTAAAGGCTGTAAAATAGGATGGACGTGTGAAAAATCTGATATCAAAAACAACCTCTCTTCTCAGCATGGCTTGAAGATATATTCGAAGAATCATTGGATCATTCAAGAAAAAAAACATAATGAAGCTGTATTTCAGGAAATCATAAGAGAAAACTGCCTAAAAATATTGGAACGAGCAGGTAGAAAAGTCACTTATAGACACTTCCAGATTGGAATCCCATAATTAACTTATCCACAAATATGATCACCAAGGTCAAATTGAAAAAAAAAATGTTGCAAACTATCAGAAAGAAGAATGAATGAAAGCCTCAGTTTCATGTACAACATGAGTAAAAAAATAAAGGAAAGAAATGTATGGAATATGTTATACCAAAAAGTAGAAGGAAATGGCTTGCAGTAAAGAGTAACTCATTCTTCAAAACTGATGATAATCCTAGTAGGAAATACAAATGTATCAAATTTGAGTTAATGTTCAGAAAGAATAAAATTTATTGTGTCTTATGTGAATTCAGAAATGCAATACTGATAATCATAATCTCGGATAAAACAATGATATGATGACATCAGCAGAGAAAAGCAGAGAAACATTTTCCTTACAAAGCACCGCAGATAATGAAAAACTCTCAGTGTAAAAATGCATACAGAAAATGATATACTGCTTGATGACTTCACAAACTTTTCAGATTTAGATCAAATCTAATATAAATCTAAAGAAGAATGAAATTAAGTGTCTGAAAGAATGATAGAAAATAGCATATAATTTTAATGATTATTGAATGGAAATATTTGAAAGCCCTCGTTTTTCTAAATTGCATGTCATCTTTAAAACTGAATGTGTGAGAGAACATGAAAAATTAAAAAATGGAGAGAAGCAAAAAATATTAAATCATTCACAAACTGTAAATCAAGAATTAAAATCAGTAATAAAAATATGAAGAAGGAATGCAGATCTAAATAATTTAACACAGAGGTATGATTTGGATGTTAATGCAAATTAGAGTTGTTCTTTATGTCCTAATACATATCCTGTGTTATTCTTGCCCTTGGCCTCCCCTAAGTTCACCATAGGGGGTTTGTACTGCCTCAATTTTTTTTATTATATTAATATATCAGTGGAGCATTCAGGCTATCTACCCATTATCTCTTGTTCTTGTCATATAGGCAGGTCACCTTTTTAAATCATAATTTTCTTGATAATTTTTTCTTACTGAATTAAATGTTTCCTTCAGCATTTCTTACTTCCTGCACATTGTGTATAATATACACCTCTACATTATCCTCTGAGTGATGTCCATTGTAACACTACTTAGAAAGAATAGATAATTCTATTAAATACAGTGATAACAATGAGACAACATATTAAAATCGGTGAGATGTAGTTAAGGTAGTTTTCAGAGGAAAGTTTATCTTGGTGAGCAGATTTAATGAAACAGAGAAACAGAAGATTAATGAGTTGTGTGTTCAATTAAAAGAATTCAGAAAATAAAACTCAATCTGATTATCTCCAAACAAGTTTAACAGTGAAAATTTAAAGAGAGATAAATTGTCAGTATGAAATTTAAGAATGAAAATCTATAGAGCTGACACATATAACTAAGAACTGGGAAGTGCTTTATATAAAGCAAATGTATACATAATTTGTGTGTATATATAATATGTATATGTATATATAGACATATGCATACATATATGTCTATATTTGTCTATACATTTTTAAGATACTGAGACTACTTTGGAGAGACAGAAGTAGCATGGACGTATAATGATGCTTGACTGACAGATTTTCACTCGTATTTATAAATGGAGCATTTTCTGAGCACTTAGCATGTGTAAGTAGAGTCCACCTTGCCATCTCAATATGGGACTTTATATTAAGTTATGTCTTGTGTTGAGGGCAGCTAGGTGGTGCAGCGGATAGAGCAGACTGCAGGAGTCAGGAGGACCTGAGTTCAAATCTCATCTCAGACACTTGACACTCACTAGCTGTGTAACCTTGGGCAAGTCACTTAACCCCAATTGCCTCATCTTGGGTCAACTCCAGTCACCCTGATGAATATCTGGTCACTGGATTCAGTTGGCTCTGGAGGAGAAGTGAGGCTGGTGACCTGCACAACCCTCCATCACTCAAAACAAAGTCAAGTGTAAGTCATGTCATTATTTCTCTGATGGCATGGTCTTTGACAACGAAGGACAAACACACACACACACACACATACACACACAGGTCTTGTGTTAGTGAATTTCTAGAAGATGAAGTATTATAATTAGGCTTCATAAAGAACAAGCCATGTCAGACTATTTCAGTTTTGACAGGGTTAGTAGACTGGTATATTATTATTGTCCTCATTATTATTTTTCTTTCCCAGGCTTTCTTATCCTCTTCCTCCATATTCTTTCTCTTGATATCTCCTCCTAGGCATTTTGCTATGGTCCTTATGCAGATGACTCCCAGGTCTCCATATCTGCTATTGTCTTTACCCCAACGTTCAGTCCCATATCATCAATTACATATTGAAGACTTCAAACTGTATTATTCCTGGAAACATTTCATAATGATGTCCATATATTTTCCCCAAAATACAAATCTATTCAGAACGTCTACATTACTATCAAAGACACCATTCTTCAAGTTTTAGGTTCATAATCTTGTTGTTATCTTATGCATCTGTTTGTACCTTTTATCACATATCTATGCAGTTGTGGTATCTGGCCACTTCTGCTTCCACAGTCTCTCCTGAATCTGATACCTCAGTTCTACTCACACGCATACCACTTCAGTTCGAACCCTTAACGCTCCTTACCTTCCTAATTGATCTCCCTGACTCAAGTCTCTTCCTCTTTGAGAAAGTAATTTTCCTCAAGTGCAGATATGACTATGTGACTCTCCTACTTCAGCCCAGTGACTTCCTCTTGGATAGGATAACGAATAAATATCTCATTTATCATTTAAAGCCCTTCACAACCTGACCGTGATGAATCTTTCCAAATTGAGTGGACATGACTCCCCTGTCTGACCTCCTCTATCCAGGCAAAATGGCGTGTTCCTCTCCTTCTCGTATAATACAAGCCAGCTCCTATCTCTGAGCCAATGCCTTGGCTTTCTTCCTAGACTAAAATGTACCCCCTCTTTACCTTTGCCTCAGAGAATCCCTCTTTTCTTTTAAAACACAGCTCAGGTGGCACCTTCTCTTGCATCTTTCCTTATCGTACCCAACTACTAGAGCCATCTACCCCAAAGTAACTTGTATTTAACTTCTGTGTATATGTTTGTACATTTTTACTTTGCATTTCTACTCTTCTTATACGTGTACTTGTTTTCTCTCTTGTTAGAATATAAAATTCTTGTGAGTAGGGATTATTTCACCTTTTTATCTCCTATACGTACCACTGTTAGGTACATAGTAGATGCTGAATAAATGTTGATTGATTGGTTTTTATTGCTTACTGATTTTTAAGAAAAAAATTTGATATAGATTTATGGGTCAGTATTATTCAGTATTCTTTGAAAGATTTAATTACACAGATAACTTTAGTCAAATAGTCCTCTGATTATTGATATTGCCTCTCATATCAAATACTGAAGGGTCAAGGGCAGAAAAAGATGAGCCTAGAATCCCCAAAGGCAAATTTCATTTGTTTTATAATTGTTCAAGGTTTTCTTCAGTTCTGTGAGGGAAAATAATTGCTTTTAGAAAAATATGATTTTGCTGTATTACGAATAAGAGTAGCTTAGCAAAAACAGTAGAAATGAATGCTGATAAACTGAAAAACATCCCTCAAGAACACTATCAAATGAAGAGGATACTAACGCACTTGGCCCTTTCTAATTTCATTTTAGCATCCTGATAGTGTTCTCACTGAGCTTTAGAAAGCTACACCCTTAGACAATGAAGAATGTTTCATG
This sequence comes from Notamacropus eugenii, assembly GCF_028372415.1. NCBI lineage: Eukaryota > Metazoa > Chordata > Mammalia > Diprotodontia > Macropodidae > Notamacropus > Notamacropus eugenii. Next base: position 97,214,871 of record NC_092877.1, read on the forward strand.
ATGATAGTGTTTTTTCTGCATCAATTTCATACTTTCTCTAGAAATATGATAAAATATCTACCCTTGGGTCAAAAATATGTAATCTTATATGTTCTGCTTTGAATTTTTCCTATTACATTTTTGAAGTGTATTTATTAATCCTTGATTCAAATATTCCAATCTGTTTTAGGAAATTAGGTTCAACACTCATAATTCTTTCCCAAAGAACTGCTCCTTGCTGTAGCAAAATATTCCCCCTCTGGCAGAGTAGACAGGCTATGAGTTCATAGTAGCAATGGTGACAGCCTACCTATTCTTTCCATAATGTAAAAGGCAGCATATTGTAGTGAGTAGAGTGCTAGATTTGGAGGAAAGAGGAGCTGGGTTTGAGTTTTACCTCTGGTAAAAGCTGGGTGCACAAGATACAATTTCTCTGAACTTAGACAACTCTTTAAATAAATAAATATTGGGTTGGCATTGGGAGAAGGAGTTCATTCGCTGACAGAATCACAGGTTTCTGATTTCTGAGCACGGAAGTATGTAGAGCATGGATCAAAAACTCTCTTTTTTGTTAGCTTCATATAAATGAATCAAGTTCATCATAGACTATGCTAGGAATTAATATGGAATTTTCACCAATTAAAACAGGCTAAAAGAGATGCTAATAGAATTGTTTTTATTATATAAATATTTTAAAACAACCTTTAAATGTTTTCTATGCCAGTGTAATACAAAGATATTAGAAACATATCCTCTCTTTTACCAATTAACTCATGCATTGGTTTAAACAATTAGTAAGCGTTTGTATCTATTGCATGTTTCTAAATGTTGAAGGAGATAAAACAATGAATAAGAAAGAAGTACTGCATATCCTCAGTTAATACACTAAATGGTTTTATCATAAGACTCTAAGTTACAGTATTTTGAGTGTTTTTGTATACTCTTTTAAAAATATTTCCTTTGGAAAAAATAAATTATAAATCACGATAGAAGACTATTACCACAGATCTCTTGTACTGTTTACTCCAAAATGGCTGCACAATCTTAATTAAGCCTAATTTTCTTTCTCGAAATTTCATTTCATTTTTAAGGAGTCTTGCTGATTTGTACTTTTCCAGTTGTGGGTGATTGAATAATAATTGTCTTCAGGACAAAAAAAAAATCTTAAACTGAAATATGAGTAGTTAGTGATCTATGGGGAGAGGGAACCTCAGTATTTGCTGGAATTCAGTTTCTACCTTTCATACTTTAATGTATTCCAATATTTGAGCCAGATATTTTATTTGACTAAATCTTGTTTTAAAAAACTTTATTTTTTGCAAAGTTACAAAAAAATCCCTTTTTTTCTAATAAGAAAAAGAAAGCTTGAGTGATTTACTGACTGCCCCTAGTTGCATTGAGAAACTGAGTTTCTTCTTTTCCTCAATTTTCCATCAGTTTAGATTTATTCCCAGACAATAATACCTGGTACCTTTGCATAACAGCAATGCCTGACACTTGATAGCTGTAAGAGTTTGGCAAAATCCCTTTGGGCCTTCATTTCATAATCTAAAAAAAATGGAGGAAAGGGATGGAGTATTGGATTGGACGTCATGTCTCTTCTAGCTCTAAATCAGTGATCTGTGAATCTTAACATTGTGATGTTTGCTTTCATATTCAGGGATCATGGTTATGAAGTCCCTCCCCTGAATTCTTCATTTGCTCATTTGGACTTTTCCCTTTTCTTTTAAGGCTTTGCAAGGGAGGGGCAATTTGCTAAAGTGAAAATCATACCACATTAAATATTTTGGCTCTAACCTCTGGCTCTTATTGGGCTGAGTGACAATGTAAACAGGTCACTTGACCTTTCTGGATAGCAGTTTTCTCCTTCTGTAAAATGGAAATGACTTTGGTGGCACCTACCTCAGAGGATTATTGTTAGGATCAAATTAAGTAATAAATATAAAAAAGCATACAAATATCAGCTATTACTAATAGTTTCAGGACTCCTTACCACACTTACAAATTATGGAAGAAAGCTTTACCCTCATAAAAACTATTGAGGATCTCAAAGAGTTTTTGTTTACACAGGTTACTTCTTGATATTCACCATATTAGAAATGAAAATTAATAACATTTCAAAATATTTATTAATGCATTGTTTTAAAATAATAATTTCATTATGTGCTCATAAAAAGACATTTTTTTTTAGAAAATATTTTACAAAATAAAAGAAAATTGGGATTTATTCTGTAAAAGTTGGACTCACTCTAAAGGCCACACTTGAGGACCTAGAGTGCCACATGTGGTCTTGAGGCTGTAGGTTCCCCACCTCTTTAGGATCTTTTTATCTTTTGAATTTCCTTCAAGCTGAAGTCATAGCAGTCCAGAATTATGTGTTAGCTTGATTGGTTTATATGTGAGCTGAAGTTTTTTTTTCCTTGAACATTTATTTGTAGGAATCTTAATATCAGCTCTATTCTGAGCTTCCCAAGGTAGTTTGCTTAATTTCTTTTTCTGGGATTGGATTATTTATATTTCCTGTTTCTTCATTTGATTGTCTGTGTATTTTATATTTTTATAAGTGTTATTTCTTTCAAGTTATCAAACACATTGGCAAAACAGTTTTTAACAATTTCCTCTTCAACCTGTGGTATTTTTAATTTTAAAATCTTTTTTATTTTGGTTGTTTTGGTAATTTTATTACTTTTCTGATCAAAATAAATTACAATTTGTCTTATTTTATTAATCTTTAATTTTATTGATTCTTTTTCATGCCATTTTGCTAAGATTTTGTCTTTTAAACATTTTAATGTTTGCTGCAATTTCCTTTTAAAACCTTGGGTTTTCCACAATGGGAGCCTCACTGGCCTTTTCTGTTTTCTTGTGCAGTCATGTCCCTTGACTTCCTGGCCTTAGATCTAATGTGGCCCAGTCTTGAATACATTGGTCTCTTACTTAGAACATCCTGGTCATCCCCAGACCTCCTGCCTGTTGCCCTTGTCCTAGTTCCTTTGTGTCTCCTGCCAGGAAGCCATAACTCCTAGTGTGATCCTTTGTGTTGTTCTTTATGGCATGGAAGACATCAAAGATATTTTTCTTTAATTTTAAGACTTCATATGGAACTCTTCTTCATTGTTAAAAATTTTCATTAAGGAAGCTGAGTTAAGTTGGAATTTTTCATGTTCCTACCTTACCTGGAAGTTGTTTCTGTATTTAAAAAAATAAATTCATCACCACATACAGTCATATGTGGTGGTTATGCTGTGTGCAGACTTTAAGCAGTATAGTAGAGAGTATGTTGACTCATTTCACTCCTTTAAATATTTTGACATATTGTCCTAAATTATTTTAATAACTCTGCTTAGGGAAAAGATTGGGCACTGAGAAATAACTGCAAAGAATGGAAAAACTATCCCAAACCCTATAGACTCAAATGGAGGGCAGATACAAGCAGACAACATACTGCCATGACTAGAGAAAAAACTAAGTAAATTTAAGTCAACATTAGCCAAAATAAAACTGAGGCAGTTATAAAGACAAGCCCCTGGGAGATATTTTATACGTCAAACCTAGGACTGCAACAACTATAATACAAAATAAGAGTCTGGAGACAGGAAACTAGAATTGTATTCTTGTTGTGAGACAGATGAGTTAGAGTGGTTGAAGGCAAAGAACTGGTTTCCAGGGAAATGTAGAAAAAAATGTAGGAGGACAAACATGAAGTTAGAGGAACACAGTCCTGAGAAAGAGGAGTAACTGATCATTTTTTAGAGAGGTGCCATAGGCATAAGCTGCAAAAGAAGTGAGCGTGATGCCTGCATTCTGAAGAACTGTGGAGGGGAGCATGTCCGTTGAAAAGCAACCACTGGGTTGGCCTTGCTAGTGCAAGTGAAGGACTATTAGCGACTCCAGGACTTTTGGGGTGAGGGTAACTGAGTTATCCGCTGAGGGAGGAGGTGCTATTTTCTGTGGACTTTGTAGTCTCAATTCTACAAGCCTGTATTGAGTTATGTGTGTTTGAATGCTTATATAGGGAATAAATAACCACATCCCTTGGGGTAAGGACAGAGTGTCAGATACAGATGTTTCTGGGTGATCTGAGTAACATGAATGAATCAGAGACAGGAAAAGTCTCTTCTATCTCCTCTCCCCTTGCCCTTCCAGCCTCTACCAGTGTCTTGTTTTCCATGTGTCAAGAGAGAGCATATGGAACAAGATTATACATGTTTTTAATGACATACTTATATAACATCTGAAAATGTTGAATCTAGAAGAAGATTGAGGATTAATCTAATTCATCTCCCCATTCCATATCAAACAACAGATGTTTGTATAAACTGAAAGTAGTTAATATCAAACACAGAGCTGATTTCATTTTTTAAAAATAATTTTGGGAAAAAATCTGGTTATTAGCTATTTTTTAATTGAAATGCCTGGATGAAAAAATTAAGAAATCTGTAGATAGTTCATTCTAGGCACGTGATTTTCTTTAATCTGGATACCTGTAAGCATCTAGAAAATTGCCTAAATTTTTGACTTTTTCACTCAGTTAACATCAACAAGAGACATTGATCCCTCAGTTTTCTTCAATAATGTGCTTCAGTGTTTTAAAACTCTTTGCTACCAAGAAATTTTTGTTGATTGTTAACCTGACTCTCTCCAGCTTTTACTTAAGCCTTCTTTTCTCTTCTCAGTGGAGATCAAGAACGACTGGCTATCATCTTCTTTATAACAACCCTTTATATTCTGAAAGGTTAATGCACCTCTTAGCCTTTTCTTTTATGGACTAAATCCTAGTTCCTGTAGCCTGTTCATATTGTTCTTACTTTCCAATCCTTTAATCTTCCTTTTGACTTTCCTCTGAACCCACTCCAAGTTCCCTACATCCTCCTTAAGATGTGGAGCCCACGATTTGATTCACATAACACTCTATCTATGATTTTGGTAATTCGGTTATCTAATAAAGACACTTCTCAGCCCAAAGAAATCTTTCATTTTTGTTACAGCCTTCAGAGATAGAGCCCGTGCCTACATTTTCTAAAGACAAATCACATATGATGTCTATTAATTTCTTTTTCTTTATTTTTTTTTTACCACAGCATGAGGAGCTAGAAGTTTCAAGTGAAAAATGAGAAGTGCATCAGAACTGACTTTATCCTAAATATGTGAACAAATTTTGAGAATTTTAAAATCCTCCTACATGTAGTGCTATCTTAAATGACAAAAGCAATGATTTTTGTTTATATAATTATCAAAATATTAAAAGATACTAGTTACACTAGGTAACGCGAGCATGGGAAAAGCAACACCTACCTGGCAGCTCATTAAAATTCCTCCTGTTTGGTCTTGTCATGCTTATGGCATTCTTAGCACCCCCAGGGCAATAATTACACTGATGATAGTTATACAGTGATATATAGCTATACATGTAACATCTTATTTAATAGATGCATTCCAGAAAATTGCATTGACTTCTAATCTTTGTAAATCAAACTGCATTTTAAGTACATTAAGGGAGCTTGCCATGTATTGATAATTTATATCCTCCATTTTATGTTACCTCAGAACACATTTAATGATTTCAAGGTCCAAAGTAGGATTCTTTTAAAAGAGAAAAAAAGAAAAATGTATTTTACTTTGATTTTAAAATATATTTCATAGCATGCTAAATAGTTTGGGAATGGAGAAAGGGGCAATGTGTATGAAAGGATATCATTAAATAAAATGTGAAAAAGTAAGGTGACTTGTGATATCCATCTACCTTCCCATCTATCTTCCCTCCAGACATCCCATGTTCCCTTGAAAAGAGAAGTAGAGATTATCTTTTCCATTTTGCTTAAGAATAATTTTGAATGAACTGGAGGCATTGTTTGGGTGACATAATTGAACTCCAGTGCCAAAACTATTTTAATTATATTAATGTTCATTACATAGCCTGAAATCACATTTGTCCTTTCTTTTAAGGTTATTGGTGCAACATTTCTATAATCAGTTTCCTATTTCTCTGCATAAATGTTACATCTCTTGGTGGTTTCATTATCTTCAGAAGGTGGCAAGTGTAATTTGATTTTCATTTATTTTCTCAGCAAATGATTGGAGTTAGAATTGCTTCCTTACCCAGGAATTCCATTTACTCATTAAACCAATGCATGATAATCTCCAGAAAGATACCTTGTCATTTCTGACTCTGTGAGACCTATGTAGGTCCAATCTCTAACACAAGTCAGTGATTATATCAATTCAGTGAGCAGTAGGTGAGAAGTGTAAGACGTTGTTGGAAGATTTATTCTGTGGTTGAAGAGTTGCCTTGATTATGAATATCGACTGTCATCTTATTTTGGGAAAAATAAGCAAGTTATTTCTCTTATATAATAGAATTTGCTTTGCTGAACTTCAACAAAAGTTACAAACACCTTGAAATTTTCCTTAAGAAGATTTGTCAAACTAATTGATGAAAGGACTATAACTTTCTCACACATGCATTCAATGTTTTAAATTAGAAGAAAACTTAGATACTATTTCATCAAACTTTTTTCATTTCTAAATTGGTTAAAAGAAGACCTAGGTTCATATATTGCTTTTAATTTTCACTTATTGTTTGGTCATGGGTAAATCATTTATCACTGACACTCAATTTTCCCATATGCAAAAAAGGAGCAAAAATGAATATAGTGCCTATCACACAGGGATGATTGGAGGATAAAATAAAATTATTAGGAGAGCTTTTCAAATTTTAAATGGCTATACTATAAATTCAGTCATTATTACTATAAAGCAAAAGCATTTATTAAGCATAAGTTATGTGACACTAGCTGGTACAGTGGATAGAGTGCCCTGCCTAGAGGCAGGAAGACTCATCTCCTTGAGTTCAAATCTAGCCTCAGATACTTAGTAGCTATGTAACCCTGGGCAAGTCATTTGAACCTCAGTTCCCTCATAAAACAGAATAATCTGGAGAAGGAAATGGCAAACCACTCTGCTATCCTCACCAAGAAAACCCAAATGGGGTCACACAGAGCTGGACCTGACTGAAAATAGCTGAATAACAAAAATCCATGTGCCGGACACTATCCTGGGCATTTGGAACCATACCAAGACAGAAATGAAACAGTCCCTGCCTTCAGGGAGCTTACAATCTTGTTTCTGGGAGAGGCAGCATGTACATAACATGCAAGTATAGACAAAATATTTGGAAAATATTTATGAGAATTTTTTTTGGAGGAGAGGGGAAGGCATGAGATGCTAAGAAGAATCAGGAAAGGCATCATTTAGAAGATGATGCTTGCACTGAGTCTTGAAGGAAATTAGAGATTCTAAAAATAGTAGGTGCTTAATAAATGTTTGTTAGCAAATTGATTAAGAGATGAAAGTGAGGACTGAGTGAACTTCAGGCCTGGGGAAGATCCAAGACAAAGGCACAGAGATATGACATCAATGTATGAATAAGAATGCTATATATGAGAAAAATTAAAAAGACCATTTTGGCTGAACCATAGATTAAACAAAAGTCGTATTGTATATTGAGTGGAAAAAATGGGTTCAGTTTAGATTGTACTTTAAATATATAATAGAAAAGTTTACATTTGTTCCTAGAGGTAATAGAGAGAGCCCTTAACATTTGTTGAATAGAGAATGTCATAGTCACATCTAGTCTTTAGGAATATCACTTTGGTAACTATATAAAAATTAAATTGAATTATAGAGAAGAGAGAGGATAGCCAATTAGGAGGCTTTTGCAATTATTATCACGTTGTAGATAAGAATACTGAAGAGGTAAAATGTCTACAGGATGAGTTCTGTACATGCCAAGATCCGCAAAAATTACCATAGAGATGCTTAGGGATTGCAAAAGAATTACAAGGTAGGGACTTAATTACAAGGAAAAAAATTATGGGCATAGTTGCAGCCATCACTTTTTAAAAAAATTAAATTATTTTATTTGCCTTCGGTGTTTGACAATCACGTCCATATATCTTAGATTTTTTCTACTCCCTCCCCATTACCTTCCTGAGACAGTGTACAATCTTATATAGGTTCTACATATACATTCATATTATATACAAGTTGCAGAGAAGAATTAAAATGAATGGGAGAAACCATAAAATAAAACAAAACATAATGCAATCCAATTCCATAGTTCTTTCTTTGGTTGTGGAAGGTGTTTTGCCTCAAGAGTCCATTGGAAATTTTTTAAGCCCTTGAATTACAATGAAGTACTAAGTCTACCAGAAAAATTCCTCTCACACTGTGGTTTTTGCAGTGTACAAAGTTCTGGTTCTGCTCCTTTCACTCAGCATCAGTTCATATAAGTGTTTCCAGGTCTCTTTGAAGTGTTCCTGTTCATCATTTCTCATAGCACAATAGTATTCCATTACATTCATGTGCCACAACTTGTTCAGCCATTCCTCAACTGATGGGCATCCCCTTGATTTCCAGTTTTTGTCCACCACAAAGTGAGCTGCTATAAACATTTTTGTACATGTGGGACCCTTTCTTATATCTATGATCTTTTTGGGATAGAGCCCCAGAAGCAATATTGCTGGGTGACAGGGTATAGAAAGTTCTGTAAGCCTTTGGACATAATTCCAAATTGCTCTCCAGAATGGTTGGATCAGCTCACAGCTCTACCAACAATGAATTAGTGTTCCAACTCTCCCACATCTTCTCCAACATTTATCATCTTCCTGTTTTGTCATGTTGACCAATCTGATAGATGTGATATGGCACCTCAGAGTTGTTTTGATTTGCATCTTTCTAATTAATAGTGATTTAGAGCATTTTTTTATATGATTATAGATAGCTTTAATTTCTTCCTCTAAAAACTCCCTGTTCATATCCTTTGACCTTATCTTTTGACCTTTGACCATATCCTTTGCAGGCATTACTATACATGACTTAAGACCAGTTGCAAGACTGACTTTATGCTATTTTTAAGCTATGTCTCTAGGATATTTTGTATTCTGATTTTTTAAGAATCTAGGCAGGTCTAAGTTTATAGTTAGTGACTGTCTGTGTGTGTCCTTTGTTTCTGAAGAAGACTATGAAATCAGAGAAATGGTGACATGACTCACACTTGACTTTGTTTTGAGTGAGGGAGGGCTATGCACGGTCACCAGCCTCACTTCTCTTACACAGCCATCTGAATCCAGTGACCAGATATTCATCAGGATGACTGGAGATGACCCAGGATGCAATGGCAGACCTTGACCTATTCAAGTACTCACTTAGAGTGAGGTAAGGCCAGTCAGTGAATAAGCCTCTCTAAGAGGTATCTAGGAATGGCCCCTTTAATGAGCAAAAGAAAAAAATAACTAAATCAAGCTGGGAGGGAAAGAACAACAATTACTATTGATAATCACTCTGAAGCAAGGAGGGTCGGGGAGACAGAGAGAGAGAGAGAGAGAGAGAGAGAGAGAGAGAGAGAGAGAGAGAGAGAGAGAGAGAGAGAGAGAGAGATCTAGCCAGTAAACCACAAATTAACTGGGCATCCTCTGGCCATCCAAATTTACCTTTCTTTGGAGAGGAGAGGAAGAGGGCAGGGATGAGCTGAGTTATCCAGCTAGCTGGGTCCTTGTTCAGACAGCTCAGTTTTCTCACAGGTCTGTGTTTATCCTTTGCTTTCATTTATTTATTTATTTATTCATTTATTTATTTATTTACTTAATCATGCATTCATTCATTCATTCATTTGTTCATTCATTCATTCATTTATTTATCTATCTATCCATCCATCCATCCATCTATCTATTTATTTATTTATTCATCCATCCATTCATCCATTCATTCATTCATTTATTCATTCATTTATTTATTTATTTAGCTTTTAACAATCATTTTCACAAAATTTTGGGTTCCACATTTTCTCCCCTTTTGTCCCCTCCCCCGACCCCAAAACACCAAGCATTCTAATTGCCCCTATCACCAGTCTGGTTTCTCTTCTATCATCCCTCTCTGCCCTTGTCTCCATCTTCTCTTTTGTCCTGTAGGGCCAAATAACTTTCTATACCCTTTTACCTGTATTTCTTATTTCCTAGTGACAAGAACAGTACTTGACAGTTGTTCCTAAAACTTTGAGTTCCAACTTCTTTTCTTCCCTCCCTCCCCACCCCTTCCCTTTGGAAGGCAGGCAATTCAATATAAGCCAAATCTATGTAGTTTTGCAAATGACTTCCATAATAGTTGTGTTGTACAAGACCAACTATATTTCCCTCCATCTTATCCTGCTGCCCATTGCTTCTATTCTCTCTTTTGATCCTGTCCCTCCCCATGAGTGCTGACCTCAAATTGCTCCCTCCTCCCCTTGCCCTCCCTTCTATCCTCCCCCCCACCCTGCTCATCCCGTTACCCCCCATTTTCCCGTATTGTAAGATAGGTTTTCATACCAAAATGAGTGTGCATTTTATTCCTTCCTTTAGCGGAATGTGATGAGAGTAAACTTCATGTTTTTCTCTCACCTCCCCTCTTTATCCCTCTACTAATAAGTCTTTTGTTTGCCTCTTTTATGAGAGATAATTTGCCCCATTCAATTTCTCCCTTTCTCCTCCCAATATATTTCTCTCTCACTGCTTGATTTCATTTTTTTAAGATATGATCCCATCCTCTTCAATTCACTCTGTGCACTCTGTGCTGTATGTGTGTGTGTGTGTGTGTGTGTATGTGTGTGTAATCCCACCCAGTACCCAGATACTGAATAGTTTCAAGAGTTACAAATATTGTCTTTCCATGTAGGAATGCCAACAGTTCAACTTTTATAAGTCCCTTATGACTTCTCTTTGCTATTTACCTTTTTATGCTTCTCTTCATTCTTGTGTTTGAAAGTCAAATTTTCTTTTCAGCTCTGGTCTTTTCATCAAGAATGCTTGAAAGTCTTCTATTTCATTGAAAGACCATTTTTTCCCCTGAAGTATTACACTCAGTTTTGCTGGGTAGGTGATTCTTGGTTTTAGTCCTAGTTCCTTTGACCTCTGGAATATGATATTCCATGTCCTTCAATCCCTTAATGTAGAAGCTGCTAGATCTTGTGTTATCCTGATTGTATTTCCACAATACTTGAATTGTTTCTTTCTAGCTGCTTGCAATATTTTCTCCTTGACCTGGGAACTCTGGAATTTGGCCACAATGTTCCTAGGAGTTTCTCTTTTTGGATCTCTTTCAGGGATTCCTTGAATACTTATTTTGCCCTCTGGTTCTAGAATCTCAGGGCAGTTTTCCTTGATAATTTCATGAAAGATGATGTCTAGGCTCTTGTTTTGACCATGGCTTTCTGGTAGTCCCATAATTTTTAAATTGTCTCTCCTGGATCTATTTTCCAGGTCACTTGTTTTTCCAATGAGATATTTCACATTATCTTCCATTTTTTCATTCTTTTGGTTTTGTTTTGTGATTTCTTGGTTTCTCCATAAAGTCATTGGCCTCCATCTGTTCCATTCTAATTTTGAAAGAACTATTTTCTTCAGTGAGCTTTTGAACCTCCTTTTCCATTTGGCTAATTGTGCTTTTGAAAGCATTCTTCTCCTCATTGGCTTTTTGAACCTCTTTTGCCAATTGAGTTAGCCTATTTTTCAAGGTGTTATTTTCTTCAGCATTCTTTTGGGTCTTCTTTAGGAGGGTGTTTACTTGTTTTTCTTGCTTTGCTTGCATGTCTCTCATTTCTCTTCCCAGTTTTTCCTCCACCTCTCTAACTTGATTTTCAAAATCCTTTTTGAGCTCTTCCATGGCCTGAGCCCATTGGGTGGCTGGGATACAGAAGCCTTGACTTCTGTGTCTTTTCCTGATGGTAAGCATTGTTTTTCTTCATCAAAAAGGAAGGGAGGAAATACCTGTTCACCAAGAAAGTAACCTTCTGTAGTCTTATTTTTTCCCCCTTTTCTGGGCATTTTCCCAGCCAGTGACTTGCCTTCTGAATATTCTCTTCATACCCACTTTGCCTTCATATCAGCCCAGCCAGTGCTTGGGGTCTGAGATTCAAATGCTGCTTCCCAGCCTCAGGACTTTTGGTGGGGGCAGGGCTGCTATTCAGTGTGAGATTAAGTTCAGGTGATCAGGTGGGGGCAGGGCCGCCTCAGTGGGCTCAGTTCCCTCAGGGGGTTTATGCAGAGACCTTCAACAATGGATCCTGGCTCCTGCCTGCTTGGGGAGCCCCTCTCTGCTGCCGCCTCCACTGCTGCCTCCTGAGGGGGCCTGAGTTATGGGAACACCCCACTCCCCTCTTGGTGAACTGAGAAGACCCTCTCACCAACCTTTGGGGCCCTTGGGTGTAGGGACCCATGCTGCTGCTGGAGATTCTGTCCCTGAAGCCTGCTCACATCTGCTCCTCTCGGCGCTGTGCGGCCAAGGCAGGGCTGGGCTCGGCTCTGGGTCTGCAGCGCGAAGGACCTTTTGTGAGAGGTTTTCAGGCTCTCTGGAACAGAAATCTCATCTGCTCCATTGTTCTGTGGCTTCTGCTGCTCCAGAATTTCTTGGGAGTTCTTTTTTACAGATATTTTATGGGCTGTGGGTTCAGAGCTAGCGTATGTGTGTCTTTCTACTCTGCCATCTTGGCTCTGCCCCCATCCTTTGTTTTCAAAGAAGAGCATGCCATCAGAGCAATGATAACATGACTTGCACTTGACTTTGTTTGGAGCAAGAGAGAGATGTGCAAGGTCACCAGGTTCACATTTCCCCCCTGAGCTATCAGAATTAGAAGGCCTTGTGTCCAGAGTAGATAGGGACATTATAAAGCTCATCTGTACCTTGCATGTAGAAAGTATTCAATAAATATTGATTAATTTGTTAAAAGACCAATGGAAGTAGCAATTTCCAATCCATTCTGACCCAAAAAAACCCTACATATTTCATCCCTGCTATGCACTTGGTGCTGTGCTAGATCCTAGGAATAAAAAGACAACGCAAAACAAACAAATAAGAACCACCTTTGCTCAGACGTAGTATATAATACATGTGGGGCTGTGGTCATGAATAGGGTACAATCTGTGAATATATAAGTAAATGAACGTTTTCTTGAAGAAGGAGAAAACAATAATGACTAAGAGGACTGACAGTGGCTTCCCATAGAAGAAGTGACACATCATCACAGACTTATAAATCTAGAGTTAGAAGGGATCTAAGAGACATTCATCTTTTTACAGGCAAGGAAACTGAGACGAAAAGAAGTTAATTGTTTAACCAAAGGTTATACGGAGCTGAATCTGAAGGAAAACTATGACTTCAAGAGGAAGTTAAAAGGAAAAGGTAATTTCTAGGCACTGGGACTAAGCCTGTGCTTCATTTGGAGAACATAGCAAGGAAGGTGGTTTGACTGGTAGACAAAATGTGTTGAGCCCCTGAACGAATGTCAAATATATCTAGATAGGAAGGCTATAGCCATGCTGTAAAAAACTAAAGCCGTGTTGTGAAGGATATAAAATGATAATCTGAGATGTTTAGATTTTATCCTGCAGACAGTAGGGAATCACTGAATGTTTCTAATTATGGGAGGAATATGGTCAGTGTGTTTTGGGAAAAGTATTTTGGCAGCTATATGGATAATCGATTATAAAGGGAAGCTAGACTGGATGCCAGATGGAGAGCTAAGAAGCTGCTGCAATTGTCCAGAGAAAGGATGATAGCTTCAACTAGGATGGTAGCCATGTGGATGCAGATTAAGGGTAGGGATATAAGATGTATTATATAGACATTATCAGCAAGACTTATTTGCTATGGGATTTGAGGTGGTAAGAAGATTTGGGGATGACTTCAATGTTGCTAACCTTGGTAATGATAAAGATTGCAACTCCTTTAACAAAAATTGGAAGTGTTAAGGAGGAGGTGAGCTCATGGTGGGGCTATAGGGATTTCTGGTAGTGCACTGGAAAGGGTGCTAGATTTGGAGTAAGGAATCAAGATTCAAGTATTGGTTCTGACACCTGATATCTATATGAGCTAGAGCAAGTTACTCATCCTTTATGTGCATCAGTTTCCTAATCTGCAAAATAAAGGAGTTGAACTAAATGAAAGTCTCTTCCAGCTCTATCATTGTATATTCAGCTTAAGCTGTCAATGAGGTATCTGGTGAGAAAAGGACTGGAGCTCATGAAAGGAGAATCAGCATCTGATTGAATGAATGAAAACACATTTTTGGGGTGCATACTATAGCAAACATTCTGTTAAATACTGGGGATAACCCCAAGTGCCCCCCACCAAATACCATCATGGAGCTTTTATTTAAGGCACATTGGAAAGAGCATTCACACTAGAGTCCAAGGAATTTGGTTGAATCCTGCCTCTCATCTTTTTTATTACTTGTGTGTCCTTGATCAAGTTATTTGAACTCTCTGGGCCTCACTTTCCTTATTTGTAAAATGGGCTCGATGGACTAAATGGACTAGGTGGACAAGGTGGCCTCTATAAATTCTTCTACCTCTTCTTTCATGATCCTGCAGACAAGCTCACAAGATTAACTTTGGTTAAAAAAAAGAAAGTAACTTAGCTTTGGTATGAATTTTGTTATCATTTGTAACATAAATTCTCTATAGCAGGAAACATATCCATGTTATGTGCAACACACTCTGGGCTTCAAATTAATGGTATATAATAAAAATAACCATGATGGAATGGATGTTAAATCATTCATCATATGCACTGCTACAATCAAGAGAGGCAGGGGTCCTCTTACATTCATTTATACCAGCACAAAAATTAATGAAGCCTGAAATTCCTTATTTCTTCACTGTCAGAGCATGGACAGCTTTGTAAAGCTCTCTCCAATAATGATATTCAAGTCTTTTAGTGTAACAGTCTGGCAATCAGTTCTAATTCTTTGCAGCCATTAGTTCTTTAAATGTTGTCCTCTCACAAGTAACTATGTTGACTCAAGACTGAAGTTTTCACCTTGACTTGACTTTGAGTGAGTTCATCTGCCTCCACCCCGCTCAATACAGCTCCCCAGATGGATATTGTTCCTACTTGATTCATACGCCAAGAAATGGAATTTATCTCAGGAGAACTATTCATTGTATGATATCATGGGTTTTTCTTAATAGTGATTTTTTTCATTTACTTAAAACATTTCCAGGATTGAAAACTTTAGTTAGCAACTTTCCATCCATGTGCAGCCTGTACTTCTCCATTCAAAATAGAGACCTTTTCAGTTTTAGTGCACACACAATTAAAACTCTGCTCTAACAATCAATTAAAAAAGAAGAAAAGCCGTGCTGAACAGTTTGGCATTATAATGGGTTCTAGCAGAGAAGGGAATTCGACAGTCTGTGAATGGAGCAGGTGTTTAATGTCTGACATTGGTTAAGAATGCCACACTCTTCAGAAGACAGGATTAGACAGTTGACACTCAGTGTGGAAACAGGTGTTATATCTGAAGGGAAAAAAAGGAGAAAAAAAGAAATCCTGAAAACCATCTTTATGATTTATGGGTTCCTATCACTAACTCTAAACATTTAAATACATCTTTAAACATTAACCATCATATTTCCTCCTGTTCCACCCTGCCCTAAATGGGAGTGCATGCTGATCATTTTTTCCTCTTTTCACAAAAAAAGGATAAAAGAGATAAAAAGCTCATAAACCTTGTAGTTTCGGTGCCATCCAATGTGTGTAAAAATTATTTTTCCTCCCAGGGCTCTCCTCCTATGCCCCTGAGATGCTTTGCCATGCTACTTTCTTGCCTTAATTCCTTGTTCAGGCTTCTATTTTTTTCCCTTCTATTATTGACTCAAGAGAAGGCTGAACCACATTGGAATCTTCCCCCTAGACTCTAGGACCTAGAGAACATGCTGTGGACTAGACAGCAAGCCAGATCTCAGAGCCACACCTAAGTGAACAACAACTTAGCATCTAGGTAAATCGTTCCAAAGAGAACTTAGCAGGGGCTTGTGCCCAAGGGTTAAAAAATCTGGCACATTATCATTCTTACATTGTAGTTAACGTACACAGTGTTGACTTTAGGTATTTGAACCCAGAATTCTCTACCCGGAAGGAAAATGGTGAAAATGCCAGGCAGGAGGTGCTTGATCAGTCTCTACTTGTCTTCTCGTCAACCCCAGTGTTGTCTAGCCAGCAGTATTTTTCTTTACCAGCATTTGTCCATTCAATTGGAATGACATTTTGCATTCAGCAGCAAGGACCTCTGATAAAACAGATGTGTCCCATAGTCTGACTAGGCTATGGCTGAATTGACACATTCTAAGGCTCCAGGTGATAATACAATCCATTTCTTCTTGTCTTTTCAGGAGGGTCAGTGACATCAAGTGTAGGCAGTGACAGAGATAGGCCAAACCTCAGTTTGCATAGGCTCTTTCTGTGGCTGGCCAGCACCACCCTGGTTATTAGGTCCTTCCCCAAAGTCACTTGCCCAAGCCAGTATGTAGTTCTTTAAAATAGCTCTTTCAAGGACATTTGTGATGTTATACTAGAGATGTTAAGGCATTTTATGAAGAAGAGCTATTTTTCATCTATGCAAAGCCTTGAACTCATAAGACTTTGGGTGAGGGTAGACATGCAAAAAGGAGAGGAGCATAAGATAATTAATTTAGAGCTGTAAAGGATCTTAGAGGCCATTATGTCCCCTTCCTCACTCTCTAGTTTTTACAGATGAGAGAAATAAATGACTTACCTAAAGCCACACAACTCATAGTTACGGAGTAAGAATTTGAACTTAAATCTTCTTGACTTCAAGTCAAGCTCTGTCCCCACTTAAAATCCTGTGAAGTCTTGTAGAAACTGTGGAGGGTGTGTGTGTGTGTAGGATAGACATGCTTGATGGTAGCAATAGGTTTGGAAGTGTAGAAAATTCAGAGACTAAGTAACCTGTTGCCAGCCACATACATATACATAATAAAGGATAGGAATTTGGCAGAAAGGATCAAGATGAAGATTGCTATAGATTTATTTGGTCTTCTTTGTTTTCCTTCTTCCTTTCATTCACATGGGAGACCTAAAACATCTTGGCAAATTGAAGACAACCATAGGTTAGAGATGAGGAATTGTTGAGTTAAAGGGTACTGATTCTTATGCAGATTAAAAAAAAATGTTGCTCT
The DNA here is from genome assembly GCF_028372415.1 of Notamacropus eugenii. Classification (NCBI taxonomy): domain Eukaryota; kingdom Metazoa; phylum Chordata; class Mammalia; order Diprotodontia; family Macropodidae; genus Notamacropus; species Notamacropus eugenii. The sequence goes on from NC_092877.1 coordinate 97,231,862, forward strand.
TGGTAAGTAGAAGGAAGCCAGTTCAAAAATAAGCAGAATGCCTGTGATCTCCACCTGGCTGCTTGATTTCTCTGTATTTAAAATACTTGGGCCCTAGAGGCAAGACTCTCCTTCTGGAGGGAAAACTCCATACTCCTAAGATTCTGAGAAATGGCAAGTTCTTTTACTTATGGAGAATAAGGAGCTGAAGTTTTCTTCCTAGAATGAGAAAGTGTCTCATGAACAGAGTTAAAATTTAGTTTACTAGGGCTTTAGGCTAAAAGAGGAACGACAGAGCCTAGTTTTTCTCGTGTGGAAGGTTGGGGGTTCTAGGTAAATCCAAAAACTGATAGAAAATAGCTTCTTAATTATGTGCCCAGTGAAGTAATGCTCAGCACTGACCATGAGCAAATCAGGGGAAAAAAAATTAGAAAACAGCAGCATCACAGGACCTACAGTGTCAGAGACACATGTGGACTGTCCATGCGTATGTCCTAGGTTGATATTTTCCCCGAACATTTACGCTCCATACCTGAACTCTGATGGCATGTTCCCTTTCATTCAAATATATATATATATGTGTGTGCGTGCATATGCATATGTATATGCATATATGTATATGTGCATACACGTGTGTTCTTTTCCCATTGCATGTGTGTATGCATGTATACATATATATGCACACACATATGTATATAAACATGTGTACATATATATATATATATAGAAAGAGAGAGAGAGAGAGAGAGAGAGAGAGAGAGAGATTTATATCCCTACAACTATCTTATCTGTCTACACATACACACGTGCTTATTTGTACTTTTTTATGGAAGTGTGGTCCAGTTTTTTGTAGAAAATGTTTTCTTGCTCCTTCTAAAATGTAATATTTTATTAAATGTCTTTGCTTTACACTAATCATATGTTCTGATTGCCTAGCAAAAGTTAACATGAGTAGGGCCTCATAAGGCTTGGTTTTCAGTGAATGAAGACCCACTGATAACTAAAAAAAGATTTTACTTGTCTGGGAAAACATATGCAAGTAGATGTGTCTCAGGATGGTACAGAGGTGTACCATGGGAAATGTTGTTAGAGAATAATTCACTGATTTGAGACTCTTGTTATAGTGAAAAAAGATGAAGATATATCAGAATTGGGGAGAAGGGAGTTTACACACAAAAATTAATTAGGAAAAAATGTTTTTATTTTATTGGTAGTTTCTCTTCACCTTTATTTTCAAGGAGGCTGGAACAAGAAGAAATGTGCTTAATGCAGACAGGAGAAGTTTCAGAGGGACTGCTAGGTTAAGGATTACTGAACAGTGGAATGAGAGCAATTGTGGTCCTTTTTTAAAAATTAATTTATTTAACTTTTAACATTCATTTCCACAAAATTTTGGGTTTCAAATTTTCTCCCCATTTCTCCCCTCCCCCCACCCCAAAATGCCAAGCATTCTAATTGCCCCTATCACCAATCTGCCCTCTCTTCTAACATCCCTCCCTTCCCTTGTCCCCTTGTCCTTATCTTCTCTTTTATCCTGTAGGGCCAGATAACGTTCTATATCCCATTACCTGTATTTCTTATGTCCTAGTAGCAAGAACAATACTCAATAGTTGTTCCTAAAACTTTGACTTCCAATTTCTCTTCATCCCTCCATCCCCATCCATTCCCTTTGGGAAGGCAAGCAATTTAATATAGGCCATATCTGTGTAGTTTTGCAAATGACTTCCATATTAGTTGTGTTGTGTAAGACTAACTATATTTCCCTCCATCCTATCCTGCCCCCCATTGCTTCTATTCTCTCTTTTGATCCTGTCCCTCCCCAAGAGTGTTGACTTCAGATTGCTCCCTCCTCCCACTGCCTTCCCTTCCATCATCCCCCCCACCCTGCTTATCCCCTTCTCCCCCACTTTCCTGTATTGTAAAATGGGTTTTCATACCAAAATGAGTGTGCATTTTATTCCTTCCTTTAGTGGAATGTGATGAGAGTAAGCTTCATGTTTTTTCTCTCACCTCCCCTCTTTTCCCCTCCACTGAAAAGTCTTTTGCTTGCCTCTTTATGAGAGATAATTTGGCCCATTCCATTTCTCCCTTCCTCCTCCCAATATATTTCTCTCTCACTGCTTAATGTCATTTTTTAAAGATATGATCCCATCCTCTTCAATTCACTCTGTGCTGCGTGTGTGTGTGTGTGTGTGTGTGTGTGTGTGTGTGTGTGTGTGTGTGTAATCCCACCAGCTACCCAGATACTGAAAGTTTCAAGAGTTACAAATATTGTCTTTCCATGTATGGATGTAAACAGTTCAACTTTAGTAAGTCCCTTATGACTTCTCTTTGCTGTTTACCTTTTCATGCTTCTCTTGATTCTTGTGTTTGAAATTCAAATTTTCTTTTTAGCTCTGGTCTTTTCATCAAGGGTGCTTGAAAGTCCTCGATTGCATTGAAAGACCATTTTTTCCCCTGAAGTATTATACTCAGTTTTGCTGGGTAGGTGATTCTTGGTTTTAGTCCTAGTTCCTTTGACTTCTGGAATATGATATTCCACGTCCTTCGATCCCTTAATGTAGAAGCTGCTAGATCTTGTGTTATCCTGATTGTATTTCCACAATACTTGAATTGTTTCTTTCTAGCTGCTTGCAATATTTTCTCCTTGACCTGGGAACTCTGGAATTTGGCCACAATGTTCCTAGGAGTTTCTCTTTTTGGATCTCTTTCAGGCGGTGATCGGTGGATTCCTTGAATACTTATTTTGCCCTCTGGTTCTAGAATCTCAGGGCAGTTTTCCTTGATAATTTCATGAAAGATGATATATATCTAGGCTCTTTTTTTGATCATGGCTTTCTGGTAGTCCCATAATTTTTAAATTGTCTCTCCTGGATCTATTTTCCAGGTCATTTGTTTTTCCAATGAGATATTTCATATAATCTTCCATTTTTCCATTCTTTTGGTTTTGTTTTGTGATTTCTTGATTTCTCAGAAAGTCATTAGCCTCCATCTGTTCCATTCTAATTTTGAAAGAACTATTTTCTTCAGTGAGCTTTTGAACCTCCTTTTCCATTTGGCTAATTCTGCTTTTGAAAGCATTCTTCTCCTCATTGGCTTTTTGAACCTCTTTTGCCAATTGAGTTAGCCTGTTTTTCAAGGTGTTATTTTCTTCAGCATTTTTTTGGGTCTCATTTAGCAAGGTGTTGACCTGCTTTTCATGCTTTTCTTGCATCTCTCTCATTTCTCTTCCCAGTTTTTCCTCCACCTCTCTAACTTGATTTTCAAAATCCTTTTTGAGCTCTTCCATGGCCTGAGCCCATTGAATATTTATTTTGGATGTTTGGGATACAGAAGCCTTGACTTCTATGTCTTTTCCTGATGGTAAGCATTGTTCTTCCTCATCTGAAAAGATGGGAGGAGATATCTGTTCATGAAGAAAGTAACCTTCTATGGTCTTATTTTTTTTTTCCCTTTTTTGGGCATTTTCCCAACCAGTTACTTGACTTTTGGGTCCTTTGTCAAGAGTAGGGTATACTCTGGGAATCTGTAAGATCTCAGTTCCTCCAAGGTGGCATGATCAAGTGTGCACTGGCCTGGACACAGAAAGATATTTTTGTGCCCACAATCTTAGCAGATACCTCTCCACAGCCACTTGGCCCCCAGTGCTGCCAAGGCAGCACTGGGGGCTGATTTTCAGATAAGCTGGATGGGCAGGGCCACCATTCAGTTTGAGACAAAGATCAGCTGGGCCAGGGCCTCCACCCAGGGCTGAGGTAAGACTCAGCTCTTCAATGGCCCCAGGGGTTTTTACGCTCCAACAATGGAGCTTCCTTACAAGCTGCTGTGCAGGCTGTGTGGCTGCTGCCTGCTGCTGGAGCTGTGGGAAGGCCCTTCTCCCTTCCTGGCTAGCTGATAAAACCCCGTCACTGACCTTTGGCGCCTGTGGATTGAGGGATCTGAGGACCTGCTGCGACTGGAGATTCTGCCCCCAAGGTGTCCTCCTCCCAGAGTCTGTTGCTCTGTGTGGCCAAGGCTGGGCTGGCTCCTCTCTGTGTCTGGTGCAACAGACGTTTCAGGTCACCATGGGCTGGAAATCTCCTCCACTCTGTTGTTCTCCACTTCTGCTGCTCCAGAATTTGTTGAGAGTCCCTCTCTACAGGTATTTTGTGGGCTGTGTGGGGAGACCCTGCATAAGTGTGTCTTTCTAGTCTGCCATCTTGGCTCCACCCCTTGTGATCCTTTCTAACTTGATTTTTTTCTCTGGGAAAATGATATTAATAGTACAAAATCATACATTTAGAAGTGGGATGGACCTCAGGGACCACCCAGTTCAACCCCCTCATTTTATAGATAAGGAAAGTGAGGTCCAGAATTTGTGACTGGTCTGAGATCACACAGGATTATTCTTTCTTAGAATGATAAATCTTAGATTTGAAAGAAATTTAAATGATTATCATTATTGTTAGGAAATCACTTTACAAAGCTTAATATGAATATTATTGATATTATTTTTATCATTCTTTTCATCTTTTTCCTTTGTGATCTGCATAAACATGATCTTTGGTCACATGCTATCTTATCATTTTTAATATCTAATGTTCTCTGACCTATTATACAATAAGAAACCATAAACTCATCCTGTGTGGGCTCACTGAAAGCCTTTCTAGGATCTGAAGAGATGATAGGATACGTACTTTCTGCTACCATATGATTTAATCTCCTAGGTTTCTAAATTGTTTAGAGCTTTTTGTTCTATGTAGCTTGTAGATTGACTTTTTGAAATGGTAAAATCTATTAAAAACATTGTTCTTAAGTTGTTATGGGAGAATTGTAATAGTGGAAGGAGAATGTCAGAAAGACTAAGATGATAGTAAAGTTAATATTTGCTTATTTCTCTTCCTCTTCTCTTCTCCTTCTTCTTCCTTTCCTTCTTCTTGTTCTCCTTCTTTGATAATCATAATTTAAATGGGAAGATCTTTTCCATTTATTAATACGACCAGGTGACCTGCCTGGGTCACATTCTTCTTTGTCTTCTCCTCTTCCTCCTCCTCCTTCTCCTTCTCCTCCTCCTCCTTCTCCTTCTTTTTCTTCTTCATCTCCTTGTCCTTTTTCTTCTGCTTTTCCTTTCTTCTTCCTCCCCCTCCTCTTCCTCCTTTTCTATCTCCTTCTCTTTCTCTTCTTCCTCCTTCTCCTGCTCCTCCTTCTCTTCTCTTTTCCCTCCTTGTTATTCCTTCTTTTTCTCCTTCCCACTCTCCCTTCCCCTCTTCCTTTCCTTCTCTCTTCTGCTTTTCCTCTCTGGTCCTTCTCTTTTCTCTCCCTCTCTTTCTCTTTCTCCTCCTCTTCTGCCTCTTCCTAGCTCTACACTCTTAACCCTTATGCAGAAGGCTCTGAGAGCAGGGATTATTTCAGTTATTTCCAGCAGATACTCAGTCTGAAAGCATAGTTTTATCACAGATTGACTGCCTTGAATAGTGCTACTTATGTGCAGATGCTAGAGCAGTGTGTTAGCACGATCACAGACACTTAGATCAACTTGGGATGAAGACCCACCTCCTGCTTACTTTCCTGTCTCCTTTGCCTGAATGTTTACACACAGCAGATCATAGCAATGTACAATGAGAGGGAACACATCATTTGGGAGCTGCCATAGTGACACTAGCTGTCCATAGCCAGAATCCTGTCTCTCCCTTCCATTCTCCTTGTATCATCTGCTAAGGGGAAATCTCACCTCAGGTGGTGATGCTATCACTGCTGCTCTCTCTTGCCTGCACTGAGTCACTTATGTTCCCCGCCCATGCACTTCTGTTGCCTTCCTTGTTGTTCCGGCAGCAACATTCCCTTCTCTAGTTCCTGACAGATGCCAAACCATCCAGTATCTGCTTGAATATCTGTCTCCAGTGACTGTCATGAATAATTAATGGAATAATCACATAAAAATAGTGGTATAACTACTAACTACTAAGCAACCTGAATGATGGGATATATATATAACCAGAGAATCAGCCCACTGTCCTGACCACTAGGAGGCTGGTCATGGAGTGATCCTCCTTCCTCCTTCCCTTCCTCCCTTCTTCCTTCCTTCCTTCCTTCCTTCCTTCCTTCCTTCCTTCCTTCCTTCCTTCCTTCCTTTCTTCCTTTCTCCCTCCCTTCCTTTCTTTCTCTTTCTTCCTTCCTTCCTTCCTTCCTTCCTTCCTTCCTTCCTTCCTTCCTTCCTTCCTTCCTTCCTTCCTTCCTTCCTTCCTTCCTTTCTTCAACAACTTTTTAAAGACTATGATGTGATACATACAGGGGTTGATATATACACTGATGGAAGACATGCAATGAAATGGAAGACATAGGAGCAGGAAGTTATGAATCATAGAATCTCAGATTCAGACACAGAAGGAACCTTAGTAATCACCCAGTTCAAACTTCCCTTCCCCATTTTATAGAGGAGGAAACTGAGTCTTAGACGGTTGTTTTTGTTGTGTCTGTCCTTCATTTATGAAGAGGTCCATGATATCAGAGAAACGATGACATGACTTGCCCTTGACTTTGTTTGGAGTGAAGGATGGCTGTGCAAGGTCATCAACCTCATTTTCTCCTCCTGAGCCATCTAGATCTAGTGACCAGATGTTCCTCAGGATGACTGGAGATGCCCCAGGATGCAATGAAGATTATGTGGGAGATGTTGTTCAGTCATTTTTAGTTGTGTCTGACTCTGTGACCTCATTTGAGATTTTCTTGGCAAAGATACCAGAGTGGTTCACCATTTCTTTTCCCAGCTCATTTTACAGATGAGATAATTGAGGCAAACAGGGTTAAGTGACTGTCCTTAGGCATACAACTGCTGAGTGTCTGAGGCCAGATTTGAATTCAGGAAAATGAGTCTTCCTTGCCTCCAGACCTGGCACGCTATCCATTGTGCCACCTAATTGGAATTCAAACCCAAGTTTTCTGTGTTTAATAACATGCTGAACATAAAGAATAAAAGAAATGCCATATAGTATTCAAAATCAGAGCCTCCATCTTCAAAGGATAAATGCATATATGTGACATATAGACAAAATTCACTTGAAGAATTAGAATAAGAGATGCCTACTTTCATGGTATTACTGAATGCTCCTTTTTCCCTCCGGCTAAATGTGATACTTTGGAAGCACTCAGAAAATAACTGCTATAATTATTGTTTTTCTTTTCTTTTTTTTTGCTTCATAGCTCAACAATACTTACTTTATCCTAAGAACATTTCCTTTCACTGTGTGGTTTTCGTTTTCTGACCTTTTCCTTGGAGTTGAACAAATAAGTGATTCAAAAAACATTATATTTCAGATTTGTGACATATCTTTTAATAATTATTTCAAGACAAATATTAAAAAAAAAATCCTGGAAGAAAATACCATTTTCTATCTGGATTCATGTAAAGTATATAATGTATATTTATTTGTGCTCCTTTCAGAAAGTTTAAGGGAATTCCAAATGAAGGAATAGGTAAATGGAGCCAAGTGTAGAAGGAAAGGGTGTGGGATACAAGCAACGATGGGAAGAATGACTAAAGCAAAATAGAGACTTGGAAAAGATGTGTAGGAGCTGTGCAGGCAGCTGCCATTTCCCAACCAGCTCCACCTCTTTGCTTTCCCAGGGTGCTAAGCTGTTCAGTATAGATAACTGGTGGGTGGGAAGAGACCTTAGTATTAACAATGACATCTGCTTCAAAAGAGCAAATGACACCCAGGGCAGAGCTAAGTTTGATTTCAGAAAGAGCAAAGCTATTCATCTCGATGCAAGTTCTGACTACTAATTTCAATGCCCATAAAAGAAAAGTATGAAAGGAGGAAGTGAATTTCAGGAATACAAATAGAGTTAATACTTTAAACTGTGCTTTATTCCACAGCCTAGCCATTTATTTAAAAAACCTCACTAAAATTAGCATGTTCAAACATCTTTGTTTGGCCTGGATAAATATCCTTTGGTTTGCATCAGGGACATGATATGTTTATTATGTTTTTTAAAAAACCATTTCAGAGATACAAATTGGATATGGGTACTAGGAGTTATGAGACTTTCTGACTCATAAAATAAACATAGCTAGTTTCCATATATTTAAAGGTACCAGTCTACAGTGCCTTAAAAAGTCTAGACTAGAAACAGGAATACGTTTCCCCTTAATATATATTTAATAAACAGAACTGTCCATATAAAATTACTAATGGAAATCACTTGACCTGCCAAATATTCAATCCAATACAACCAGTATTTATTAAGCACCTACCAGGTACAAGTCATTGTGTTCAACATAAAATCCTGAAGAAATGCCTTGAAAAGAGAGAAAGACAAAGACAGAGAAGCATCTCTATTTGTTGTCAGACTTGTTTTACTGAGTCATAAGTGTGGTCATGAACACTCAGAATCCATTCCACATATCATGGAGAAAAGACTTCGAAATGACAGACATAGGTAAGGAACCGCACGAAACCTGGGTGCCTGATAGAATGTAGTCTCCATGTCTTCAACTTGTGCAGTTCTTTTTTGGCTAGGGAATATTTCAGTGTAATGGACCTCAACAGACTGAGTATACCATTTCCTGTTCTCTGTATAATCCTTTCAGAGCCCAGAGGTGCTGGATAAGCATTTCTTTTAATCTTGGGTAAAAACTGAAAACTGGAAAGTCCACAGGCAATGCATTTTCTGAAGTAAACAAAGCTGTATGCAGTAATTACTCTTTTCTTATCACAGCACTTTTGGGTTAAATAGTAAAGCTTGGGGTAGGGGAGGAGTCCTTCTGATTTGCTATGGAGACTGAATGAGACCAAGACTGGGCAAATCCCAGAGACATTTCCATGATCTCATCAGAGATTTAATATCCTCTCTAAGCAAATGATTCCTGATACAAGTATCTAGCCATGATGTCTCCTGTGCAGCATCAACATGTACCTGTTGAACTTCAGAATTTGGCTCAGTATCTGGCACATAGTAAACCTTAATACATGTTTATTAACTGACTGTATAGGCAAGTTAAACTCAACATGAGAAACACAGCTAAACTATATAATAGATAAGCATATATGTGTATTGCATAGTGCACATATAAGTACATACATAGGTATGCACACACATGTATGCATACACACGCATACACACATCATACATATGTGCATGCATACAAGCATGCATGCAAGGAGAAGGAGAGGCAGAAGGTGACAGTGAGGGTATCTCTCCTGGATGTGACAAAATTTTGAGGAAGTTGAGTCATTAATTCTCAAAGAAGTAGAAGACAGCAAAGGTGTCTGTACTCAACACAAACAAAACCTGATTTTTATTACCACACTACCCTTGTCCCCACCCTCCCCCAATAAAACCAACAACAAAAAACATAAGTACCCACCCAAAAGGGATTCAGTAGCTTTTTTGGCCAGCTCAGCAAAGAAACCCTGAGTCATCTTATTAGAGAGAGAATAGCAGGGACAGCTTTAGGTCCCTTTCCCACAGTAAGGAGCTTGAGTTTCAATCAACTAAAAGCCATTTGGGGTGAGTGGGGGCCTTTCCTCCCCCACTTATAAAAATCAGCTCCAGGCATCTCCCTCCCTTCCTTCCCCAATGCCTAGTGTTTCCAAACTGGAATAACCCTATAAAACCCCACCAGACTTCACTGTTTTAGAAGTTGCCTCTTTCAATAGGCATTGAAAGTCATCCTTCATGAGGGTATTACTGGAGAGCAGGCAGAGGTCTGTAAGTGATACTCTGTTAGACTCTATTTCACTATAGATTGAATATAAGATACCACTCTGTTTATTGTTCGTGGATTATTAAAGAAAAATAGTATTTGATTCAATGCAGCATGATGCCCCTTTAAAAACTCTCTTTCAATAATATAGCTCCCACAGTTAAAATTATGTTAGATTCCTTGAAAACACAGTGGCAGCGAAAGCAGGATTTCCCAAATGAGCATAATTATTCAAAAAGGGTTCGGCCTAGTTATATACACATAGGAAAAGTTAAGTGGATGAGGAATGTCTGTTGCCTAGGTTATGGAATGTAATTAAAAGGGCATCACTGAACTAGGGGACCAATGACATGATGGATAACATTTCCAATTATGCTTTAGAAAATCCTAGATTCCAATCCTAGCACATTTTTTAAAAATTTCTTTAAGAAAGCCCTATGATACAGAGAAGGAAAACTAGATTTGAAGCTAGTGGTTTTGGGTTCAAATCCCAGCTCTGTTCTTTATTTTTTGTCCTACAACTTGGGGAAACGAACATAACCTCTCTTGGTTTCAGTTTCATTTGCATGTATCCCCTTATAGACTTTTGGGAATTCTTATTCCAACTCTCACTTTATAAAGTTAATTGGGATCTCCAGAAGGTGGCTAGGTGCATCTTCCTCTCAGCTTCTGAGGGTTGGGATATCTTTCTTCTCTAACATTATTGACTTGAAGTCCCATGCCAGTGTGTTGTCCCCAATATCACTTACTAGTGATTAATTCTTTGATATTTAGCCCATTTTAGATTGATTAGCTTCTAAAAAGGGATATTTGCTGAAAGGATTTAGTGAGAATAGAGCCACCCCTGAAACTGACCTGCTCTTTCTTCTATCACTTTAGTCCCTCAGTAGGGTGTGCTCAAATTTAAAGTGATTGATACAAAACATTTGCCCTACTCTTTATTTCTTAATGTCTCTGTCAAACATATAATAGGAGTTGTGGGACATGGCATCATAGCTACAAAGAAGAACTATTGTTGGGTTAGGTCAAGCAGGGGCTTCCTCAAGGCTGTACCAGGCTCACCTATTGGTAAACTATGGTATGGACATCTGTCAATGAATCTTTACTTTACCAGTCTGTCATCTCACAAGATTCCGCATCTAAAGAAAAAAAAAAAACACAAACAGGAAGTGATGCTGTAGCACCAATGTGGTTGTTTGGTTGGTTGTTATCCTTTGTTTTCGAAAAGGACGAAAATGACATCACCATGATAAAGTGAAGTTTCGGTGTTTTTGGCTGTGGCTGATTAGACCAATATGAGCTCAGAATGCTCTACCACAGGTTAGTAGAATATTTGTGAATATTTGGGGTTGGTACTCCAAATTTGCGCATCCTACATTTACTTTGTGTTGTCTCAATTCTGCTTTGCTCATAGAGCACAGAACCCTTTCTGATGTGCGCATGCCATGCTGAGTGGTCCTGTGCCAGTGTCTCCCATGTTGCACAGTCAAATCCAAAGGTCCTGAGAGAGACCTTGATTGTCCTTATATCGCTTCTTCTGACCGCCATGTGATTGTCAGCCCCATGTGAGTTCTCCATAAAATAATCTTTTTGGCAAGCATATATTTTGTATTTGAGCAATGTGGCCAGCCTATCAGACTTGCACTCACTGAAGCATAGTTTGAATGCTTGACAGTTCAGCTCAAGTGATAGCTTCAGTGTCGGGTACCTTATCTTGCCAGGTGATCCTCAGAATCTTCCTATGACAGTTCAAATGGAAGTGATTCAGTTTCCTGACATGGTGCTGGCAGACTGTCCATGTTTCACAGTCAGTAGCCATTGTGGATATGCATGTGTATTTCTAGGATAAATTCTCAAAATAAAAACTCTCCTTCTCAAAGATGAAACTAAGACATTTATTCAAACACTAGAAAGCCAAATCCATCATATTAACCAAAAAATCTATACACTTTATCAATGCAGGGAGCACAGCCATCCCCAAGCCTTCTCTCCAACAGGCCTCTCCACAAAGAAGCTCCCTTAGGTAAAATCACTCCCTCTTGCACTCATGCTAGCTGCTCTGCTCTGCCTGCTCTCTCTCAGCTCTGCCTCACCCTCTCTTCCTGCTCAACCCTTCCTGCTCTACCTGTTCAACAAATTTCTTCCACCATGGGTTTCATGTAACTCAAGCTATGGGCTGGGCCAGAACTCAAAGGTCACATGGGCTTATTAAGGGACAGGGAAGATCTTCCAGTTCCCTTACTATTACAGTTGCCATCTCAGAAAGTCTTTTCTAGACTTTCTGAGTCTCATGACTTAGGCTTCTACTGGCCCTCTGGAATTCAAAGTCAAACTTAAACCTTCTCCAGTGGAGCCTTTTTCATCTATTTCCAGTTTCAGCTCAGCAGCCAACCAAAAGGACCTTTCCTCATCACCCAAGAAGCAGATAGGAGATAGTTTGAGTGTAAAACTAAGCTAGACAGAGGTTAAATGACTTACTCAGGGTGACAGAACTACTAAGCATCTGAGTCTAGGATTTGAACTCAAGTCTTCCTAACACAAGGCTATAGCCACTGTCACCTAGCTGCCTCATAAAAAGCAAACTTGACTGTGCTACTTCCCTACTCAAGAATCTTCAATAGTTCTCTGTTATCTCTAGGACAAAAAACAAATATGGCTTTAACCTATATTTGCTGTTTCATTTGATCTTTTCTCAATATATTCTGTCTCTAGTCAATGTAACCTATTTGCTGTTCCCCAAATATTTCATCCCACCTTCTGCATCCTTGTTTTTTCAAATCTCTTCCTGGAATACTCCCTTCCCATTTATTTTCAGTTATTAGAATGCTTACATGCATACTTAGTTCATGTGCTACCTGCTACAGGAAGACTTTCCTGATCCCCCTGGTTGTGAATGCTCTGTTTCTCCTCAAATAATCTGGCATATGCAAATATCTTTATATATAATCTACCAGAGGAAGCTCGATAGTACAGTGGATATAATGCTGGTCCTGGAGGGCAGACCTAAGTTCAAATCTGTCCTCAGACACTAGTTGTGTGACCCTGACTAAGTCACTTAAGCTTTGTCTCCCTCAGTTTCCTTGACTATAAAATGCAGAACAGCATGTACCATGTAGTATTGTTGTGAGGATCAAATGAGGTAATATTTGTAAAATCTCTTAGCATGGTGCCTGGCATGTAGGAGGTCCTATATAAACGTTTATTCCTTTATTTCCCCTATCTTGTCTTAATAAGTACAAAAAACACCCTGAGGTCAGAGACTGTATTTGGTGTTTTGGGTCTCCTGGCAAAGGGCTTTGCCCCTAACCAATGCGTATGGAATCCAATTTGAATGCTGAATGAGGGGAGTGAGCCCAGAAAACTGTAATCAGAAAAGCCAAACTGAATTCCAGGATTGAATGGTCGAGTTAGGGTCACAAAAAATTGGGAATTAAGGTAGGGGTCAGGTGTATGTTGGTCCTGAAAGATACCTGCTCAGCTCAAGAATGTAATGTGATCTCTACCCCCAGAATGCTTCCCTGAAGGTGGGAACTTGACAGATCCTTCTTTCCCAACTGTGCCTTTTCCTTTCATTACTGTCCATGTCTGAATGAAAGCAGGACTGAGCTATTAAACTGGATAGACAAAAATTTGCTCCAAAAAATGTGTTGGAGACCCACTTTACAAGGTGTTTATTGCAGACTCTCAGCAGGAAGAGGCTGAAGGAAGACTGGTAGTCATAGGGACAGTTTAAGGAAGAAACGCATCTTTTCTAGCACAGGGATGGGGAACCTGTGGCCTTGAAGCCACATATGGCTCTCAAGGTCCTCAAGTGCGACTCTTTGACTGAATCCAAATCATATTCTGTGCCTTATCCTCATTTTATCTAGCCCTCAGGAGGCCCAGATTCCATCAACGGATTTAAATTATGGTGAGGTTCTCTGTCAGCACAGTTTCTCATTCTTCTTCTCTGGTTTCTTCACACTCTTTAAACCTGCATTTTGTGTCCCTGACCCTGTTTCAGTCCTAGGCCCAGAACACCTACCTCCAAGTGATGAGCTGTGGTAATCCCAGGAACAAATCCTACAAGCTTTTCTTTGTTTGGGTTAGCCTTTCCTGGGGAAACAGAGGAGAAAGAATTGCTGAAGCTACACAGTCACAGCCAGAGTGCTTATTAGAATTATATATGAATCACACAAAATGCTTACCTCTTCTTTAATAGGGTGTAGGCCAGAAAACATAAATCTAGTCTAGACAGCCTCCTTTATCCTCATCTGGATACAAGATTCATTGTTACTAGAAAGCCTTTAGCGATACCTTGGTCAGTGGTGGGGAGTGATTTCGGAATTTTATTTTTTTATTTTGCCTAATCTCAGGCTGCTCAAGACCTAACTCTCCTTTTGCCTGTTTCTGTTTCAGATCTGTAGCATCTCTACAGGTGCAGATCAGTGACTTAGCTGAACCTGTGTGATTAGAGAGTTATCCAGAGGGCACTGAGAAATTAATGACTTGTCCGCTTTCGTATAGTCATTAGGATACATAAATGCTGGACTTCAATCTAGATCTTCTTGACATCAAGATTAGTCTCCCATCTACTTATACCATGCTGCCTCAAAGTACAAATCAGTCAAGCAGAGTAAATGGCTACACAGACATGATGGAAGTGAGGACTCATCAGTACTCAATGATCATGGTTCCTTAGTCAGTCTTGAGAGTCAAGCTACATGTTTCAAACCCAACTAAGATCTTAAGTTCTTTACTTTGATACTTTTGAAAACTGGGATTTCATTAGACAGTACCTTTGTTTACATCTTCACCTTGTTATCAGGGCATGGGTTTGGGGTAGTGAAGGGGCACATCCTACAGCTTTGATAGTTTTTATTTAATTCCTGGGAAAATTATTTAACTCTTCTGAGCTTAAGTTTTTTTTTTTTTAATCAATGAACTAAGATGCTTGGATTAGATCACTTTTAAGATCTTTTCCAACTCTAAGTCTATAAATTTGTCATGATACGATTCCATTGACTCTGAGATCATACACACCCCCAAATGATTAGCCAATTCACTCAAAAACAAGACTTTTTTTGACCAGTTACTCAACCCCTCTCAGCCTCAGTTTCTTTATCTATAAATGAAAGAATTAGAATAGATGGCCTCTAAGGACTCTTCCGGTGACTGATATGTTAGTAAACAGTTAACAACCCCCTCACTGAAAAAAGCATGTTTGACATACTTTTAAAAATTATTTTAATGGATATTTTCTGTTTCTTATATCACCATAGCATCCCATGAATTCTTACCTATGCCCTTCTCTGAGAGTTGTGAATTATGACAAATGGAATTATTTTTAGAGAGGAAAAAAAGGTAGCACAACTGACATTGAGAATGCCAGAAAACATATTCAATTGGGTAATATGTGGGGACTTCCCACCTCCATGAAGGAGTAGGTTGGGCATGTCTTCTGATATATCTACATTCAAGTCCTACTTTATGTTTATAGTTTTATGTCATTTACTTTTCGGTTTTTGGTTCATAATTGTTCTTTCCATTTACATTGCTGTAGGTTCTGTGTATACTGTTTTCATGCCTCTGCTTACTTCACTTAACATCAGTTCATATAGAACTTTTCGTGTTTCTCCATTTTCAACCCACATGTCATTTCTTACAAGACAAAAATATCCCATTTCATTCGTGTATCACAATTTGCTTAGCCATTCCCCAACTGATAGTCCTCTACTAGTTATGATGTTGCTATAAAATATTTTAGAGTATATAGGGACTTTTTTTTGATGGCTTTCTTATGGTGTTAGTCCAGTAATGTGGTCACTGGTTCAAAGGATATGGAAATTTTGGTCTCTTGATTTACATAATTCCAAAATCTTTGTACCACTTTACAGCTCTGTCAACAATGGATGAGTGTGCTACTTTCCCCAAACCTCTCCAACATTGATTTCTGCTATTTTTTTAGCATTTTCCTTCAATTTACAGGGAAGGAAATAAAACCTCAGAGTTGTTTTGGTTCATGTTTCTTTTATTATTAGAGATTCAGAGTATTTTTAATGTGCTTGTTAGTGCTTTGTAGTTATTCTTTTGAGGACTAGATTCATATCATTGAACCATTGACTACTAAGAAATGGCTATTGTTTATACATCTTACAAATCTTTACCTGTGAGGACTAGCGCCGTGGTGTAGGGGCTTACTGAACCCTTTTGAGGGTTGCTTATCTAACTTTGGTGTCCACCTGTCACTCAACTCTTACCTGTAACTCTAAGAAGCAGGAGGCTCACTCCAATAAAAAACAAACAAACAAAACAAAACCCATCTTGGCAGGTGGGCTGTACCAGGTTGAGGTTAAACAACAGGTCTCCAGTCCATTGTTGAGTTAGGTGGGATGTCTACCCCAACCATGTGTTCCAATGGCCATGAAAATGGCTGAAGAACTTAGAGCTTGGTCAGCCATTGAAAACACCAAGTCATCCACTGCATCCCAGGCCATCAGCAGTTGTCCTGACTTTTATCTTGCCACTGGACTTCAATGACTCTGGAAAAGAGAGTGAAGCTCACAACTTTCGGCAATTTTGCCTCACTTAAACCCAATTCCCATGCAAGTCAAGACATCACCCATCACTTCATAATGTCATTGAACCTCTTCAAAAATGAAGGACCAACAGTGATGTTCAGTGTAATATAATGTAGTGGTCTAAGTCTAATTTCTGTCAGATTACTTTTCAGTTTTTCCATCAGTTTTTGTTAAAAAGGGACATTTTCCCCTAAGTCACTTGTATTTTCTACTGTATAAAAAGCTAGGTTATTGAGTTCTGTTGTTCCTGAATCTCACCTGGGTTATTTAAGATCTCTGTCTTGTCTTCTGATAGTTTGGGTATTTTATATTTTTGAAGGTATTACAGGTATATACACCTATAGGTAGTGTATCATCATGTGCTGTCCCCAATGCCTCCTATGTCCCTCTTCACTTTATGTCAACCAGATTTCCAAATTCACCCCTGGCACCATGTGTACATTTAGAAAGAAGTCTCTTGCTAGTCTTTCTGTTTTGTTATTTTCTGTATTTATCTATTCCTCTTGAGTTTCTGTTGTTTTGGGGTATGTAAGAAGCATCTAGGATCTTCAGTTCTGATTTTCTTTCTGAAAATGTTCCAGAGCCTTCTTCTCTCTTGAATATTCATCTTTACTCCTGAATGGTTAAGCTCAGATTTTTAGGCTAGGTCACTGTGGGCTGCATCCTGAGATCTAATGTTTTTCAGAATGTATTATCAATTTTTTCCCTTTTCTAGTGGGTGCAGAATAGTCTTGCATTATTTGAATGTCCTTTCCCTTGAATTTGAAGGTCTTTCTCCTAATAGCTTGCAGAACCTATTGTTTCTGCATTAAATTGTTAAATTTAGCCACTATATGCCTTGGAGTTTGTAGCTTTGGATTTTTTTTCTTTTGGGAGTAATCTGTGAATTCTTTCGATTGGAATTTCATTTTCTATGTGTAGTAGTTCTGGACAATTTTCTTCTACTGTTTTTTCATTATGGTTTTAATATTTTTTTGTCTTGTAAAATTCTTCTGGGAGAGCTATGATCCTTAACTTATGTATATGTGTCCTGTCTTTGGGATCCATATGATTTTCTTGCAAAATTAGCATATTGTCTTTTAATATTTGTTTTTTTTTTGTTTTGTTTTGCTTCTTCTCTTCTATATTGTCTTTTACTTCTGTGTGCTTACATTCATGAGAGGCTTAAATTAGCTGATTCAGGTTTTTTCTTTCTACTTGTTATTTTTGCTACACAGGACAGACATTTTGCTTTTAGAATTTTCACTTATCTTTTACTGGTTATAAGTGATTTGAACTGTATTAAACTGGTTTGAACTGTATTAAACCAGTCTGACAAGTTTTTAACTGGTTTGAACTGGATTAAAAAAGGTTTGAATTTTTTCAGCTGGTTTGAAGTAACTGGTTTTAAGGGTTGTCTTTTTTTTACTGCTTTAAACTGATTTGAACCAGATTACATTAGTTTGAACTGGATTAAAATAGTAAAAATCCACATCATTTTGTTATTTTTCTATTTCATCATTTTCTTTTAGTATTCAATAATTTTACATTTATTGATTTTATTGTTCAGCTATTCTATTATTTATTATTTTGCTCTATTGTCATTTTACTACCTCACTATTTAAGTACCTAAGTTCTGTGGTGATGGGCTATTGCTGAAGCAGCAGGTATGGATGCATTGGGAGTTGAAGTCACAACCTTGCACATAGGTGGACCCAGGCCACATCGGTATCTTCTCACTGGACTGAAGCAGCAGTGAGATTCAGCAGGTACCTGCGTGGCTACGTAGCCTTCTTAAAGACCGCGCTGTTTTCCTCCTAGCATAAGGAAGGGGGTAGGAAAGGTGCCCTAATAATTTGGCTGTTTCACACAGGAGAAAGGGATTCCATCCTGCAGGCTAAACTCAAAATGCATGTACAAAACCTTTTGTTAAAATAATCCCATTTACCATTGTTACATGGAATGTGCACATGCTTGTGGATAACAAGAAATCCAGTAGAATTGAACAACAAACAGCTTTTATTGTGAGAGAACTAAGCAAGTATTGCATCCTAATAGCAGCCCTGAGCAAAAGAGGGCTGGCAAATGAAGGCCAGTCTACCAGAGCTGGGGGTGAATACAGGTGTTTCTGGAGTGGTCACAGTGATAGGTGCTTTTAAACAGGAATATACACATAGGTGATGAGATTGATGCATTCAATGCCGGAGCTAGGTCAAGGTTTGGGAAGCCTGTATCAGCAAGCACCCCATCGTATACATCAGGGCTGCTACCACAGGTTCTTTGATCTGCTTCTCTGAAAGGAAAGGCAACTTTTGAGGGGTTAACAATCATTTTAATCAAGCGCAGGTATCATAGAAAATCAAAATAAAAATGTGAGAGAAATCAAAAATCGACAGACAATGCTTCCAAACTGCCTGATTATTAACATACATACATGCATCTTTACCAGAGAAGAAAGCACCAACATCTGGATTTTCATAGCTGGGGGGCTGTTTAGTGTCTTCCCAGAGTCTCATCTGGCACACAGACCTTACTCCAAAAACTAAGTCCCCAAAGTAAAACCTCACCCTCACAGTATTTATATACTTTTCAGAGGCAGAGGGCATGACCCTCTGACCCTGTGCCTCAGTAGAAAAAATGAAAAGTACTTGGGACCCTCCTACAAAACAACTCCCCTAATCAAGCTTCCCTCAATGCACAGGCCCATCAATGAGTGGGAAAGATCCTCCTTAGTCACATTATTCAGAAGTATTATACTTCTTGGTATAAACAAAAACAGCAAAAGATCCTATGTTGCTTGCCCTCGCAAGGCTCTGAAAAAAGTATATAAGAGAAGAGGAGTAGACTGCCTACCAAATTGAATATTACATGTCTATGGAACTTGGGCAGTCTACCTAGTGTCACATCAGAAAATTGAACTGCTTCCATTTCAATTGTCTTAGGAACATTTTGAACATCACCTGGCAAAATAAAGTACTAGACGCTGAGGTCTTTTCTCAAGTTGAACTGGCAAGCTTTTAAACTCTACTGCAGAGAGCCCAACTCCTTGGGCTGTACACATTGTTCAAATGCCAAATGCCTATTTAATGGCGAACTCACACTAGGCTGGAGCTCACATGGTGGTCAGTAGAAGCAGTAAAAGGATACTCTCAAGGTTTCTCTGAAGAACTTTGGAATTGATTGTGAGAAATGGGAGACACTGTCACAGGATTATCCAGGATGGCATGCCTGCATCAAAGAAGATGTGCTCTGTGAGCAAAGAATTGCTGGAACTCAAGATAAATGTAAGGTGCAAATTTAGAGACATTTTTCTCCTCCCAAATGGCCACGTGTATTATTTATGCCTGATCTATAGGTAGAGTCTTCCAAACTCATATTGGTATAATCAGCCATTGCCAGACATATGGTACATCAACCCTGAGATCATAACGGTTGTCTTCAAGCATGAAGGACAAACAACAACTCTATTTATGTGCTAAAGCTCCTTTTCATCTGTACTGACTTTTAAAAGGAATTCTTTAGTTTTGGGCTTTGGATTTCCTACAGATCTCAAGACAGATTCACAGCTTTGGGTGGGTACTAACTAAACACCAGCAACTCTGAGTCATAAGTGAATGGTTGGTCCCTGGAGCTAAGGAAAACTGTTACAATGTTCATGGAGGAGAAAAGTGAAATTGACATCCTGACCATTATGAATTTAGTGGATTCAAGCCATCAAGACTTGACACATAAGCTTAGGTATAGCTTCTACTCAGTATACCCCACTGGAGTGCTTAGGGCCACAATAAAGTCAAGGTGTTTTACCTTCCAGAGTATACTTGGACTAAATCCATTAAAGGTAAAATGGATTTGAAAAGCAAGAGGCAGAAGAGGATCCATTCCCTCAATTTAATTCTGCCACAAAGTGGAAGCAGTAGTTTCTTTTTTTAAATCTCCCACCAAAATCATCAATAGAGTTCCCGTTTGTTAAATTTTGAAGGAATTTATCTGGGGGTCTTCAGGATTTATTTTGCTAGAAGGTCCTTACTCAAGCTCCATAAGTCTGATACTTGAAAGGCAAAAGTGGTTCTAGATAATTCCTTTTTAATTATTCCAGCAGCAGAAGTAATCACTTCTGTAAACCATGAAAAGAAAATGCCTTGGACTTTCCTGAAAACACATTTGAAGTGTAAGTCTACATATCTGTTCAATTCATTGAATAAAAATTATTTTTCAAATTATTTAGTGAACAAAATCTAGGAACACAGATGCAAAGATGTTTCTGTAAAGAAGAGATAACATTAACAGGCCATTAAAAAAAAACCCTGGATAAATAGCATTACTAAGCCAGGGATTTAGTTGCTCTTTCATTATGCATATTTATAATGCCAAATGAGTTTATATTTAATCATTTTTTTCTGGTTTACAATAAGGTTTTATACAAGTGTGTAAAAAGGTCCAACACATTGAAGAGTTATTCTTTCTTCTTTGAAAATCATTTTTGAATGATTTTTTTTCAGTTAGTTATGCTTCACAACCCTCTTTCAATCATTTTACAGAAGGGTAAACTGAGGTAGAGGAAATGGAATTGTGCCTTGAACCATCATGGAAGACAAATCCATGGACTGTCCGAATATCTTACTCAACTCCTAGATACCATCACACCACACTAAGAAAATATGGGATATAAACACAATCTCAGTATCTATACCTTTCTTTGTATTACATGATTAAAAGTAACAAATGAAAAGCCACAGCAGGAAAATTACGCTAACTAGACTATGAGCTCTCTGAAAGGGCATTTTCTAATTGCATTCTGTCGTCATGGTGTGGACAAAGCAAACATTGGCAACTGTAGAGCTATCCTTGCTGAAAGGAATCCAAGCTGAGATGCTAGAAATTTAAATATTGATAAACCATGTCTTTACTTCCTTCTAACATCTCTTCTGTGAGAGGAATGAGGCAGTTCAACTTCTTCAGCTGAAGCAAAGGCAATTCACTTCCTTTTGGGTGCTAAAGCTACCTGTAAATTGGGAATTTGTTAGACTACAACTTTAGTCTCTCCTGTGGTGCTTTCTAGTCCAAGATTTGAAGTAAAAAATGCATATTGGGAAGGATGCACTCTAAGAACAGGTTGCATTATCTTAGATGTGTACACATTGAAGAACTGGATTCTATTGGAAAATACCAAGGATTAGTGGCAAATGATTTTTAAAAAATTAAATTGAGAGATCCTTCTAAAATACTAGCAATTGCTAGTCTTTTGCACTGAGCAAAGGAAACAGGGAAAAGGGTGTGGGGAAGGTGAATTTTCAAACTGGGTGTCATACAAAGAAAGAACTGGTCTTTTAAAATCTATAAGATCATGAAAGCTCAGAATTGGAAAGAATATCAGATGTTACCTTGTCCAACCCAAACCTGAGTAGGAATTATATTTAGCTTCTGTTTGAGAGTTTTGGTAATGGAGGTCTCATGTATATTATACTTTTGTACAGTTTATTAGAATACTTTTTCCTTCTGGCTAGTCAAAATATTTCTCTGCAACTTTTGCAGAATGTGATCCTAATTCTGCTTGCTGAGGTCAAGCAAAAGAAATTTATCATTCTCCCCAGTGACAACTCATCAAACACTTGAAAGTAGTGATCATGTTCCCCTTGTCTTCTCAGTTCCCGCCTAAACATCCTCAGTCCAGTTATTAATTTTTCAGGTGATAAATTTCTAGTTCCCATTATGACATTCAGGTCATCTCTGGACATGTCCAAACTAGCTCTTTCCTTTCCTTGAAAAACACGCACTAGTCCTGATTTGCTTTGACCAAAGAAGAATGTAACAGTACTATAAGCCCTCTGATTTTTCTCCTTTATTACTAGAGCCTAAGAAGTTTTCTTTAGTGTGTGTGTGTGTGTGTATGCTTGATATGCCACAATATTTACTAATATCACACACACACACCAATGTCTACACAAACTTCTTCCATCCTGAAGTTGCAAAATTGGCTTATTAGCCCAAGGGCAGA
This sequence comes from Notamacropus eugenii, assembly GCF_028372415.1. Classification (NCBI taxonomy): domain Eukaryota; kingdom Metazoa; phylum Chordata; class Mammalia; order Diprotodontia; family Macropodidae; genus Notamacropus; species Notamacropus eugenii. The sequence goes on from NC_092877.1 coordinate 97,254,060, forward strand.
ACTTTGAATTCATTACAATTTTGGTTTGTTGACCATTTTTCTACCATCTTGAGACATTTTGGGATCTCTTGATTCTCCTATTCGAGTTATTAAGTTCTCACAATTTTGAAGCAGCTGTAATCTGATACCTTTATTCGAATTATTGAGAAAAATACTAAGCAGTATATGACAGAGAGAGAACCTTGTAACATTGACTAGAAATCTCCTTCCCATTTTACAATCCACAAATATTTTTAAAGTTCTTATGATCTGTAAGGTTTTGTGCTATGCTCTAGAAATACAAACAAAACAAAACAAAACAGCCCCTGCTTTCAAGAATCTTGACATCAATTCATTAACCACTATTTTATGATTATAGTCTTTCAATAAGTTCCTGAGTTTATCTAAACAACAGTGATCTCCCCAGGCCGTATAGCACTATCTTGTCCACATACAGGTCATGGAAGTTGTTTTCCAAAGTGCTGGAGAAATCTAGATATGCTATCTTTCTGTTTAATAACTCTGTTAAAAAAGGAAATGAGGTTAGTTTGACATATCTTGTTCATAGTGGACCATTCACAACTTACAACGAACATTCCTTTTGTTTCTAAGGCACACAAATAATTTAATTATGCGTTCTAGAATCTTGCAAACAATAAAATTAAAGTTCACTGCTCTATTCCTTGAAGAATTTATCTCCTGCTTTTAAAAATAATATTGGATAATCTTTGCCCATATCTAACCATGGGATACCTTTCTGATTTTTCACTGTTTTTGCATATGTTGGTTTATATTTTGTTTTAAAAAATCATCATCAGTGATTTAGCTGTCACATCTGCAAATTCTCTGACTGGTATCCAGACCTGATGACTTAAATTCATTTAAGCTGTTTGGTACTCATTTGCTAACTCCTCACTTGTCATGGAATTAAAATCACTTTTTGCTCGGAAGATTATTTTCATGTATAGAGAAAATATAAACAAAATAGGAACTGAGTGACTCTGTATTCTTTCCTTTGACCAAGATCAAACTATGTGTCCTAATTCCATGTACACCTGTTTTCTCTCTCTGTCTCTATCTGTCTGTCTGTCTCTCTTTCACACACACACACACAGACACACACAGACACACACAGACACACACACACACACACACACACATATACAGAGCTTTCTACAGGCCTATACAGTTATCTTGGCCTCACTTCATTCTGGGATTTAGCTTTCCTGATAAAACTTTATAGGAATATGTGATTCTTTTCTCTTCATTCTCATTGACCTTTCCATACTTTCTCCTACATGTGTCTTTATGTAAGTTGGATAGTGAATTCCTTTTACATCTGTTTGTCTCTTTAGACAGCTTCCTTTTTTTCTTATGTGTCAGAATTATATTTTGACAGAGGCCAGTAGGTAGGGACTGAGCCTTGAGTGACATGTCACGATTAACACATATTGCTGGACAGAAGAGTTTAAGATATAAGAGTAACAGATGGGATGCTGGGAGATAGACAGCCATCTGTCTTATAGTCCTTACTACTGACAAAGGCAACCTGGTAAGAAACACAAAGTTCTCGAAAATAAAATTATGAAAAGACAAAAATATAGTACTGAGTAAGAAAAGGAGAGGTTGTCTAAAGAGTCATATAGAAAATTAATTCACTATCCAACTTATATTTTAACAGGGCATATATAGAAGAAGAAGTCAAGGATAGATCAATGAAGATAAAGAGAGAAGTCATATATTCCTACAAGAGAACTAAATCGGGAGAACAAAAGCCCAGAATGATGGAGGCAAAGTGTGTGTGTGTGTGTGTGTGTGTGTGTGTGTGTGTGTTTAACCTAAGTTGGATTAAATAGAAAGATTAAAGAAGGGATAAGTGGAATAATTATAGTGGTCAAAGGAGAGAAAATTATCCAAAGTCTATTTTGTTTATGCTTTCTCTACAACGGAGAATAATCTTCATACTGAATAAGGAATAAAAGTAAATTTAAACTCAAGATAAATGAGGAGCTAGCAAATGAGCCCCAAACTGCTTAAATGAATTTAAAGCCTTTTGCAGAAAGAAGTGATTGGAAGTAATCTGTTTTCATCCATGAAGTTCTATAGTGCTTGCTGCCATGAATTTTCTACTCATCATATATTGCCTTGTATTTTTATAGACACAGCACTGTATAGTGGAAGAAAGCATTCAAATTCGAGTAAAAGAACCTGGGTTCAGATACTATCCCTGCTACTACTGGTATGACCTTGGACATGGAACCTAAGCTTGCTAGGCTTCAATATCCTCGTTTATAGAATGAAGGGGCTTATGCTTTGCTTCTAAGATTCCTTTCGGCTCTAAACCTGTCATTGGCTTTTTTTCTGTTTAACGACTGGATCTTGTCATCCAACCAAATTGGAAGTTCCTTGAGAACAAAACACCGTCTTATAGTTCTCAGTATACTTCGTAAGATTTGAGCTTGGCTTTCAGTTTTCCTGCTTTCTGTGTTCCCTAGACCAGGTCTCTTAATCTGTCAGGGTTTCGTTTTTTTTTTTTCTTTCACAGTGGATGGGGGTTAACATGAATTAACTTTTAGGATGCCATTCACTTTAAAATCTGGAATCCTATGATTGATCTTATCACAGAGCTGTGCATGCAAGATATATATATATATATGTATATATATACATATATATATTCTTGTTTGTTGATTTATTAAGTTGTAAAAGACCATCAGGAATTGGACATGGATATTGTGAAGCTTCTAATTAAAAAAATAATTCTTTCTAAATAGATTCTGTTATTCTTTTAGTAATCTATCTAGACTATGCATGGCATATATATATCCCTTATAATATCTGTTTTCTGGGTGACCTGAGTCTTCTTGGAAGTTGGACAAATTTCATGCTAAAGAACAGAGCTTATTTAGTCATTGATTTCAGGCTTCTTTTAGTTCATATGTTATTGTAATTTCACAGTCCCCTGAAGTCTGAGGAATGAAAATAAGAGGTTCTGGATCCAAAAATGTCATTATGCTGACCCAGTTGTTAGTAAGTAGAATAATGAACAAAAGGCTATTGGAGAATTAAACACATTTCTTTCCTCCCTATGAGTGTAATCTAATGTCACATTTCCATAAATGAATATTTTGGAATGAGTTCATTTGTCTACAGTTTAAATGAGTAAAAGCAATTAGGAGAGGTGGTGACAAGTGAAAAGAAATGCTGAGAGTAAATCTTAAAAGTATGACATGGGCTGAATAAGATTAGGACATAGAAGTCATGTTAAAAACGATGTTTTGGTTAAGTTTTCCAACAGATTGAAAACATGCTTGGGGCTGCATCAGGGATTTTGTAATGGTCCCTCTTGTTATGAAAAGGGCATGAGGTATAAAATCGGATGTCACGGTTTACTCATTGCTGTGAAGATAACGTCCAATTACCCTTATCCACTACTAAGAGACTTATTGTAAAACATTATGGTTTGGCTGATCACAAAGTCCAAAATAACTGTCCTGTCAAAAATTCTTGTATAACCTGCCATTCCAGTGAGCCTTGAAATATTGAAAGAAACCAAAAGAATTGCATCTTGGTAGTGTGGTATAGGGATCTTAGAAGTTTTAGTGGCAGTGACAATGTACAAGAGGGGAACAGATAGAACAGATTTTAATTATTCTTTGTGCCAAAGAATCCTTTAGAGGTGTGTGTGTGTGTGTGTGTGTGTGTGTGCGCGCGTGTGTGCGCGCACGCACGCTAATAAGATTCAGGCTTTTGGGGAACGTTGAAAAGCCTTCATGCTATATTGGTCCCATTACAAGCTTTGTAATGATGTAATTCTATGAATGCATTTATACAGGATATGTGCACATAAGAGACAGCGTGGTAGCACAAGGAATATGGTAATTATACTTAACCAGCCATGTGACCATGGACAAGTTATTTAATCTGAGCCTGTTTCTTCATCTTTAAAATGAGGGAGTTGGACTTGCTACCCTTCAGTCATTTCAGTTGTGTCCAACTCTTCATGACCCCATTTGGGGTTTTCTTGGCAAAGACACTGGAGAGGCTTGCCATTTCCTTCTCCAGTTTATTTCACAGATGAGGAAATTGAAGCAAACAGAGTCAAATGACTTGCCTATGGTCAAACAGGTAGTAAGTGTCTGAAGTTGCCTCTGAAGTCTTATCTTCTTGACTCTAGATTTGCCATTCTATCCACTGCACCATTTCATCTAAGGTCTTCTCCAGCTCTAAATCTGTGATCCTATTTTCTTTGATCCAATTCATTGTAATAGACATTTATTAGACACCTAGTATTTACTGTGCCTGTGCTGTGGATAAAATTAAGGAAAAGAAAGACATTCTCTGCCCTCAAGAAGCTTACAAACTAATGGAAGAAGATAATACATAAAAGAAAGTTGGAAAGTGGTGTACCAGGGACTTGCCACTAAGGGGCTATCATGTTCTAAGAAGTTCAGATCAAGACCAGTTGCAGCTTGAAAGTGGAGAGTTATCTGGAAAGTCCAGATTCCAGCCCTTTTAAAGGAAAGCTCTGGTAGGAGTTTAGTGTATCTACCACATTGTCATCTACTAATTCTTCATAAGGCTGTAGAAGTAATTATTCCCAGAAGATTTAGCTTTTTCCAGAACCTAATAATTTCACAACTCAATTGCTCATCATTTAATGGGCTATGCAAATTTATTTTGTTAGGAGAGGGAATTGGTATCTCTTCTAAAGGGATGTACAGTGCTTTGCACACCTTAAAGAACTGTATGTATATAATGCTATCAATTATTATCATTTATTATTATTCTTTATGAGTCATGGGCTACATGCCTGTATGTATCCAAAAACTATTCTAGCTGCATATTCTCCATTCAAATTTGGATAAAGGCATTTATCTAGTTCACTTGCATCAATTGTAACTGCTGCTTATATTCAGTGTTATGATTTCTCTTATGTCACAAGCTAACAGCTGTGCCCAATCAATCACAGAAATGAAAATTAGAAAATAAGAATAATAACTCCAAAAGAAGATGGAGACAACTCTTCAAGCTTGATTCTGAAAGTTGAATTGATGATAATATAATTTTAATAGTTAATAGTAATAATAGTATTTTAAAATAACTTGGTTTTGTCCAGACAAAATACATAAAAACACAAAGCTCTTAATGAGAAAGTTGTGGTCAAATGAGTTAGGAGACTTATTGGCATCTTGAAATCAAACCTGAATGATAATACATCTAAAGCAATGAAGACTTAGGTAGTCATTCTTTACACACACACACACACACACACACACACACACACACACACACACACACACACGTGGATCAGAATGGATTTGGAAAATCTAATAATAGAAATGAGTACAATTAGCAAAACACAAGGTCCATCATTCTGTGGAGGTTATTGAAAGATTAATACTTCCTTGTCAAAAAGGAAGAAGAATACAATTTTTCAGATTATATAATAGGAAAAACCAAAAAAAAATCAATAGACATACTTTTGAATACACATCAATCATTTTGATAAGGGATAGTTAAGTCTGAAGACAGGTACACATCACTGGATCTGTTGAATGTAACCCACAGTCCTTTATCTCATGATGGAGCATGTAAAACAACTAAGACTCAAAAGAGAATAATCAAAAATCTTATAATAGCAAATCAGGTGTCATCAAGAACAGAATGTTTATCCAACAAACCACTTCAGGCTTAAAAAATTTGGTACCTACTAAATACCTGGAAAGATATTATAAATCAGAAGATTACTATCATGGACTGACAAATACGATCTTCAAGATATCCTTTGGAATTCAACCAATATTGTATCACAGATTGGATTGTTGTTTGTAATTGCCAGGAGAAAACATTACTCTCTCTCTCTCTGTTTATATATATGTGTGTGTGTGTGTATATATATATATATATATATATATATATATATATATATATATATATATATATATATACACACACACATATATATATAATTAAGAACTATATTTTAGTAGATGTCACCATACCAAATACTTGTAATTTCTATACTCTTGCAGAGTAAAAAACCTTTGAAAAGCGACCCAGAGGAGGAAGTCAAAATCATGCTGATGAACAGATGAGGTATGTATCACACCCATTACATTGCCTGCAATTGGAGTTAAACTGAAGATGCTTTCTGTGAGCCTATGGAAGATGAGTTTACACCTGTAAACTCTTACTAAATTACAAAATATACTCACTTTATCTATTTGTGACAAAGATTCACAGAACATTAGCATAAAATAATAACATCAGAATAACTAATTGTCCTGGGATTATCTTATTTGGTCTCCATAGAATAGCTTGATGAGAATGAAAATAATAGTAACCTCGGTAGCAATGGCATTTAACAGTGATGATAATAGAGACAACTCCAACCAAATAGTGGAGAGCGCTTATAAACTTGTTTTATCTGACTAAGAGATATTCTGCAAGATAACTTTGTATGTGATTTATTAATCTAGGGGCAGCTAGGTGGCACAGGGCCAGGGGGTCAGGAAGGCTTAAGTCAAATTTGACCTTAGACACTTGCTAGCTGTTAGATCCTGGTCAAGCCTCTTAACCTGTCTACCTCAGTTTCCTCATCTGTAAAAATGTAGATAATAATAGCACCTATCTCCTAGGGTTGTTGTGAGCCTCACATGTGAATATAATTGGTAATTGTTTAGTATAGTGTTTGGAACATAATAAATGCCATATAAATGTTAACTGCTAAAATGGAGGAGATCAATCATGCTAACCAGAGCCAGATAAAGAAAGCAACATAATTGAGATCTACAGATAATACCCATTTTTCATTTTTGGTCATTTACTTTCACCTTTTTACCAGAATTCCTAAATAGTCATTAAATAGAGAAATAGAAATTTGACTATTCTCCCACCCCAGTCCTCTGACCATTGCTGAAGGTGATTTCTCCATAAGGTGCTACTGACAGTTAATAACCTAATTCTGCTCAGCAAAAAAAAAAAAATGCCTCTCTGGAGTTTGAGTCTCACCCTGGTGTTCTGGCTTACCTTCTGGGCAGAAGAGCCTTGGAAGTAAGGAGCTAGGTCTCTATGATTCTGAGAGAGTCATTGACCTAACCTCTTTGATCTGCCTCCATCAGCAGGATAATGCTATCTTACTCCTAATACATAACACATAATCGAGGGGGTTTGTGGGTGTATCCAAATAAGAATCATTTGTTTATTAAGTAACAACATCTCTTGAAGCTTCCTTTCTACCAATAAACCCTTCTCCTGACTTTTGTAAGCAATTTCTTTGCATTTATTATGGCTACTTTCTATCTTCCTCTCACTTCCTCAAGATAGACTTGCCTCTCCACTTAGGGGAATTAAAAAAAAAAAAAACATTTAGGAGGGAGAATGTAGACAGCTTAAGAAAAATGCTATCGAACTAATAATCAATGAAATACTCAGACATAAGAGAGAGGAGAGGCTCTCCTGGAACAGCCCAGGACAGTCAGTCCCTGGATAATATCAATGGGAGTCCATGAGGTGTAATGGATAGTATACTTTATTTGGTATCAGAATAGAAAGAGTAAGGTTTTAATTCTGTCCTAGAATGGACAAGTCATTGAGCCTGTGTCCCACTTTCCTCATCCATTGAAAGAAGGGTGCAATGGATTCTGAGGTTTCTGCTAGTTCTAAATCTATGACATAGGCATCCAAAGTGGCATCATGGATGGAGTGGTGGACTTGGACTCTGAAAGGCCTCAGTTCATAATCCTGCCTCTAACGCTTATTACCCATACGGCCCCAATAAAGTCCCTTTTAATTTTGATCTACTTCATTTCCCTCACATGTAAATGGGAATGTCATAGCACTTATTTGTCAGGATTGTTGGGTGGATTGCATGAGATAATGTATGTAAAGTGTGTTGCAAACCTTCAAGTGCTTACAAATGTTAGCTATTACAACGATGATGATGTTGATAATTTCATACAAAATGCTAATAACATCTGAGAGCAGGGGAAGTTACAAGGAGCTTGGGGAATCAGGAAATAATTCATGTAGAAGGAAGCAAGGAAGATGAATGAGCTGGGAATTCTACTACTTGAGCAGGTAGTGCATTTCTAGGCATGGGGGCTGCCTATGCAAAGAGATGGAAGATGTAAATTCCAATATGTGAAAGCATAAATAGCCCTTTTTTCCCCCTAGAAAGTTGAGCTCATGAAGGGAAGTAATGTTTGACTGATCCAGAAAAGTAAGCTAGGGCTGGACTGGGAAATGCTTGAAAAGCTAAACAGAGGAGTTTGTATTTTGTCTTGGAGGTCCATCCAGATCCAGCAGAGCTTTTTGAGAATTATGGGGACATGTCTTCCCTCTCATTGCATGAAAGTTGATGTTTTTTTTTTTTGTTTTGTTTTCAATAACTATCTCTCCACCCAGGCTATGTATTTTTTTTCTCCTTCCTTGAGAAAGTAACTTAAGTATCCAACTCAGGTTGAGAAATTACTCAAATTATGGCTATATTAGTGCTGAAGAGAACACATCAAGGTTGCAGTAGGGATGGGTTAAATGAACCATTCTGTGTTAGCAGGAACATCTTAGTGTTATGTTGCCTGATGAGAAAGCACCAGCTGTTTACCTAGTTGGTGCCAACGCTCTAACAGTCATAACAAAGCTTGACGTGTTTCAAATGATTGATGACTAATTGAATCAGGTGGTGGCTGCCTACTATAATTCTTTATCACTCCACTAACCAAACAGCCATATGTGGCTTGCATGACAGATGCTAGTAGCGACTTGGAATAGGCCAGTACAATTCAAGGAAACACAATTTTTAATTCTATGGTATAGATTTAAAAGTCATTCTACTGGGATCTGAAGATAAAAGACCCATCTGGTACAGGGCAAATAGATAAAGCAAACTTCTCTTTGAATTTATACATGTATCTATTGGAATATACTCAAGGATGCTTGTGAAATGATGCTTCTTGGCATGAAATTTATATAGTGCAGCCAAGTTCTACCTTGTGAACAGGTCCTGGGACCAAAGTTCCTTTGTGAGTTAGTTGTTAGAAACTTGGAATACATGTGGTCAGAGATATAATGTAACAAATGGTGATTATATTTTGGACTAACCTAGAAAAAACAATTTAACTAAGGAAGCACCTGAAGAAAATCTCCGGTAACAGTATTTCAACGATTACATGTAATTGTTATTAGTGATATTATGGGATTTTTGTTTGTTTGTTTTTACAGGAAAATGCATTCAGAATATTAATTAGGCATTTGAGGAACTGCCAGCATAGTGTTTGGAAGCAAAGGAGATGCTCATAGAATGTTAGAGGTGGATAAGACCCTAGAGATTATTCAATGCGAGATTATTTACTTTATGGGTGAGGAAACTGAGGTAGAGGGATATTTTGATAAGCTAATGCAGTGCAGGTACCTAGTGAAAGAACTGACTCCTCTTATTTTGGGGTTTTTCCCCACTATAGGAAACTACCTCAACTTCATTCCTGTAGCAATAATTTGTTAGATATTGCAGTTTTACAAAAGAAGGTGACTCTCTGTAGTTCTATGAGAAAGGGTAACTGCACCAACAGTGAGTCAGTCAATCAACAAGGAAGTATCTATTAAGCTCTCTGTATGTGTACTTGCTAGATGCTGGGAATAATAGACAAAAGTGAAACTGTCTCTGCCTTCAAGAAACATTATTTAAAGAGAGACAACATGTATATGTATGTATAGAAGTTTGTACTACATATATACACATGTACATATGCACAAATGTGCATGTGTGCATATAGACATGTGTGTATGCTATCCCTCCCCTCAAGAAGTCTGTGGGTAGATTTCATGGAGTCCATGAACTTAGGGAAAAAATATATATGCATGCATGCATACATATTTATATATCTATATATATGTACACATACATGTACGTGTATGCATGTATAGATACGTACACACATATATTGTAATGTCATGGGGATATCTGCGTATACATACACATATACATATGTACATATACAGCACAAATATCACATATATATGCACACATGCAATACATGTATTGAAATGTGTATATGCACACAACGTATGTGTATATGTACGCAATGTATATGTATATAAAACACATTTTATATATGCATATACACACATTTTATATATATGTGTAAATATACATATATACATGTACATATACATACATTTTTACAATATACACATATATACAAAATATGTGTATGCATGTATGTGTATACACACACACACACACACACACGAGCACAAATAAAATAAATACCAGGATGTGGCAATAGACTCTCTCCAGGAATCTGACTCTGAATTCAGTTGCAGGGTAGCTGTCCCTAGTGGGGAAAGAAAACAATTAGGTTTCTTATTCATAAGTAGAGATTTGTTTCTACGTCTTCCAACAGGCATAGAGTAGTATGGCAGAAAAAGGTCTTGGGCTAGAGAGTGAAGAGTTCTAGGCCCAGTTCTCCAGGTGACTAACTAACTGCCTTATCTGATATGATCCACTCAACATCCTTGGGACCTGTTCACAAGGTAGAACTTGGTTGCACTATGTAAATTTCATTCCAAGAAGCATCATTTCACAAGCATCCTTGAGTATATTCCAATAGGTACATGTATACATTCAAAGAGAAGTTTACTTTATCTATTTGCCCTGTACCAGATGGGTCTTTTATCTTCAGATCCCAGTAGAATGACTTTTAAGGAGGTGGTCCAGCTAACTGATCTTGATTACTTTCAGTTCTGCAGTTCCATGTCTTAAGCCAACATTACCTAGATGGTGAGAGGTGGAGACAGGACCAAAAACCACCTCTTTTGATAGATGACCTCCAGACTTCAGGAATCCAGTTTAAAATATTCTATGATGCAATTTTATAATTTTTCTTCCAACTCCTTAAATAAGCATGGAAATTGGAAACTGGAAATTAGTCATAGAAAGCTTCTTTTGAGTGGGGATTATTCAGCTCATCATCACCTGTATTCCTAGTGCTTGGTACAGAGTTGGTGCTTATTAAATACCTATGGATTGATGGATGGATGAATTCAGCTCAAAGACCACCTGGTCCTCTGGTCCAAGCGTCCCTTCTACAGTAGGGAAGCTTTCTCACTGGGTCACTGGCTTTTATTTATGTTTCCCAGTTCCAACCACAAAGTTCTTTCAGTTGCAGTACATGCTGCTCTGGGTAACTAGGTGTTATGGTAGATAGAGTGTTAGTCCTGGAGTCAGGAAGACTCATCTTTGTGAGTTCAAATCTGGCCTCAGATACTTACTAGCATGAGACTCTGGACAAGTCACTTACTGTTTGTCTCATCTGTAAAATGAGCTAGAGGAGATGACAAATACTAGCTTTGCCAAGAAAACCCCAAATGGGGTCATGAAGGATTGAGCACAACTGGAGATGACTAAACAGCACCACATTCTGTTCTACTTCATGCCTGCCCTTTGGAGGATGGGTATCTGTTGCCAAGAATCACAGAATCTGAGTTAGAAGAACCCTCAGAACTCTTTGAATTTGATCCTTACCTCAAACGAAAGCTAGGTGGTGCAGTGGATAGAATGCTGCTCCTGGAGTCAGTAAGATCTGACCTCAGGCACTTACTCACTGTGGGACCCTGGGCAAATGACTTAACCTCTATCTGCTACAGTTTCTCCAACTGTGAAATAGTACTACCTCAGTGTGGGGCTGTGAGGATCAAATGAGATAATCAATGCTTATTCCCTTCCCTTTGCTCTGTTTTTGCTGAGCAAGCAAAGAGAAAAACAAAATGAGGCTTTATGACATCATATTTGTATAAATAAATAAGGGCTTGCTGCTTAAGAGACACAATCTCATAATGGGAATATTTCTATATTTAGGTCATAATGGATCAATGAACAAATTCTATGGTTTTCTTTTTTTGCATCAAGGGGAAATGGAGACTGGAGTCCATCGTAGCCTAGAAAACCTAGTTCAATTCTCCATTGATTATTGTTTAGGCCACAAAAATTTGTCTAATCAGTATGTCACCAGGTGGCTCCGTTGCTAGCTAAGGTTTCCCTTTTACTCTGGAGAATGAAAAAAGCTACACAGGAAAAGATGTTTTAGCTAGAACATCTCATCAGCATTTAATCTAAGGGAAGTTTAATGGGGTTTTCCAAGTCATGTGCTTTCCAGTTAATTAACTTAGTTGAAGCACTGATTTATTAGACAGGAATTTCTGATAAGTAAGTGTTTTCTTCTCAGGCTTCAGTTGAAGGAGACAGCATTGAGTCCTCTGCCATGAGAGAGCACTCCAGTTTTTAATAATTATAAAAGATGATCATCCCTTTGTGAAAATGTTCCCTGACACATTCATTTAAAAGCTTAGCACAGGTAAAAGTTGATGAAATTAAATGTACACTCTGGTTGGGGATCAGATGGCTCATCGACTTTATAATATGTAATAAGGCTCAAGGTTGCTGGCTCAAAGCCAGTTGTGGATGATGATAATCTAAGGTTTTACTGTAGGCTGACTGTGTTATAGCATTGTAACCAGAGAATGAAAGAGTTAGCAATCTAGGTCGATATACCAGGGTGATAAAAGCAGTTAGTGGAGGCCAACCATCCAAGACTTTTTGCAGTTGCTATCTAACTTTCTTGAGACCTCATTCAGAGGTAGACTTGTTTTTCCCGTGTAGTTAGTGACTTTCCCTCCAGACTAACACTGTGAGGCAGAAGGGTAGCTGTCTTGGACACACAAAGGTTCTTACTTTGTTCCTAATACAAGATTTAATCATAGATGAAATTGTAGTTTTTTATGTGATGTTATGTAGGAACTGTCCAAAATTTTCTAACTCATCTTCTTGTCATAATAAATGATTTCACTAAAAATGTTTTTTTTTCAACTAAGGTCTTATTGCTTGGAATGGTATTACAATTCATTATTCTCTGATGGTGAGACTCACATTGTTTTATTGATTTGTTTTACAATGTAGTCTTCACAAAAATCCTGTGGGATAAGTAATGTAATTATTATAATCTGTATTTTAGAGGTGAGGTAATAATCTCAAGGAGGTTAAGTAGATTGTCTAGGGTCACATATCTAGTGACTGTAACAGTTCATATATAAAGCCAGGTCCCTCCTGGTTCTAGTCTAGTGCCGTTTTTATCAGGATAAGGCAAAGGGACTGGATTAGTAATTTCATTGGTATAAGTAATTCCCAGTGAAGAAATTCCCTCTACTTATGTGAGTCAACAGCTAGTCTGCAACTGCCTTAGTTGCCTGGAAAACAGAGAGATTAAGTGACTTGCTTAAGATTCCAGATCCAAAGTGGGTTAGGAACAGGATTTTAACCCAGGTTGCCTGACTTCAAGGCCAGTTTCTATCCACTGTGTAACACTGCCTCTCTTTACAATATCCAGGGGTTCTTATCCTGGGGTCCATGAAACCTCTAAGGAGTTTGTGGATAGAATTCAGGGAATCCACGAACTTGGGGAGAAATTATATCTCTATCTTCATTAACCTTTAACTATAACTTAGAATTCATTCAGTTACATTTTTCTAAAAGACATTGTTCTAAGAAGGGTCCTATAAATTTCACCAGAGTGCCTAAGGGGGCCATGATACACAAAAAAATTAAGAACTTCTGTCCTATGCCAATAAAACACCTATAGATGTAAGTATATTCCTAATAAAAGAAGCATCGCCACATGTAGCTAGGTCTGGATATATGCATATTTTAACACATTAAGTTATGACGTCATTATTCTTTGGGAGAATTAGTCCATCAGAGCATTTTCAAAGATGAATGTTTCCTGATGCCAAATCCTGGATTTAATGACATTGCCACTGGCAGAAGGCTGTATGAAGGTTTTAAGTAATGTCTAAATGGAAGGGGTGCCATGGAGAAGGATTGGGGTGCTGAAAAGTGAAAATAGGAACAAACCAATGTGGAACTTCACCAACTTTTCATTTGCTTAGATCCAGCCCCAAGACTCTAAGTCTGTGTGCCATTATTATCATCACTTAATAATTAATAGATACTGAATGTCTATTACAGATGAAGCACTACAGAGGATTCAGAGATGAATAAGATGTGGTTCCTTTCCTTGAGGAGCCAAATAGAAGCCAAGTAGAAGAGATCGGGCAAGTATACAAGTTACAGAAGGAAGGAATTCAATGGAGCCTGCATTAGGCAACGTATTGGTGCTATGAAATTTCAGAGGAATGAGAGAGCACTTACATTTAGGAGAATAAGGGTATGCTTCTCAAAGTTAGTGATAGTGACGTTGGTGCTATAGCTAAGCAGAGTAAATCTGATGTTATAACATCATATATATATATATAAAATACTTTAAGGTTATGAATTCATAACCTTATTCACATGATTACAGTTGAATCTCACCATTCATGCATGCACTAACACATTCATTCAACAAACATTTATTAAACCCCGTTACATGCAGAGCATTGTACTATGAGCAGAGGAAATAGAGTTTAGATAAGACAGTCTCTTGTACTTATCAAAATTCACAATCTGGTTGGAGATAGACACAAACTCAGACAATAAACATTATCTACGGCGCTACAAGATAACTTCATTAGAGAAGTCCTGCACAAAGTGCCATGAGATCTTACTGAGGGATAAGAGAAGGCATCATTGAGCAGATTGTATTTAAGTCTAGTTTTCAATGATAACTCTAAATTCAACAGTTGAGGTGAGAAGAACATTTCTGGAAGCAGGAACTAACTGAGCAAAGGCATGTATGTAAAAGAGAGAGCAGAAGGGATGTTCAACAACCACAGTGTGCAATGAATTTTTCTGGTAGACTTAAGTCCTTCACAGCAATGAAAGGACCTAAAAAAAAATTCTCAATGGACTCGAGGCAAAATGCCTCCCACATCCAGAGAAAGAACTGTGGAATTGGACAGCAAAATGAAGCAGTCCATTTTCTCTTGTGTTATGTTTTGATTTATGGTTTCTCCCATTCATTTTAATTCTTCCATGCAACATGACTAAGGTGAAAATGTATTTAATAAGAATGTTTATGTAGAATCTATATAAGATTGCATGCCATCTCAGGGAGGGAGGAGTGAAGGAGGGGGAGGAAGGGGAAAAATCCAAGATATATGGAAGTGATTATAAAAAACTTAAAACAAATAAAATAATTTAAAAAAAGAGGAAGGGATGTTCAAGTGGAAATGGGTAGATATTGTAGATAGCTATATCATGGGGACCTTGCAGGGTAGTAATACGAGATAAGACTGAAAGAATACATGGCGTTGTATTGAGGAGGATTTTGTACACTGGACAGAAACATCAGAAATTTACTTTGGAAATCATAGAGCACCTGCTAAAGGTATTTGAGAAAGAGAGTGACATGATCAAAATGATGTGTAACAGAGATTATCCCGGCAGTGAGGATTGTTGGATGTGGGGAAAGTGGAGGTGGGAAGACCTGTTTGAAAGCTATTGGCATTGTCTAGGTAGGTGGTCATGAGGTCTTGATTATTGTAGTAGCTGTGGAAATGTGGAAAAGTGGAAAAAAGGGAGAAGAAAGGGGTATTACAGAGAAGGAATTGATATGACTTGTTGGGAAGAGAAAATAGATTTCTGTTATTTATATTTTTAAATAGAGATGTGGATTGTGTTACAAATATGAACTGTTTCATGTATTTTAGATAAGGCTATTGTATTATTATTTTTATTGAACTATTTTACTTTATTACAAGAGTCTTCACATGAAATAGAAGTTGTCTGTAAATGTATAGTAAATACCAGGATACAAAGATAAAATGAAACAACGCCTACCTTAGCTTATGTTGCATTAAGGAAAAAAAAAACATAGCTCTATAGAAAATAAATACTAGGTAATATTTTTGGTGGGTAGCAAGGAGGAATTAAAAGTGGGAGTGGGATCAGAAAAGGCTTCAGGTAGAAGGTGGAATGTAAGATGAACACAAAAATAAAACTAATGAAACTATCTGGTAATAAAAATGACAACAGGTCTCATTTATAAAGCTGAATGAGAATAGATTACATCTGTATAGTACTTCAAGATTTTCATAGTTCTTTGCATATAGTATCTCACTTTATCCTTGCAATCACTCGTTGGGGCAGATGGTATTATTATTTCTATTTTACAGAGGTAACTAAGGCTTAGAGAGAATAATTGATTGGTTAAAGTTTACACATTTAAAAAATGTCAGGCAAGATACAAACTCAGAGCTTCCTGACTCCAAGTCCAGTGTGCTAGCCACTATACCATCCCGCCTAATTAACTACAAAGGACATATGCAGGAAGGCACTATCTGCATGGAGAGAAGGAAATGATAAGTATATGTGTGTATAGAATGATTTTACATGCACATATGTGTATGTACGTATTGTATATATGTGTATATATGTATGTGTGTATATGTATGTTTTGTGTATAAATGTATACATATATTTAATATTTATACATACACCTGCACACATACACACACACACATACACACATTTGTATCTACTGGTAGACATCTCTAGGGTGGGGGAGTGTATCATCCAGGCAACATTCACAGCACTAAGGATAACTATCAATATTTCAGCATGGTTCTGAATTGCAAAATATAACAGACTCTCTATACGGAAAGCAGAATAAAAACCTTTATTCAAACACCAGAAAGCCAAATTCCAACATCTGAAATCCAAATCCATCATAGTAACCGAGAAGTCAATACACATTAGTACTGCAGGGGACGAAGGCATTTTCAAGCCTTCCCACAAACAAACACTCAGGAGCCTAGCTGTTCCTACTTGCCTTGCCTGAGTCCTTTCCAGCTCTGACTATCCTGAACAATTTCCTCTCAGCTGTGCTCCACCCTACTTGTTCCACCCATTCAGCAAGTTCCCCCCACCAGGCTGGTCACATGGGCCTATTAATGAATGGGAAAGATTTTCCCATTTAAATGACCATTACAGGGAAGGGGAGAAAAAAGGGGGGGGGGGGGAAGAGAAAGTTACATAATTTTATTATATATTTAAAAGGAATAGCAAATTGTGCATCATTAATTTGCAGGTTTATGTACAATCATCTTTTTTTTTCTATTCTACTATGGTATGAAAATACTTGCTTTATTTCTTAAGTTCAGATTAAAATGAATAAAATTTTTAAAAAGATATGGAAACAAGGTGTCATTGAGGAAGAGTGTTATTATACATTGATGGGGGTGGGGGCTTGGAAAAGGGGGGATTAGGGAAAACTTCCAGGAGAAGTTGGAATTGGATTTGAACTTTGAAGAAGATAAATAGGAATTTCACAGGTAAAGAGGGGAAGTGAAGATTGGTCCAAGCAGAGGGACCCGGGTGAAGGATGAGAGGGATTCATGAGAACACAATGGTTGTTTGGGGATCACGGAGTAATGCAATGAATCTGAAAAGCAAAATCTAGTTTATATAGAAGGGGTAAGGAAAGATGAGGTTGCTAAAGTCAGCAGCTTTGTTGTGGAGGCCACAAATGGACAGACAGGGGAGTCTGACCATTCCTCCATAGGTTATTGGGAACAGTTAAGTTTTTGGAGTCAAGACCCAATGTTATCAGCTAGCAAATAGTGGAGCTAGACACTTCATCCCAGGTCTTGTGACTGATTCTGGCACGTTCACCTTTTAGCTTCTCTCAAATGTGCCTTTCAGAATATATAAGCAGGCTACAGATATAGGGTTATTTTTTGAAGGGCGTACTTCATAACCATCACACACACAAACACACACACACACAAAACACACAACTAAGATCATCTTAAGGCCATTTTTTTCAATCTCTCTGAGATTTTAAATTTGAAGTTGAAAGTTTGGGATTAATGGGGACCCTGCTAGGGGCTTGTGTTGATCATAAATTCTTTTAGACATTTGCAATTACATAAATTCCTGGAAGAACTCAAATATTTAGTGTAAAAAATAGCCCATGCTGCTAGAGTAGCATTCAAATTGAAGTATGGCAGCTGCATATTTTCTCCCCTGGAATTAAATTGTCTGCCTGCTCAGTCATCTGGGCTTTGCTGCATTAAGCTTCCCTTTCATCATATTTATCTCTTCCTGGCATTTGCTCACAGTGTCAACCAGTCTCTGGTTTCTAGAACAGTGAGCTCTGTTCTGTTTGTGAGAGCTACACATGCTTTTGTGTAACTAACTCTTTGACTTTGGACCAACCATGTAGGCCAACTCTTCACTGTAATTCATTTCTGAATCCTCTTTTGGAGAGGTAGTATGGGGGAAAGAACACGAGATTCAGAATTCCAGTTGCTGCTCTGCTATTTATTAGCTTTGTGACCTAGGGTGAATATTTTAATATCTCTGGCTTTCAGTTTCTCTGTCTTTATAATGGTGGGGTTATATGAGTCTTACCTACTATAACTCTACCAGTCCTACCCACCTTAAAGAGCCAATGTGACATTTATGAAAATTTGTTGAGAATTTGAAAATTGTAATCTATTAAGTACTAAGCAGACATATTAAAGCACTTTCAGTAGTAGGATTTTACAGAAAAAAATATGAATTAATTTGCAGAGGGTCAAATCACCAAAATTTAGGTAATAATCAGGGATAACCTTTGTCATAGGTAAAGTTGGTACCTCATATGATTTGAAAGGTGACAGGGAGATTAAATGATTGAGTATATAGTGAAATGATTCTTTTCCACATATTTCTTTAACTGGGAACAATAATAAAAATAATAATAAAAACATTTACAGATAGCTAGGGTGTTTCAGTGGATAGAGAGATGAACAGGGAGTCAGGAACACTGAGACAAATTACTACCTCAGACATTTTGTATCTATGTGATCCTGGACAATTCTCTTAGCCTCTATTTCCCTCAGTGTTCCCATCTGTAAAATGAGAGAAATAATAGCACCTATCTCTCAGGGTTGCTATGAGGATAAAATGAGTTCGTATTTTCAAAAGAGGTTTTTGAACATTAAAATACTTTGTAAATGCTAGATGAAGATGAAAACAATAGTAATGAAATAGAAGCCAAATTACCAAATTAAAACTGAAATTGGAAATGTTTCTTTTTTTTTAATTGTGAAAGCCTCATGAAATAATGTAAGATAAACCTCTTACTCACCATCACTACTCCAGTCCACTTTGTAACCTGGGCATTGGTTTGTCACTCACAGCCCTCCTATGGTGTTCTCTGACTAAAATCTCCTACCTGTGACTACCAGTGACTGACTCAGTGAGGCCACCTCCCCACCTCCATTTTACAAGAGGTGATTGTGTTCAACTACATGAAAGAAAGGAAGAGTACAACTGCATGTGTTGGGGCAGACGGAAGACTGCAGTGGAGAACCTGGAAAAAAGATAGGGGGCTTCTATGCCACAGGGAAAAGGGACTAGGGACTTCAATTAGCCCTCCCTCTACAAAATTTACTGAAGACAGAAGGCCAGAGGAGTCCCCATACCTTTTAACTCAAGGAGATTGATAATGCCCAGCTTCAAAGAATAAGGATAATATTATCACCTACCTCCCAGAGTTCTTGTGAGGATTGAATGAGATATTTGTAAAGATTCATAGCACAATGCCTGGCATATAGTAGGTGCCAAACAGATGTTGTTGTTGTTGTGGTAGTACGTATTCATGAGAATCCTGTAATAAGGTAAGGAGAAAGAATCAAAGAGTGAGCTAAGTCAGAGACTAATTACAAGAAAAAGGCTGAAAGATCAAATGCACAAGAGACTTGAATATTGAAGTTTAAAAATCTGATTGGAATATTATTACTCAATAAGAAATATTAAATGAGAGGATGTAATGCCAATCACAGCACCACACTTGAGGACTGCTGTTGTGAATAATTTTAAAGATCTAATCACATAGTATAATAAACTCTATTCAACAATAAGCTAAACATTGCTCAATAAAGTAAAGAATAGCATTTATAACATCTTTAAGCAAAACATATCATCTAATACATAAATGTATCTCATAACACTTAGTATGTCATAAGGTGCATAACAAATATTATTGCATTCCCAAAGTCAGGGGGTCCCAGACTAGGATCTTCCCTATCATATTATTAAGGGGTAGCAGAAAATGCCACACCATCCACCCCTAGGTCACTCTAAGAACAATCTTCTTAATCAATACACAATATCCAAGTAAAGTCCTTTCTCATCTCGACTCGAGGCTGACTTCTAAACTTCCCTGTTCCTCTTCTGTGGGCTAACTACTCCAGCTCTTACCTGGGTTCTCACACAGTCAGCTGTCTCTGCTCCTGCTCCTTGTCTCAACTTTCAGGGACTGTTTCACTCCAAACTTTTCATCTTTCTACCTGACAGTAGATCCAAGAGGCTCCTGCTTGTCACCTCTGTTTCTAGGAAAACAAAGCTTAACAGGGCTATAACAATATTTATACACATTACCAGTGCCATCCAGACAGGACTTCTGTGAGAAATTAACACAAACCAACAAAGAACACTTCTGTCTGAGAAATTGACACAGACAGACAGGGTTTCTGTCTGAGGAATTAACACAGATCAACAGGCTGGGCTCCTGATAACACAAACATTCTTTCTGTTAGACTTCCCCATAAGCAAGTTCCCCTAGCCCACTCACACTTTCATACCCAATTGAGCATGTATGTTATTCCCTCCAGAAGCCAAACCTGATGAGAGGAAGGCTCACTTATCTTACCCTGAAGTATTATACTCAGTTTTTCTGGGTAAGTGATTCTTGGTTTTAATCCTAGTTCCTTTGACTTCTGGAATATCCTATTTCAAGCCCTCCAGTCCCTTAATGTAGCAGTTGCTAAATCTTGTGTTATCCTGATTGTGTTTCCACAATACTCAAATTATTTCTTTCTGAATGCTTACAATATTTTCTCCTTGATCTCAGAGCTCTGAAATTTGGCTACAATATTCCTGGTTCTCCTTTTGACATCTCTTTTAGGAGGTTATTGGTGAATTATTTCAATATCTAGTTTCTCCTCTAGTTCTAGAATTTCAGGGAAGTTTTCCTCGATAATTTCTTGAAAGATGATGTCTAGGCTCTTTCTTTTTAAATTATCTCTCCTGGATCCATTTTCCAGGTCAGTTATTTTTCAGTGATATACTTCACATTGTCTTCTATTTTTTTTGATTCTTTTGTTTTATTTTATGGTTTCTTGATTTGTCATAAAGTCATTAGCTTCCATTCTAATTTTTGTGGAATTATTTTCTTCACTGAGCTCTTGGATATCTTTTTCCATTTGGCCAATTCTGCTTTATAAGGCATTCTTTTCTTTATTGGCATTTTGGGCATCTTTTGCCATTTGGGTTTGTGTTCATCCTTCATTGCCGAAGAAGACCATGCCATCAGAGAAATGATGACATGACTTGCACTTGACTTTGTTTTGAGTGAAGGAGGGCTGTGCAGGTCACCAGCCTCACTTGTCCTCCAGAGCTATCTGAATCCAGTGACCTGATATTCCTCAGGATGACTGGAGATGGCCCAGGATGCACTGGGGAGACCTTGGGCCCTTTAGGCCAAGGTCTTTTCAGGTACTCACTTAGGGTGAGGCAACAGCCATTCATTGAATAGATCTATTTAAGAAGTAGCCAGGCATGACTCCTTTAATGAGGTCAAGGAAAACAAAGACATCAGGCTGGGTGGGAAACAGCAACATTTACTATTGATAATCACAGTAAAGCTAGGGGGGGTCCAGGAGCCCTTGGCAGGGGCCCTTTGCAGTCCCAGTTTCAGAGTATAGTGGGTTTAAGGTTTTGGGAGAGGACAGGGGACAGGAAAGGGGAAGGGAAGGGAAAGGAAGTGAAAGGGAGGGAAGGGAAAACAAAGGAAAGCAAAGGAAAGAAAAGGAGAGGAGAAAGGAGGCAGTAAAACCCAGGTCAACTGGGCAACTTTTGGCCATCCAAAGTTTACCTTCCTTTGGAGAGGAGAAGGAAGGCAAGGTACAAGCAGACAGGAGAAGAGGAGGTAAAGTACCCAGCTACCATTCAGCCAGGTGCATCTACTCACAGGATCATCCTTTATTGCTGAAGAAGATCATGCCATCAGAGAAATGATGACTTGACTTGCACTTGACTTTGTTTTGAGTGAAGGAGGCCTGTGCAGGTCACCAGCCTCATTTCTCCTCCAGAGCCTTCTGAATCCAGTGACCAGATATTCCTCAGGATGACTAGAGATGGCCCAGGATGCACTGGGAGACCTTGGGCCCTTTAGGCCAGAGGACAGGGGACAGGACAGGGGAAGGGAAGGGAAGGGAAGGAAAGGTAAGGGAAGGGAAGTGCAGGGCTAAGGCCATTTGTTTTAGTCTAATTTCAAAGATATTATTTCTTCAGCCTTTTTGGGGGTTTCCATTAGCAAGTTGTTTACTTGTTTTTCATGATTTTCTTGCATCACTCTCATATGTCTTTCAATTTTTCCTCCACTTCTCTTACTTGATTTTCAAAATCACTTTTTGATCTTTTCTATTCCCTGAGACCAATTCATATTTTTCTCGGAGGTTTTGAATCCAGGCACTTTAGCTTTGTTGTTTTCTTCTGAATGTATGTTTTTATCTTCCTCATCCCTAATGATGTAAGAAAATACCTCTTCACCAAGAAAGTAAAAATCTATAGTCTGCTTCTTTCCTCCCATTTGCTCATTTTCCCAGCCAGTTACTTGAGTTTTGAGCTCTTATTAAGTGGAGGGCTGCGCAAGGAGACTCCACTTCAGCAGTGGCTGCTACCACTCAGGCTGTGGCCAGACCACTCTCCTTTCTCAGCCAGGTGAGAGGCCCTTCCCACTGACCTTCGAAGTTGTCTTTGGTGTTTAGGGGTTGAGAAGTCTGGAAACTGTCACAGCTGCCAGAGATTCAGACCCCTAAGACCTGTTCCATCTCTGTCTATGTGGTATGGCCCACCCCAAAATGTGCTATACTTCCAGCCTCATGTGATAGATGCTTCCTTTTGATCTTCTAAATTGTCTTGGCGTAGAAATTTGCTTCAGTCTGTCATTTTGTGACTTCTGTTACTCTAGAATTTGTTTAGAGTCATTTTTATAGATTTTAGGTGGGTTTTTGGGGGGCTCTAGCAGGTCTTCTACTCTGCCATCTTGGCTCCACCCCTCCTGGGACTTTTCTACTGAACTAGATGATAAACCTTTCCATTGATAGATTTATCTCATCTTCAAATTCTGTGTCTCTTGATCTAAAGAATGATACTTAGGACAATAATAAAGTACTGTTTCTCCTTAAGGATACTTGCCTAGTTCCAGTTTATGCCTAAAGTGTAGGAATTATACAGAAAAGGAATTTATTCCACAAGATGGTAGAATTCATTATAAGAGAATGGAGGTTTTTAAAATGTACATGAAAGAGGTTAGAATATCTTTAACAGCTATTAAGGGCTTTGTCCTCCTCCAGGGGAAATAGATTTTTTTTCTGTCATATTAAGGAGAAATGCAGACATTTAACTGACACTGTCTAAAGTTAACTTTGGTTTCAAAACTACATGTTAACATTAAAAAAAGCTACATGTCTTTTAGATATCTCAGAATTCTCTATTGTGGGACTTCAAGACAAATCAGAAAAGACTGAATATAAGGACAATCTGTGATGCATGGTCCTTCTTAAATTAGAGCCTGGGTCTGAGTTTCAAGACAGATACTTAACCAATTCTGCTGCCTCGAATCTGTATTTTCTTTGACTAGGAAAATGATTAAAGGGCATATCATTCATGCCAGCAAATTTTTAAAAGGAAAATTGAGGGAATAGTTGCCCTATGGTAAGGTTTCTTCTAGCCTTCACCTATAAACAAGACCTGAAAGTCAAAACAAAACAAAATGCTACGAATTTTGAATAGTTTTGATGATTTTACAAAAATGAAACAATACTAAGCCCCAGTTTGCTAAATGTGCCTTTTGGTCCAACTTCTGAGCTATCTGCAAAGGACTCTTGTTGTAGCATAAAGGATGATTCAGCTCCACATAGAGTTTCTAGTTCTCCTAATGCTGTTGTCTAGGATGCTCTCACTCCTAGCTGTGTCTCATAGTACCCCTTATCCTTCAAGATTTATCTCAAGTACAAACTTTCTTCACTCTTCTAGCTTGTTAATGTCTTCTCCAGTAAGGATACTTTCTAGTCAGTATGTATTTTGTATGTACAAATGTGTATATATGCTATTTTCACCATTAGAAGGGAAGCTCCTTGGGGGCAGGGACTTTTTTTTATATGTCCAACACTTACCCCTGTGCTTGACATGTGGAAACAACTTAATAAATGCTATTGATTGATTACTTGAATGAAATGATCTTCCTTTTACTTTAGGTGAAGATAGCATACTTTCCTTTATAGGCTTAGTCTCTACTTGTTTTCCCCTTAGGTTGGGAAAAAACACACCTATCTTTCTTTGTTTATCTTTTCAACTTCTGGTATGCCCAGATATAGACATATTCTTGAAGTTTTGATGATCCTTAAGGAAAGGCCAAAACACTAGTGGATGGGGAGGGACATAGGCATTTAGGCAGTGACCTGGCAAAGTGGATTTTGCTAGACTTAGAGTCAGGAAGACCTGAGTTCAAATCCAGCCTCAGATACTTACTGGGTATATGACCATGGGCAAGTTATTTAACCTCTCTTAACCCTAGTTTCTGTTTAAAAAAATATTATATATAAAATGAGAGTATGATAGCACCCACCTTAGAAGGTTGTTCTAAGACTCACAGGAGATAACGTGAAAAATTTCAAAAAATCTTAAAGAACTTTGCAAATATTCTCTTTTGTTATAGTGGCTAATCTTCTGGTATTTCTAGTTTCACCACTTAGTCCTTTCACTATATGTGTATATTGTAAGTTTCCAATTTTCCTCTCTCACTCTCCTTCCAATTCCTCCAATTGTCTGAAGGTGGCCTGGTACCCTTCCAAAGTCAGGGACTTATTATATTAGTACTATAGTTGGTGTGGATTTCTAATCAGCTCTAGCCCTATTGCATGTCAGAACTCCCAAAATGAAAGAATACACCTGCCTCAGCCTCCTCCAGAAACAGAGATTAAGGGCAAATACCATAATACCTGGATGTCAGTCTTTCAAGGAAGCTTCTGTGCCATCACCAAAGTAACTATTATTCACTTTGAGATTGGGAACTAACTTAAGGCAAGGAAAACAGATCATTAATTAAGAAATGGTGTAATTTTTGTTTGCTCTCAGAATCACTAGAACATTAGCATCAAACTACTCTGTGTGTCCTACGATATCAATCATGTTTTTGATATTTTTATCATGTGTGGTCCTGGACCCAAGTCAAGTCAACAATCATTTATTCTTCAAGGGCACCATATTGATTCTGTTGAAGACAACCCCTCTCCTTCTGAATTGTCCACAATGGTCTAGTTGACACAGGAGCGTCTTGTGGCTTTTGGTACTCAGGTGACCAGGAAGCCAAGGCAATGATGCCAACATTTAGTTCCCTAGTCCTCTAAGCCAAGTAAGTGTTCAGGATATATTTTTTCTTCTGAAAATAATTAGGCCATCCTATATGATGGGAAATTCTGGCAGAATGTTCTCCACCAATCCTGGACTACACAACTATATGATCCTTGACAATGCACTTAATCTTTCTAAACTCCAGTTTTGTCATCTGTAAAATGAAGATAATAATAGGACCAAACTCATGGGACTTTAGGGGGATTGAATGAAATAATCTAAGCAGAGTACTTTACAAACCTTAAAGTTGTTATTGCTCAGGGCCCTGTCTTTGCCACAAACAAGCCAGGTTGAACAATTAATTTCAAACCTCTGGCTCTTCATTTCCTCATCCATAACATGAAAGAGATTAGATAATGCCTAATGTGCCTTTCAATTCCAGGATTCTAGGATTTATGATTTATTTGCCTTCATAGGGGGACCAGCAGCCATTTTGTGGTATAACATGATTGCCTTTCATGTCACCATGTTCAAGTCAAAGGTGTACCTTGGATGTTCCTAACTTCCCAAAATAAATTATAAAATTCTGTCCACTACAAATTGAGCCAAAGGATTATTGAAACTACTTTTTTCAGCTTGTGTTACCTCTTGGAATAATGTGTTTCACAGGGTTGTTACCCACCATGTAGAGAAGTACTATAATTTATTTTCCTTCCACCTTCCACTATATTTCTCCCCCCATCTTTTTAACACCCCCAGCTACCCCAAGTTTTGCTTCAATGAATAGGACCACAGTCACCATTTAATCTATACTCTTCAGGATTTTGTGAATTTGTTGTTGTTGTTGTTATAGCCTCCCTCAGCCTTCCTTTTGTTCCCAGGCAGAATCCTAATTAGACTGTCACCCTTATCCTTTCTGTCTTCCTACTATGGACTTTCCTCCCTAGTATTTTGATGTCTTTTCCTATTTCAATTCAATTCAACAATTAATTTTTTGTGTACCTACTATGTGTAAAACACTCTGATAAACTCTTTAGGAATAAGAGGATGAATTAAGACATGGTGTCTGTTTCCACAGAGTCAGAACAACAGGAATGGATCTGAAACATTACAGCTTTTTTCAAAAATGAAATCATGCTTCTTGTTTAATTTGTCATCAAAAAGAATTCACCATTATTGCTCATGACTGCTTAACAATCTTCCAACGGCCCAACTCAGCTCTGAGACCCAGACCACAACTGCACACAAAGGAAGTCAAATAACATTTTCTGGTCACACACAGCAAGTTATCTGTAGTGTTGGCAATTCCAGTCAGGTTTTTGGACTGCAGGTTGGCAGCAATGATCGTTTCAGACCTCATTTGCATTTCAATTTATGAGACCATAGGTACTCCTGGAGCCAAAGCTGTAGATGTCTTTGTTGGTTTTCTCTTCATCCATTCTACGGCTGGCTATTTCAGTTAAAAGGTTGTTTGAAACACTGCTTCATTATGTGTTTTTCCGTTATAAACATTCTAGGTAATTTACTTTCTCCTTTTTATTGGAGACTTCTGTCAAGAAATTGCACGTCCTTTCCTGTGATATGTGCCTGCCTGTCCCTTAGTCCCCATTCTCTTTGGTCTGGTAGCCATTATCTATTCTGTACCTACAAGGATACAAATTTAATTTTGTCCTTTTAAATTCTGTCTTAAAAGTGACTTAGTAGATTTAGAACTGAGAGGGATTTCAGGAGTCATCTAATCCAATGAATTTAGCTTTATACTTGAGGAAACTGAGACCCAGAGTGATGAACTGACTTGATCAAATATACAGATAATAAGCTTCAGAGGTGGGATTTGAACACTGCTTCTCTGAATCCAGAGCCTTTATTCTTGTATAATGCCATGCTGCAGGAACTTCTCAACTTTTCTCCTTGTAAAATATTTATACAACCTTTCCTTCCTCTGGGCTTCTAACATGTGATAGGAGATGCTCTGGGAGGTTCACATCCTACTTAGCAATCATTTCACCCACTTTCCCAAATTTTGAAAACCTTCCAACTCTGATCATGAACCAAGTTAGGGTGACATTGGAGGAAGAAGGTAACAGCAAGAGACTCTACACTCATTTTTTCTCTAATTAGTGTATCATAGCTTAGCCAGAACTTGCACATGAGGAGATGGATGGAGCTGACACTCTAAGTGAAGATGGAGCTGATTACTGGGTTCTAATTGTTCATCACAGCCCATTTGAATCAGTCGAGGAAAGTATTAAACCCTGAGAAAGCTCCATATAAATAGCTTCCTAGCACATGATTTTATAAAAGGGAGAGCATGGCATAATCACAACAGAAAGGGAAAATTAACAGAATATTCACAGCAAAGAAGCATTGAAGTCAGCAATAATGTTTGTGGATGATTAAAGACTGAGATGCAAGGTCCTGAGGTTAGTTCATTTACTCTTTCTGCACTACCCTCCATCCTGGTCCTCAGGTGTGATAACACTCTCTAGGAGCTTTATAGGGTAAGAAATGATCCAACCCTTCTTTGTAAAATCAAAATGAAAACTTGTAACATTTTCAGAATTATTTATAAATATTTAAAGCTTGGAATGATCAGCTATCTGAATGCTTTCTCTCTTTTGCCTTTGGTTATCCAAACACCCATGAACTGATTTCTCAGGAAATTGGCAGAAAGAATGTTGTGAATATATGAGAATGTTATCTCATTTTTTATTTTTTATTATTTCTATTAATTTATTTTTAGTGTTCAGCATTCACTTCCACAAGACTTTGAGTTCCAAATTTTCTCCCCATCTCTCTCCTACCCCTACCCCAAGACAGTGTGCATTCTAATTACCCCTTCCCCCAATCTGCCCTCCCTTCTATCACCTCTCCCTTTTATCCTATTCCCTACTATTTTCCTGGAGGGCAAGATAGATTTCTATACCCTATTGCATGTACATCTTATTTCCAAGTTGCATGTAAAAATAATTTTAAACACTCATTTTTAAAACTTAGAATTCCACAAGGAACATTCTTATCTTAAATGTTTGTATTTATTTTAAATTGTAGTTGAAATTTCATGAGATTCTTAGAAGTAAGGCCCTTTGTAAGATCTTGTTAAGTATTGACAATTTATGGCTTTCTCTAACAGAATCTCATGTGAACCCTTCTGTAGTATAAAGCCATTTTTGTTTGATTTCTCAGTTATTTGGGGAAAAAGAAAGCTTAGAAAATGCTCATTTGGGGACTGTGTAGGTTCAATGTTAAGAGAAAGACAGTCAAAGGAGACTGTCTTTCAAATTAGCAGTCTTAAGGAACTCCTTAGGGTATTCTGTTACTTTTTCTAACTCATGTTTTGCTGATACTATCAGAAATATTTCTGTGCCTGCCTATTGACCATTGAAGGGTGACAGTTTGGAGGCACTCCAGGCATTCTGTAAGTGGTGTGGAGGAGACTGACACATCATGGCAGCTCACCTCATTCAGCTCAGACCAGGATCAAGAGAGTGAAATCTGAGTTGTGCTTCCTCTAAAAGAGCCATTGAAGCAACTGCTCCCAAGTCATGGGATTCACCAATAATGAAGGCAGTAGCTGGGAGCCTGCCCTGGCTCTGGACCTCAAGGACTTTTAAGTGTCCACTTAAGTACACTTGCACTTACCAAAGTGTTACTGTCATATCCTTGTGGAATAAGAAACAGTTATTCTAGGGACAATGATGCCTGGGGTCAGATAAAGGGAAATTGTGCCCTCTGTGACAGTGCCTGGAGAACATTAGCTATAAAAATGCTTATTGACTGATTGATTGACATGACTAAAAGCTAATTCATTTCTATAGCAAGAAGAGACCATTAGCAAAATTGTTGTATTTCTGTCCAACTACATATATTTCTATTTTATTAACAAATGAAGATATCTGATTTCCTACAGGTTTTCTATTTACATAATGGAATTTAGACATAGAAGGAAGAAACCTTAAATATCTTCAAGGCAGGAGAATCAGGACACCCGGTCTTAAAATGCTGGCATGTAATTTGCTTAACAATTAGCTTAGCTATGACAGTAGAAGTGTAAAAAGAACATCTATACACACATACATATACACATACTTACCTATGTACCTATGTTTCTCTGAGTATATTTTTTGGTGAGTTATTTAGGAATTAAGCATTTAATTTAAATTGCCTAGGATTAATTAATAGATAATAGAGAATTCATTACATATACGTTGATATGTATAGTAGTGTACTATGCTGGAGAACTGATAGAGTATAATGGAAAGAGTACTGAATTGGGAATCGAATCCTGAGTTCAAATTTCAGGTTTGCTAATGCTAGTTGCTGGACTTTGGCCACAGTCACATTTTCTTATCACCAGTTCCTAATCTGTAAAAGGGAAATATTGATACTTTCACTATCCGTTATACAGTGTTTTTGTGAGGATCCAAAGAGACAGATAATATATGTGAAGTGATATATAGTCAATTATTATTATAACTATAATTACTGTAGATGCTACTGGTCTATAGTTCCCAAAGTAAAAGCATGGTTCTAAAACTAATCATTTGATGAGCAGGTGCATGCTTCAAAGATGCAAAATATCCATGACAAGATATTCACACATATATATTGTAGTACTTCTGTGACTTAGTAAACACTTTTTAACCATAGCTGAAAAATGTTGCCCTGGAGCCCATCTGGTGGTAACTCTCCAAATTTAGCCAAGATGCTATTTATACTGCAGGTACATTGCTCAAAAACTACCATAGGACTTGTGTCTTGGCTTTGGAGCCATAGGACTTTGGTCTTGGGTCAGGTACTTGGCTAAGATGCAAATTCATAATCTGGTGAGGATGAATCAATGAGTGTAACAAAACAACAACAAACCTTCCAATACTAAGCATTACGCTAAGATATATGAACAATAAAGAAGTTCATACAGGTAGTACTTTCAAGCTCCTCACCAAAGATGATGTACTCAGGTCAAAAAGAGCAACAAGGTCATTAAATCTAAAGGGCAACATGCCCTTCCTGAGAGTAGTTTAATGAGATTCCCTCAAAAGCTGGCCTCAATGCATTTAGCCTCTCTCCATTCAGGGTCTTGATTACTAAGGAATAAATGCAGGGGATTTAAATGGTCAATGTCAGTGCACTAGTCAGCCACTTAGGACTCAAAGCCCAAGATGGAATGATGCTTAAGACAACATGCCAGAATTTAGTCTCTACTAACATATAGTATCCACTAAAGCAGGGTTACCTCCATAGCATATGGTGGCATTGGAATTCACAGCTCAGTAAAAATCAAGACAATCCCGTGCTGCTAATTGTAGTTGATGCCTCCACATTTACATGATGTATCTGTGCACATATATATCACGTAGGCTGGGATATAAATGTTATGTAAATGTCCCATTTGTGAATAGGTTTCAAATTTTAGATTATTGCGTTAGTGGTTTTATGTGAATATTAACATTTGAGTTTTTCTGATTCACATAATAGATGGGAAGTTCCCTTGATTCCCATAGTTCCAACAGGAATATTCAATACTAAATGATACAAAAAATTGAGATATTATGTTGATGAAAAGCTTTCTTTCAGATGTAAAGATGGATTGAAATCACTTCATCTCACTTTAGCCTTGTTATCATAACTAGGTGAGAACATCAATGAAACATGGGCTTTAAATCAGGGGTGCTTAATTTTTTTTGGTGTCATGGATCCCTTTTGTAATTTGGGGAAGTTCATGGAACACTTTTCCAAACAACATTTTTAAATGTGTTGAATAAAGTACATAGGACCACAAAGGAAAACTATATTGGAATACAATTAAATATTTAAAAATAAAAGCACAATCTCATGGTGTGGACAAGTTCACTGAATCAGAATGATGTGTCCAAGAATCTTGTTAAGATGGGTCAAAGAAGCTTGACCACATCCATATATTGTCTATAATTTTTTTAAGTTAAAAAAGAGAGTCATTTAGGAAACTGGTGTGAGCATGGTGATCTAATTGTAATCCCTAAAAAGGAATGGCCTGGGAAGGTGGAGAGGAGAGGTCTTACCTTTGGCCTTGAGCAGGTGTCTCCTCTACCTCTTGTCCTTTTCCACTTTGACCAGGGGATGACCTTGCAAGCTTTGAAGGATCTGAAACATTTTCCATTTCTCCAACAAGTGGGCATTCTCAGATCAGCCGATGAATTATCTACTATGGGAGTCAAGGATGATGGATACAGATTGACCATACTTAAAGGGGAACCACTTGAACATTCCACAACTGAGAGAAAAAGACTTCTTTATGGACTCAAATGACTTTGAATCCAGTTTCCTCTTGATTCTGCATGTACTTAATGGGAAAGTATGTCACAGTTTTTTGAGATGTTTTACACTGAATATTCTTAATATATTTATTAATACACCTCTCTAAAAACCATTTAAGATTAATGATCAAAATTATTCTTAACTGATAACCGTTGGGGGAAGATTTGGGTGGAAGGTCAATCTGAAGATATCTGAAAATCATCTCTAATGCCTAGAACTTCAGGGAGAGATTTAACAAAGTTCTAAAAAGTCAGCTTGTTCAAGGGAATGAATTGGAGCTGTGAGACTAGAGGCCAACAGGGAGTTTAGGACTGGATAAGTAGATTGGAGAGTCATAAGTATAAAGATGGTAATTGAATCCATAGAAGCCAATGATATGAAGAGAAATACTATAGTAGGAGAAGAGAAGAAGGCCAAAGACAGAAAATTATTTAGAACATTCATGGTTAATTGGCATGATGTGGATGAAGATCTGGCAAATGAATCTAAGGAGTACAGTCAGAGTGGTAGGAAGAGAATCAGGAAAGCATGGAATCCTTAAAACATAAAAAAGAAGAGATTAACTAGGAGAAGAGGGTAATGAGCATTGTCAAAGACTGCAGAGAGGTCAAGACAAATGAATATTGGGAAAAGGTCATTTGATTTAGCAATTAAGAGGTCATTGGTAACTTTGGAGAGAGCTATGGTAGAAAGATATACAAGAAAAATGAAATTTACCTTTATCAAGAATAAAGTTTGCTTATAAAAGTGTATGTTGAAAGGGCTGCAGCTTATAAGTTGTAAAATTTTTTCTGCATTCTCAATTCCATTCTCATGGAATCAATCACACAGAAACAAGTTCAAAATTTGAAATACACTTACAATATTCTGTAATGTATCAATTGTATGGAAACAAATTTGAATTTTCAAAACATGTCTTAAAAGAGAACTGACTTTATTTGATCCTGGAGTTAATAGGGAGGCACTGGGTTTATTGGATAAGGAAATGGTAACTTCCCTGGAAATATGGGCTGGAATGACATTCTAATTCAGCTGGAGTTCAGATTTCATGTCTGCGAAACCAGTCAATGTGATCCATATTTGAGAGCTTCAAAAATGATGCTGGCAATACCAGATTTCAAATTATATTACAAACTGTAATCTTAAAAACAATCTGGTACTGGTTAAGAAACAGAACAGTAGAGCAGTGGAATACATTAAATACACAATACACACACACACAGTAATAAGTAACTTTAGTAATTTAGTATTTGATAAACACAAATATCCAAGCTTTTGGCCCATATACTCATTATTTGAAAAAAAATTCTACAAAAATATGAAAGCAGTTTGGCAGAAACTACACATAGACCAACATCTTACACTATATACCAAAATAAAGTCAAAAATGGATAAATGAGACATAAAGAGTGATATCATACGAAATTAGAGGAGCATTGAAAAATGTGCTTGTTAGATCTATGGGTAAATGAAAAGCTTATGAACAAACAAGAGTTATAGAGAATCATGGGAAGTAAAATGGACAATTTTGATTACATTAAATTAAAAACTTGCAGAAACAAAACTATCACATCCAAAATTAGAAGAAAAGCAGGAAACTGGGAAAACATCTTTACAACAAGTTTCTCTGATAGCAGCTTCATTTATCAAATATATAGGAAACTAAGTCAGATTTATAAAAATATAAACCATCACCCAGTTGACAAATGATAAAGGATATGGACCTGCAATTTTCAATTTTCAGAAATAGGTATTTTTTTAAAAAAGAAATGAAAGCTATCAACAGTCACATTAAACATGATATAAATCACTACTGATTAGAGAAATGAAAATTAAAACAATTCTAAAGTGCCATCTCCCATCTATAAGATTGGTTAACATGACAGAAAAAGAAAATGACAATGCTAGAGGGAATATCAAAAAATAGGGACACTAATGAACTTTTGTTGGAGTTATGAACTGCTCCAATCATTCTGGAGAACAATTTGGAACTACACCTAAAAGGCTATAAAACTGTGCATAACTTCTGATCTAATAATACCACCACTAGATCTGTATCTCAAAGACAACAAAGAAAAGGAAAAAGGACGTATTTGTATGAAAATATTTATAGTAGCTCTTTTTTTGGTGGCAAAGTATTAGAGATTGAGGGGATGCCCATTAATTATGGTATGGCAAAAGAAGTTTTGGCATATGATTGCAATAGAATGCTATTGTGCTATAAGAAATGATGAGCAGAACAACCTAGGAAGTCTTACATGAACTGATGCAAAGTGAAGTGAGCAGAACCAGTACATTGTATACAGTAATAAGAACATTATAATGGGCAGATTCTGGCAGAAAAGGTTTTGGTTGTTTCCAGACCAGTGTGCAGGAGAGGAATAATCACTTCTCCTTTGATTCTGTCAGCTTGGAGGAACTGAGAAGTTACAGGTCCCCAGAATATACCTTCCTCTCAACAAAGGTCTCAAAAGTCAAGTAAGTGACTGGGAAAATGCCCAAAAAGGGGAGAAAAAATAAGACTATAGTAGGTTACTTTCTTGATGAACAGGTATTTTCCTTCATCCTTTCAGATGAGGAAGAATAAAGCATAACATCAGAGAAAGTCAAGGCTTCTGTGTCCCAAACCTCCAAAATAAATATACAATAGTCTCAGGCCATGGAATAGCTCAAAAAGGATTTTGAAAATCAAGTAAGAGAGGTGGAGGAAAAATTGGGAAGAGAAATGAAAGTGATGCAAGAAAATCATGAAAAACAAGTCAACAGCTTGCTTAAGGAGACCCAAAAAATGCTGAAGAAAATGACACCTTTTAAAGTAGACTAACATAAATGGCAAAAGAGGTCCAAAAAACCAAGGAGGAGAAGAATGCTTTAAAAAGCAGAATTAGCCAAATGGAAAAGGAGGTTCAAAGAAAATAATTGTTTAAAAATTTGAATGGAACAGATGGAAGCTAATGACTTTATGAAAAACCAAGAAATTACAAAACAAAACCAAAAGAATGAAAAAAATAGAAGATAACATGAAATATCTCATTGGAAAAACAATTGACCAGGAAAATAGATCCAGGAGAAGCAATTTAAAAATTATGGGACTACTTGAAAGTCATGATCAAAAAAAGAGTCTAGATATTATCTTTCATGAAA
Organism: Notamacropus eugenii; assembly: GCF_028372415.1. Taxonomy (NCBI): domain Eukaryota; kingdom Metazoa; phylum Chordata; class Mammalia; order Diprotodontia; family Macropodidae; genus Notamacropus; species Notamacropus eugenii. The sequence continues at coordinate 97,288,822 of NC_092877.1, forward strand.
CTGCCAAGGAAAACTGCCCTGACACTCTAGAACCAGAGGGCAAAACAAATATTGAAAGAATCCACCAATCACGTCCTGAAAGAGATCTGAAAAGAAAAACTCCTGGGAATACTGTAGCCAAATTCTAGAGTTCCCAGGTCAAGGAGAAAATATTGCAAGCAGCCAAAAAGAAATAGTTTGAGTATTGTGGAAATATGGTCAGGATAACACAGGATCTGGAAGCTTCTACATTAAGGGATCAAAGGACTTGGAATACAATATTCCAGAAGTCAAAGGAACTGGGATTAAAACCAAGAATCACCTACCCAGCAAAACTGAGTATAATACTTCAAGGGAAAAATGGTCATTCAATGATATAGAGAACTTTCAAGCATTCTTGATGAAAAGACCAGAGCTGAATAGAAAATTTGACTTTCAAACACAAGAATCAAAAGATGCTTGAAAAGGTAAACAGGGAAGAGAAAACATAAAGGACTTTCTAAAGTTGAACTGTTCACATTCCTACATGGAAAGATAATATTTGTAACTCTTGAGACTTTTTTCAGTACTTGGGTAGTTGGAGGGATTATATACACACAGACACAGACACAGACACACACACACAGAACACAGAGTGAGTTGAATAAGGAGGGATGATATCTAAAAAATAAAATAAAATTGAGGGGTGAGAGAGGAATATATTGGGAGAAGAAAGAGAGAAATAGAATGGGGTAAATTATCATGCATGAAGGAGGCAAGAAAAAGCTTCTTCAGTGGAGGAGAAAAGGGAGGATGTGAGAGGAAAAAAAGGAAGCTTACTCTCCTTACATTTGACTTGAGGGAATTACATGCTCACTCAGTGTGGTATGAAAGTATATCTTGCAATGCAGAATGGTATGGGAGAAGAGGACTAGTGGGGTGAGAGGGATGATAGAAAGGAGAGCAAATGAGAGAAAGGAGTAATCAGAAATAAACACTTTTGGGGAGAGATAAGGTCAAAAGAGAGAACAGAATAAATGTGAGGCAGGATAGGATGAAGGGAAATATAGTTAATCTTACACAACATGAATATTTTGAAAGTCTTTTGCAAAACTGCACTTATACAGACTATATTGAATTGCTTGCCTTCTCAGTGGGGATGGGTGAGGAGGGAGGAAGGAAGAGAAGTTGGAATTCAAAGTATTAGGAATGAATGTTGACAAATGTTTTTGCATACAAGTGGAAAATAAGAAATACGATAATGGGGTATAGAAATTTATCTTGCCCTATAAGACAAGAGAGAAGATGGGGATAAGGGAAGGGAGGGGTGTGATAGAAGGGAGGGCATAATGAGGGAAGGGGTAATCAGAATGCAAGGAGTTATTGAGTGGAGGGAGGGGAGAGATGGATTTGGAATTTGGAACTCAAAATTTTGTGGAAATGAATATTGAAAACTAGAAATAAATAAATAAACATAAAAAAGAATATTGTAATGATGATCAACTATGAAAGACTTAACTACTTTGATTAAGACAATGATCCAAAAGAATTCCAGATGACCCGTCATGAAAAATGATATTTACCTCTAGAGAAAGAACTGATTAACTCTGAGATTAAAGCATGTTTTTAACTTTATTTATCTTGTTTGTTTGTGTCTGTATATGTTTTATTTTTCAACATAACTATATGGAAATATAGTTTACATGAATTCACATATCTAATCAATACCATATTAATTGACTTTTAAAGTGGTAGGGGAGGAGTAGAAAGGAAGAAGAGAATTTGGAATTCAAAATTAAAAAAAAGAATGTTAAATAATTTTAAACTAATTGGGAAATATTTAATGAAGTAAAGAATTTTTTTTAAAAGTAAAATAGGTCTCACTAGTGAATGAGTATTGCTAGGTTTTTATATAAAGGAATAAATTTTTTTAAAAATGTGGGATTAATTAATTCTAAGGATTCAGGAGGAAATTGACTTACCCTAAAATAAAAAGTTTAAATGTTACTTTCACATACTTTTGTTGCAAATATAGATCCTCTTAGCCTTGAACATTATATGAGGTAGTTCTGGTCTACCTTAGAAGAGGATCTATTATTATTTGTCTGGAGGGAGGATCATATGGGAAGGGTTATCATGATTTCATCTTGAACCAATACCCTGTGAAGTTTGCATGTTCCACTATCATTCAAAAGGGCAATGAGTCAAGAACATCCTCTTTAGTACCCTTTGTGGGTCTGAATTTGCTTGGAAGGACAATTAGCAATGGTCTCCTCAACAGAGTGATTTTAGCTAATTAACTGTTTTTGCTCATTGTGACATTTTAACTCCATTCATACCATTCATAATTGTTACCTAGCAGTAACTTTTGTTCAACTAACACTTTCATTCCAGTTTTCACATATAGGATATCATAGAGTACTGCAGTATTATAATTACATAAATGGACAGAATAACTTTCAGAATTAAGGTTTCCTCAGGAAATTATTTTTTCACAAAGAAAACTTGAAGCCCCAAGTATCATGAATGGTTTTCAATCTTTCTCCCCACCTTCCATCTATAATGAGAAGATTGGAATAAGATAGGCTGTTGGCCTATTTTTGCTCCAGGATGTACCTTCTAACTTGGAATTGCTTTGTGATCTTGGGGCTCCTTATTTGTCTTGAAGAGATATGTATCCTCTATGCTTGTCTATCTTGGAAACAGGATAAAGGACAGCTCCTGCTCAGAAAAATAAAATCTAGTGAGTAAAATTTTCACTCACCTACACAGAAACACAAGTTGGAGAAATCTTGTCAAATTATTTTCAATTGACTTTTATTATTTTTAAAAAATACAACCTGAATTTAGGAGGAGAAAATGAGTTGGTGCTTGACAGCTTGCCCATAGAAGAGCCTTTGGAGATAGGATAATGCAGGGAAAAAAAAACAAAACAAAACATTGGATTAAGAAGCCATCAGTTTCTTCTGTAGAATCAACATAATGGTACTTGTATACTTATCTCAAACACTCATGAGGTTCGCATAAAAAATCACTAAGGTCCCTTGTAACTGTAAAATTGCTAAGTCCTATATAAGTACTTTATTATCTATCTATACTTTGTAATCTCCTTATGGAGATTTAGCTGAAGCTCCCCTTAAGTTCTTCCTGCTCCTTTCCCATCTTCCTTATTTTCCAAGATTTTGCCTCCTTTGATCCCTTCTCTCCCCCCTGCCCTTTTCTTCCTGATAGTAGAGAGCAGAAGTAGCATTAGAACCCAAATCTTTGGACTACTGTGCTCTTTCTCCACCATACTATGATAACCCCTCTCCTATCAGGTGCCTCAGCTCTAGTAATGGTAGTCATTTAGATCTCAAAACTCATTTAAGCATAAAAAATTCCAAAACACACACACACAAACACACACACACACATCAAAACAAACAAAGAAACAAACAACCCAGGGTCCCTTCAAGAACTCTACTCCAGAGACCTGGGATACCTTTGCTTTTGTAACTTGGGAGAAAGGTCAATGTCCTGAATATAGATTTACCGTCAGATGCTACCTCCTTCTAACAAACTTGCTGTTCTGTCTCTGATTATGGTTAGCACTTTATTTTCACAAGAACCTACTCCTTAATATTTTTCTTTAAAAGACATTCTGTCTCTTTAATTTGCCAATTCTGCTAACTTTTATAGCAGTGAATATTCTTGGCTTTTTAGATGCAAGAAGATGGCTGGCTCTTTATTTTTAATTCTCTGAGGCAAATCCTTCCTCCAATTCATGTGTTATTGTCTTAGGGAATGCAGATGTGATGTCATGGTATAATAGTAGAATGCACCTTAACCCACTGTCAAGGAGTATGTATATGTAGGTCTGAGCCTAGCATATAAGATTTACTGTGAAAGTTGGTGCCTCCCCCACTTCCCCTCTTTCAAGCCCCTGGCTCTAGCCACTATATTTCTTTTTATAGCACAAGTAAGCTTCGGATGTACTTTCTCTTCCTGGCACGTGAGTTGACAGCTAATACATTTTTTAAACTGGCCTGCAGACACATGATCTCAGATGCCTGAGATATAACAAGGACATATGTAAAGTGGTACACAAACCCATAGGGAAGTCAGATAAAACTGAGAAAGGAAAACTTTTCAGGCTCCCAACAAGTCACCAATAAAACACCCCAGGAGCCTCAGCATGAACTCCCTAGGAACAAAACCCTGCCAGCAAGAGATCTTATTGATTTTAGTGATCGCAAGGAATTAGGGAGCTAGTTTTCTTTCTCAGGGTCTTTCCCATGGCACATGGCTGTATCTTTTCCTTCTTTCTAGGCACTCAAGACTTCATTAAAAATTTATTTATAACAGAGCAGAAAGCCCACATTGCCAGAATGAATTCAAAGATTTTGAGAGACAATTCTTCATTCAAAATGACATCCCACTGGATAATGTCCTGGAAAAGCAAAAGGCAAAAGAGAAGTGATATTGTTCGGACTCATGATTGAATTATAACATTTTATAATATTTGTTGAAGGAAAGAATAAACATAAGTTATTTGTTTGCCCATAATTTGCTAGACCCTGGGGAGTTCAAATATAAAAATGAAGCATTTCATGACAAGGAGTTTGCTAGTGACCATCCCTCGGTTTGATCTTACGCCATTTTGCTGACTTTCATGAAATTGTCAACTTGAAAATTTCATATGTGTTCTGCATTGTGTTAAGCTGTTAAAACCAAAGAGTTGTATACTATTTGAGATTTTTATATGAAATATATTTTTGGTTCTTGTTGAATTAGCTCACATGCCATGTGAATTTCATTATCATTCCATGTATGCTGCTAAATTTTCTTATTATTCAAAGTATCAGTGCTTGAGACTCTTATTATGTATACCCAGGAATCACATGGTTCCATGTTAATGATGTCTTAGTTCTTTTGAGTTCCATGAATGAAGATATCTCAGGGTTGCTCCCTACTAATAAAATACTTTTATTGAAGCTATGCCTTTCTTTGTTGACCCAAGATCTGGCTAGGGTAAATGGTGGAGTCATTCAGGATTAAAAGTGTTACTATTAGATGTACAGATGGTCATTTGGTCAAGGGTCAGTGGTAGTGGAGAGTGACTAATTTGAAATCTCCTAGCACAAATATTATATTAGGGGAGCTAGAATTGATTTGAAAGGATATAAGGTAAGGGCAAAACAGTGTCAAGATTAGGATGAAGCTAGGTTTTGGACTCCTCACTGGTGAAAATTAGTCATACAGAATGGAGGGAAGGTTAGAGGTGAGGGCAAAATCTTGAGGTCAGGAGCAGGAGATTAATGTAGAAAAAAAATTTAAAGTCTTGAGACTAAAAACAAGTGTCTAGAAGGCTGTACCCTAGAACAATGGTTCTCAAAATTTTGGAATTCAAAACCCTTTTTAACTAAAAAAAAAATTTAGGATCCTCTCCCAAAGGGCTTTTGTTGATGTGGATTTCATCTATTAATAATTACCACCTTATAAATTAATATTTTACTATAAAATTAATAATAGGTAGGATTTCTATAAGATCTACTATGTACCAGGCCAGGCACTGTACTTAAGCACTTTATAAATATTAATACAGTTTTGACCTTGAAGGCACTCTGAAAGTTTCTTTGATATGTCAAGAATTCAATGACCACATTTTGCACATCAAGGCCTTAGAATAAGCAGAGAATTTAAAAAAAATTGCTAGCAATAGAGCATATATTTCAGAGCAAGAAAATCAACAAGGAAAGGAGACAGTAATTTTTTGATTTCATATCCCTTTTAGTAGGACTGACAAGGGTCAAGGATTCAGAAAATCACCCGGGGTTCAGAGAAGGTAATCTTTTGTTGGGAAAGAAGGGTAAGATCGAAATTAGGATTCAAGTAAGTGTAAACCTCAGGAACCTGGCTTTCTTAGAAAATACAAAGGATTGATACAAGCAGGAAGCCCAGTATACTACAGGCACAGACGTTCAAGCTCGAAGTCTTGTTCCTGGATGAGGAATGGTTTAAGGATGTGAGATGAGCCCATTGTTTATTCAAACTCAACCTGCCTCCCTAAAATGGAAAGTTCCTATATTATCTGCTCTCCCCTTTATCACTTTATCTCCCTAATCCCATCAAGGGCTGCATTCATTATACCAGTTAACAAAATTTAGAAATGTGAGAATTGGAAAGGACCTCAGAGGCCATCTAATTTAAACTAAACCTGAATAAAATCTCTTAAAATCCATTGGACAAATAATCTACCTGTATTTAAACACCTACAAGCATCTAGGAGTCAAAGTGGATAAAATATTGGACTTGAAGTCAGGAAGCCTGCGTTTAAATCCTTCCTCAGATACTTACTAGACATGTGACACTGAGAAAGTCACTTAACCTATCAGTCTCAGTTTCCCCATCCACAAAATGCAGATATTAATAACGCCTATCTCAGAGTTTCAAGAATAAATTAGATAGCATGTATAGTGCTCTACAAGCTATAAATCAAATACTATGTAAATACCACATTTTATTATTTATTATTATTAAGGAATAAATTATCTTTGGAAATAACCCATTCCCACTTGGATAGGTCTCTTAGGAACTTTGCTTATTTTTTTCTTACATCAAGCCTCTCAATTTAACTGAACTAGTCAGGCCATGGGTTTGGGACAACCTGAGGCAGATGGTGTCATGTTAGAAGACAATAGAGAGAATCAAAAATTGCTGCTTAATTTTTCTTTTGATTTCATCTTTTCTACTTAGGAGAATACTGGCTAGAATAATTAATATGTTAATAGATAATTTAATTAATTTCAAAAATACTTCTCAGACAGAACACAGTGGAAATCTCTGGGAAAGACTGAAAATTTAGTTAAGATGTAGTTCTTGCTTTTACAGAGCTTACAGCCTAGTAGGATCATATTATTTTGTTGTATATTATAAATAAATAAAATAGTTAGCAATCACGTAAGAACTTTATCCTTTATAAGGTGTTTCATGTATCTCTTTTGATCCTCACAACTACCCTGTGAAGTAGATGCTATGAATATACCAGTTTTGCAGATAAGGAAACTGAGGTTTAAACAGGTGAAGTGTCCTATCCAGGGTCACAAATCTAGTAAGTATCTGAGGTGAGATTTGAATCCAGGTCTTGTCATCAAGTCTAGCACTCTGTCCACCTACTTTGTATCCTTTCTGACTAGTTGTTATTACAGTAAAGTGAATTGAAAGTATTTCAAATTACATGATATTTTGCCAACTTGGAATTTGAATACTGACTGTAAGAGTTGTGACCCATAGAAGCCTAGGTTTTTCTTTTCTTTCTTTTTTCCATAATACTATATATTTTTAAAAAATCCTTTTATTTATTACTTTTATCTCAATGAAAGAAAAAATAATTCTAAATTTTTTGTAATAGGTCCAATTCTCCAGAGAAATTATTAATAGACCATCTCTATCCAAGATCATTAAATACCTTATAAGAAGCTGGATTGGATACAATAGAGATAAGGAGTTGGAAACACATCTGGCACATAGACCTCTCTGAAATTTTCATCACTAAGTTGACAAATTCCTCTTAATTTATAACTGGTGTGCTTATAGACATGTGCATATGTGTCTATAAACAGTTCTAGAGGCAGTTAGGTGGTGCATTGGGTAGAGCACCAGTGCAGGCGTCAGGAGGACTTGAGTTCAAATCTCACCTCAGACACTTGACACTCACTAGCTGTGTGTGTGACCTTGGACAAGTCACTTAATTCCAATTGCCTCATCCTGGGTCATCTCCAGTCATCTTGATGAATATCTGGTCACTGGATTCAGATGACTCTGGAGGAGAAGTGAGGCTGGTGACCTGCACAGCCCTCCCTCACTCAAAACCAAGTCAAGTGCAAGTCATGTCATTATTTCTCTGATGGTATGATCTTCTTCAGCAATGAAGGATGAACACACATAAACAATTCTATCTTGACACAGCAATGAGAAGGCACATACAAAGTCCTTCTTTCACTTAGGATCCTATCTTGGAAACAAGAGTAAGTAGGAAGGATTGCAACACATGCAGTAAATGCCTGGCTGAGCTATTGCTATTGTAGCCCATGTTCCAAAGCAGTTCTGACCTCAGTTGTATCCAGAAGGTTTATCACAAATTTATGATAGGCTTATAAAGGCAGAGATGAAAAGTGATCCTTGGAAGTGATCTAGTCCAGCCCTCTCTATTCACAGGTAAGGAAACAGACTTGAGAGGAGAAGTCAGTTGCCTGAAGTTACACAGCAAGCAAGTGGAAAAACTGGAATTCAAATTTAAAAGAGTTAACAAGGATTTATTAAGTGCTTACTGTGTCCCAGGCAAAGTATTAAGAACTCAGAATACAAGTACAAGCAGAAAGATAGTTCCTCTCCTCAAGGAGGTTACATTCTAACCAGGAAAGACAATATATAAAAGACAGCTGAAAAGAGTGCAAGTAAATGAAGATTCCTGCAGTGGAGGGAATGGCAGAGAAAGTTCACTGAGTCACAAGTAGAACCCAGGGAAGAAGGAGGACATACTTTTCTTGAGCCTCTTCCTTAAAATGGAGGTTCTGGAGGGAATCAGCCAGGTGGAGAAAGAAGCCACAGGAGAGATAGTATTTTCAGTGTAGTTCTTGGGTGGAGTGAGCTTCCAGGGTAAAGAGGTTTCTATGGCTTGGTGAAGTCATATAGAAATGAGTCAGTAGTACAGTCTGTAGAGCAATGAAATTACAATTGTCCTGGTCTTCCATAAAATGGAGGTTCTGGGAGGAATCAAACAATATTCAAACCCACGTCCCTGGAATTTAAGTCCAGCTCTCTTTCTGCTAAAGCATACTGGCTCCCATAGGTTGATTTTAATTCAGCCTAGAAAAATCTAGGCACTTCTGATGTTAACTCGTGACTAAATTATCAAGTCCCTTACTTTCAACAAACCAAAGACTACAAAAAGAAGCTGGAGAAACAGACACTATTTATTGATGACAAAAATAAATGCTTAAGCCACAGGATGCAATCACAGTCCATATTTCAACTGAATACAATTTTAATCTCCTCATCTACAAAGCTCATTTGGCTTTAAATTGCTCCAAACAACTGTGGGCAATTTTTTTTTTCAGGCAGATTTTTTTTGGGGGGTGAGGAGGAGCATGGAGTGGGAAGGAGGGCAAAGATGAAAATCTCAGTAAAGGGTTTAATTTAAATGCTTATTCGGAAAAGGCACTAGTTTTTTTTTCAGATTGCCACAACTTGTCATCTGTTTTTAAATCTAGTTGGTCATATAAAACTCTTTCTTTTGCTGAACACTTCTTCCTGGAAATTCATATTGTAGATTTGTCATGCCTTCCTCCTTCAAAAGAAGCCTCTTTTTCTCCCTATTTAATAGCTGCACTATGAGTACATGGTTTCATGTGAAATGGAACCCTTGTTCTCCTTCAATTCAAATCCTCTGTGCCCAAGGTTCCTAGGGAATTTTGTGCTTCGATTATTGGACATGTCCCATTTCACTACCAAAAGAAGTGGAAAGATTGTCTTAACTCATTGAAAGGAAACCAAAATCACAAGTCAAAAGGCTGTCTTCCCAGTCTACTGAAAAAAATCTATCCCTCATTCAATTAACCCTTTCCCCCCATATGTTCTATTTAATCAAATATCTCATGCTCTCCTGGTGTATAAAATAGAGAGAAACAGACTAGATAGTATAGTTAGATAGATTAAGAAATGATTGAATGTATGGACCCAAAAATAATCATTAGAGGCTTGCTCTATTAGAATGCCTCAGTGATCTCCGTGACTCTTTCTAGTTTAACATTTTTGTCATCATTTACATAAAGATAGAAAAAAACATGATTGGATTTAAACATGGTACAAAGCTATGAGCAGATAACGTAATATTTTCATAGCATTCTAAAGTTTGCTTTACAATAGTTCATTTGATTCTTATAGCAAGTGTCTATGAGGTAGGAGCTCTTATTCATCCTTTATTACAAGTTGGGAAAATGATTCTGAGAGAAATTAAGTCATTTGTCCAGGGCATACAGATAGTAAGTGTGGGGTAATATTCAAATACAGGGTTTTATGACTCTAAGTCTAGAAATCAACTAGGGAATGTCACAAAGCAAAAGCAAATCTGGATATTCCAAGTGATGAGGCAAAATCTAATAAAATGATATTTAGTAGGAATAAATATAAAATACAACATTCAGGACCAAAGAGCTTGTTGCTGAAATGACTCATGAATGAAGGAAGAATGGCCAGGTGACAATTCATATAGTAAATACATGATGGTTTTAATGGAGTCAAATATCAATGTGATTATCCAGTATGACATGGCAGTCAGAAGAAATAAACAAACCAAAAACCCAACCTCATCTCTGTCTGTACTAAGTGTGGCGTAGTATAGAGAATGAAGGAGGGGATAATTTTGCTGTATTCTGCCCTAGTCAGAGAACATCAGGAATGTCATTTTAATTCTGTTTCACCTTTTTAGAAAGGGTATTTACACTCTGGCATGCATTCGACTAAGGTGATTGGTGATCAAATTGGTACATTTAACTGCCAAAAAAAAAAAAGAGAAAAGCAAAAGGGAAAGACATATTTGCATTCAAGTGCTTGAGAGGCTGCCAGGTAGAAGACAGATCATACTGGTCATCCCTGGCTTCAGAAGACAGAACAAGGAGCAATTTTAAAAACACAAAAAGGATATTTTTGGTTGAAAATAAGCAAATATTGGCATAATAATGACTTGGCCAAAAGTGTAATGAGGGTGGTCTTGGCAGAGAATTGGTCTCCCATTTACTGTACATTATCAAACAGAAGCTAGATCATTACTTGATGAGGATATTTTAGAGAAGATTCCTATTAGGTGGGGGAAGGTGGAGTAGATGACCTCCCACATTTATTTATCAATGACATTCTAAGATTTTATGAAGACGCAGATAATAATTATTGTACTACCAATATGCAGAGTTGTTAGGAAAATGCTTTATAAACCTTGAAGTGGGTGTTTTGTGATTATGGTGATTACCCTGGAGATGAGAAGACTTTGGGGAGAGGGATAAATAATCACTGTTTTCAAATACATTAATTGTCTAAGTACAATAAATCCATTTTACACAGTTACAAGTATATGGGCACATATGTGTATATATGTACATAGATGTATGTGCAAATATACAATCATATATGTATATGTGTGTCTCTATGTGCATGCACACATATAATATACATATAAATGTATGTATGATATACGTATAAACATGCATAATATCCATATATACAAGTGTGTATATATGGACATATGTACATATGTGAATATTTTATATACATACATTTGTTAATATACATCTACATTTATGTGTATCCATATATGTATCTATACGCATGAGTATGCATGCATATGTATACACATGGGTATATGCAGGTATGCAACACATATGTTCATAATACGTCCCTACATATGTGCACATTCATTTCCTTTCTGAATTTGTGATTTTGTTGGTGCAGGAACTCCACGCTCCAGTGCAGATGCTGAGAAGCTGTGTGGTACATTGCCAAGCTATTGTCGGTGGTCACGTTGTTTGTGTATGCCAGCTGCAGACATGAACTCAGCTTCCTGAGGCAGAGGCTGACCCACTATCTCCTGTGCAGCAGTGCTTCTCAATAATAGAACTATCCAAAGGGGCATTGGGATGCCGCGAGAAGCTTGAGTTCATGGTCCCCGGAGGTTCGCAAGCAGACTACATGTCAGCAGTATTGTTGAGGGGAATTTGTGCTTCCGTTATGGGTTGGAGTAGATGACTGACAGGTCTCCTTACAATGCACAGAGACTCTGATTTCATGAATTGAGAGCCAGGAAATCCAGACTAAAAGTGCAGTTATTGTTATTCAATTCTCCCCTTGGGGAAGGGGGTCCCTATATGAATATAAATTACTTTATAAGCTGTGCTTCCTTTTGCTGCCTGTGAATCTAAATTGGCTTACACATTAATGTAGGGACCAAAATTGTGTTTGTTTACAAGGTAATTGAAGGCTCCCCCTTTTTTCTTTTAATTTAAGATTTCATTATGTAGGGTTGTAAACATATATACCATGCTTTGCTCTTATGAAAAAATCATTTTTATGCACCCCAATTTAGAAACAAAATTGAGAAGAACATCTAAGAGAAAAATTTGAAAAAGATGTCAGTCATCTGCACATCCCCCATCTCTTGTTATTTAAAATAGCCATTACCATTCCAAATCATCTCACTTTGTCCTTGGGAATACAGTCTTCTGCTTTTCTCCTCTACTTTAGGTTTACTATTTAACGAGAATTTATTGCCCTTAGGGGAAAAGGTTATAGCATGTGTATCTCCAGTTGGAAAAAACCTAAATTCAAACCTTCATTCTGAATGCAAATAATCACCAGACTTGATATTCTCCCCCTCTACCTCCCTTTTCAGGAAAGATGTGGTGATAGATGACATCTAAAAATACTCTGATTTTTCTGTTTGTTTATTCCACAACGTATATCAACATTCCCTAGAATACAGTTTATTTGGAGTTTCGAGCAAGGCCAGTGCCATATCAGCAATCAGCACAGTCATTTCACATATGCAATTTCACTGATGCCTTTTTTTTAAACACTATGCTGGTGGTAACCAGGAATCTATACTAGAACCAACTATACTTTCAGAACTCGTCATATCATGGGAACTTAAGGCCATATGTATAATTATTAAAAACATTGTAAGTATTTCAAATCTGCACATTTTCTAAAGCAGTTTTACTTATGTTTTTGCTTTTTGTTTCAATAGTCAATTCCAACTTTCACCAAAGGAGCCCACAGAAAACCTTAAAAAGAAACTCAGAGAGTTTCTATATCTGCCAGTGCTTATAATACTTTAAAATTCAAATCTCCCACCTCTTTACCAAAAGGAGAGTGAGATGCTTACTCATCTCTTTTCCAGAGCTAAGCTTGGTCATTAGAATTACTCAAATTTATACTTAGTTTTGTATTAAAATATTATGTTAATGTAATCACTGTGTATTTTTTTCTTGGTAGTGTTTGTATTGTTTCGTTTCAGTTCATGCAAATCTTTCCATTTTTTCTTTGAATTTCTCAAATTTTTCACAAGTAGAGTCATATTCCATTATGTTTACATAGCACAATTTCCTCATTTTATTGGCCATTTTTTGGCTCTCCAGCTACATAGAACATTTACATTTCATAGGTGTATTAATTAACTAGGACAATGAATTTCAAATAATATCAGATGCTTAATTAGAAAATCTTAGGCTTAGAAGAGACTACAGAGGCCATCTCATTCAAGCTATAACTGAATAGCAACCTTCTTTAAAATATCCTCAGTCTGTTGTTAGACAGCTTTTATTCGAAAACCTCACGAAAGGAAATTCCATTGCTTCCACCTTAAAGAAGGGCATTTTCCTTTGAGGAAGTTCTCATTGACAGGAAGTGTGTGTGTGTGTGTGTGTGTGTGTGTGTGTGTGTGTGTGTGTGTGTGTACATTTATGCAGATATACGTTACTATGTATGTATCATATGTATATGCATATCTGTATTACATGTGTATACACACACATACACATACACAAATAATTGTGCTGAGTCTAAATCTCCCTCTACAAATTTCTTTCATTTTCACCAGTTCTTCTCTCTGGGTTTAAGCAGGATGAGTCTCATCCTTGTTCCCTGGGATAACTTTTAAAATGCTTTCAGTCAGTTATAATTCCTGTCATGAATCATCTCTAGAGTCTTCCAGGAATCTTGCTGTTCTGTTGTCCCCTTTCACTGTATATACTCCAACATTACCATGGAACCATCTCCAGTTGTCCTGATTGATATCTGGCCACTGAACCGCAAGGGCTCCAGAGGAGAGAGTGAGGCTGGTGACTTTGCACAGCCCTGCCTCACTTAAATACAATTCACTTGCAAGTCAAGGCATCACCTTCTAAACTAGCTACACAACATTATCTAATAAATACCAAACCCCCAACTGATCACAATATTACGTATGTAGTGTGCTCCAGGCAAAATTCAGAAATACTAATATTTCCTTCATTCTGGAAACTGTGTCACTCTTAATAAAAAATAATTTCATTAACTTCTTTAACTGCCATTCAAAATTTTCACTTATATTTAAGATCACTGAAATTCTTTTACTTTTCATGTGAACTACTGTTTGGCAATTATTTCCTGATCTTTTGCTTATGTAGCTGAATATTTTGAATGTATGTGTAGGACTTTATTTTTTTTTCCAAATTGAATCTTATAATATTTGACCCTTGTTTCTACCCTGTCAGGATCTTTTTAGATTTTTACTGTCATCCAAGATAGCTAATCTTTTCAGCTTTGCAAATTTGATTAGCATTCCGTTTATATCTTTGATAAGTTAAGAAATATGTTAAACAGCACAGGTCAAAGGGTTCCAGTGGAACACTCCATTACATATGTCTCTCCAAGTTAATGACCTAATAAAGACTGAGGAGTGAAACAGGTGAAAAATCTTACTGGAAAGAATAGCTGAAAGTTTTTTCTAAAAAAATATCCTTCACCGAGATGAGAATGATCAAATGTATGAGCTGTCTCTATTATCTGACGTTTAAGTTAATATTTATTATTTCTTTAAAGGAGATAAACATCTTCATGAGAAATTAATACTATTTATTATGGGTAGAGAAAATTATATGGTCATAATGGCTCAAAAATCACTGTTATGGTAATAAGTTTTATTACTATTTTTGACTAGGTTAATGCTAATCGGGCATATTACAAGAAAGATGCTCATCCTTACTAGAATATCGTAAGCCTAGGAATTAGATTCAAAATAGTACAGGACGTTAATGAGGTAGCATGAGAAAGCAGATCAAGCACTGTATCTGAAGTAAGACCTGAATTCAAGTCCTATCTGATAACTGGCTGGGGGTTCTCAGCAAGTCACTTGTTGACTTTAGGCATCTTTTTATAATATTATTATTATTATTATATTTTATAATTACATTTATTTATAATTTTATAATTGCTGATCAGTGGAGGGAGTTATACCAGGAGCTCACCATACCAATGAAATCATAGGTCTGGACTTTAGGGATGGAAATATATTCAAATTAAGAATAGTTTTCAGACTTTTAGATGTAGTCAGTTTCTCTCTCTTCTCTCTGTCTCTCTGTCTCTCCCTCTCTCTCT
Source organism: Notamacropus eugenii (assembly GCF_028372415.1). Taxonomy (NCBI): domain Eukaryota; kingdom Metazoa; phylum Chordata; class Mammalia; order Diprotodontia; family Macropodidae; genus Notamacropus; species Notamacropus eugenii. Next base: position 97,303,945 of record NC_092877.1, read on the forward strand.
CTCTCTCTCTCTCTCTCTCTCTCTCTCTCTCTCTCTCTCTCACACACACACACACACACACACACACACATACACACCCAGACAGGCAGATGCACACACAAGCACACACAGCCTAGGTGGTGGTCAAGTGACTATTTTATAGACTTCAGAATTTTTGGGCTATTTATATACTGCCGAGCTATTATACTGCCTACACCATCCTCTTGTCTTGTATTCTAAGTGGGAAGTAAAAAGCAGCATGGAGTATGTGAGTATTGGATAAAAATCTCTTGCCTTCAGCAGGAAGTTATTAATTTGGAACCTCAGTACCTACCTTGCAACTCAGTTACAAACTTCAACATTCATTGAATTTAATTGGAATGGATGGAACTGATGTTTATAGACTGTTTAAGAATTATATGATTCTTAGCTCTACTTGCTTTTTCCTCTCCTTCTTCCTTGATGGAGCTTCTATAATAGAAGTAGAAGTGGGTTGTACAGATTTAAGAGCAGTTTCACGATTCACTGTGGTAAAAAATAAAATGGCAAGTCTTTTGGTGCTGAGCTTTTCAACACTTTGCTAGTCTGGTCTCTGGGCAGCAGGGATGCTACTTTGGTAAAGTATGACCATTTTTAAAGAAATAGAGTTTGTGTTCTAAATCGTATATGAAAGATTTATATTTCTAAATATTAAACAAACATATATGCCTACAATTCAATGTTTATTTTGTTTGCCAGAGCCATATGTATATTTGGGGAAAATTATATGACTAAAATTAAGGAGAACCATTTCAACCAAAAATTTAGTCATAGTAGTTGAAAGAAGCAGGTTGACCCTCTTCTGAACACTAGTGGGGGGAGGTGATGAGAAAAATGACACCTCAGAATCTGCTTTACTAATTGATTTATTGGTCTCTAGGCTGTTATCCTACAGCATGGGGAGGATGGCTCTAGAGAGTAATGGCAGCTCTCTGGCTCCTGCTTACATCCGGTCTGCTTGGAAAACTGCCACCGCAGGTGTCCTGGAATCCAGATATCTGGCTTCTGGCAGAACCAGCCCTTGGGGGTGGGGCTGACCTCTACTCTCAGTCCCAACAGTTAAATCCATGCAGAATGACCTAGGCTTTGAGTCCCAACAGCTAAGAGCAACACCTGTTAGGATCACACTTTGCCTCAGGCAATGCATAACCTCCAGGGAAGATGACAGAGCAAAACTGGCATTGGTATTCTGTATTCACTGACCCAAACAATTCTTCTGGATAAGGATGGAAGACCCCTTGATTCATGAACCCCCTGAAAACGTTGGACAATTAACAGTCGTGGCTAAAAAAGTAAAGCTTGCTTGCTTGGGTGCAATCACGACTTTCTCTATGAATAGATTTTGGCAGCATTTTCCTATAAAGCAGAGGGCTTGTTTGCACTGCAGGTTGTCTAGGTTAAAGTAGGATCTTATGGAAAGTGAAATTTGACAAAAAATTCCCAGAAAAGAAAACAACATAGCATGTACAAGCAGTTGGATTTCTTAAATTCCTTACGTTAGTCTGCGCTAAGTGACAAATGGGGCAATTATGTGTACGGTATGATTTTGACCTCTGTAGACAGATATAGAGACTGATCATTCATTCCCCAAATGATGTATTTCAAATAGTTATAATGCAATATGACATAGCAGAAAAACATACTGAATTTGGAGCATCAAGTTCCAAATCCTACTAGCTATGTGAGTGAGAGACATGATCCCAGTTAAAGAATTAGACTAAGTGATCTCTAAGGTCTGTTTCAGCTCTAAATTTATTGCCTACTTCAGGAGTGGGGAAGCTGTAGCCTCTGGGCCACATATGACCTTCTACGTCCTCAAGCGAGGCCCTTTAACTGAATCCAAACTTCATAGAACAAATCCCCTTAATAAAAGAATTTGTTTTGTAAAACTTGGACTCCTCAAAAGGTCACACCGAAGGACTTATAAAGTCATATATTGCCTCAAGGGCACAGCTTCCCCCTCACTGGCCTAGCTAATTAGCCCATTTCTTAATCAAAGCACCTGAGTAGACAAAGGCTGAGAGGATTTCCAGGAAATTTTCAAAGTGATGACTTTTCTTCTCACTGTCCTTTCCTAGTGGCATCATGGTGAGGATCAAATTGCAAAAGGAAACTCTGCTATTTAATTTCACTCATTTCTCCTAACCCTCCTCGTATTTATGTGGGAAAGGACATTTATCCCAAGAAAGAAATTTTCTATATGACAAACTCATGACTTTCTTCTAAGACATTTGTTTAAAATTGCATTAATTCCCACCCTTCTCCAGAAAAGCAATGCCAAAATTCACAATAAAAGCTTAGAATTTTTGTTTTTATCTGTCTTAAATAAACAATTTGTAGTGAAGAAAGATTTTGGGTAAGACTTAGGTTTAGAACCATTTTCTAAATTGTGGGTACTTAAACTTTTTTGTCATAGATATCTTTGGCAGTTGTGAAACCCAAGGACCCATTCTCAGAATAAGGTTTTTAGATGCATAAAATTAAATACTTTACATGAGAAAGAAAACCAATTATATTAAAATATAGTTATCAAAATATTTTAATAGTATTTTATTTTTCCCAACTACATGTAGAGATAAAAAGATTTTAACATTCATTTTTACAATATTTTAAGTTCCAAATTTTCCTCCAGCTCTCTCTCCCCTCCCCTCTTCCTAAAATGGTAGGCAATTTGATCTAGGTTGTATATGTACTTCTATGTAAAACATATTTCCATATGAGTCACAGATGTGAAAGAAGAAACAGATCAAAAGAAAAAAATGAAAAAGAACAAAGTGAAAAAAAAGCATGTATAAAGAATCCATCACTCTTTCATCTTGTTGTGGATGAGCATTTTCCTTCATGAGTCCTTTGTCTTGGAACATTGTGTTGCTGATATTATGCACAATGTTTTCCTAGTTCTGCTCATTCCAGTTTGCATCAGTTCACTGAGGTCTTTCCAGGTTTTTTCTGAAACTTGCCTGTTCATCATTTTCTATTGTACTATTATTCCATTACATTCATATACCACTTAATATAATAGTTTTACACAAGTAGTTTCTTTTCCATTTTTTACGATTTCTTTGGGATACAGATCTAGTAGTGGTATCAAAGGGTATGCACAATTTGGTTGCTCTTTGAGCATAGTTCTAAATTGCTCTCCAGAATGGCTTGACCAGTTCACAACTCCACTAACAATGCATTAGTGTCCCACTAATTTTGACATCCTCTCCAACATTTATTATTTTCCTTTTTTTGGGGTCATATTAGCCAATCAGATAGATGTGATGTGGTACCTCAGAATTGTTTAATTTGCATTTCTCTAATCAAAAAATGTTTAGAGCACTTCACATGTCTATAGTTATCTTTTGATTTCTTTATCTGAAAACTGCCTGTTCATATCCTTTGACCATTTATGAATTGGAGAATGACTTCCATTCTTATAAATTTGAATCAGTTATTTATATATTTAAGAAATGAGGCCTTTATCAGAGACACTTACTGTAAAGATTATTTCCTAGTATTCTGCTTTCCTACTAATCTTATTTGGATTGGTTTCATTTGTGCCAAACCTTATTAATTCAATACAATAAAAATGATTTGTTTTACATTTCATAATGCTTACTATTTCTTGTTTGGTCATGAACCTGTAGTTACTTAACTTCTTTAAGAATTTGGATACTATACCACTTGGTTCATATATGTTTAGTATTTATGTTACTTCATTGTCCATGGTACCTTTTCACAAGTTTCCTTCCTTCTCTCTTTTAATTCAGTCTATTTTTGTTGTGTGTGTGTGTGTGTGTGTGTGTGTGTGTGTGTGTGTGCATGCTTCTCATGTGTTTTTTGTATACAACATAATGTAGGATTCTGGTTTTTGCTCCCCTTTGCTGTTTCCATTTCATGAGAGAGTTCATCCCATTCACATTCAGAGTTATGATTACTTACTGTGTATTTCCCTGCATCCTATTTTTCCTCCTACTCGTCCCTCTCTTCTTTTAATCATTTCCTCTTCAGCAGTGTTTTACTTCTGTCTAACACCTCCCTGATCTGCCTTCTCTTCTGTTAGTCACCCCCACCCCCATGTAATCTCCACCTCTTCTACTTTCCTGTTGAGTGAGATACATTTCTATATTCAACTGACTTCATATATTGGCCTCCTTTGAGTCAATACTGATGAGAGTAAGGTTCAAGCTATGCCCCTCCTTCATCCTCCACCTTTTTCCTCCACTGAAGAGGTTCTTGCACCTCTTCATATGAATTAATTTACCCCATTCTACTTCTCCCTTTTCTCTGAATCTAGTGTCCTTCTCTTTTATTATTGTTGAAGCATTATGCTTGATTTTGCTAGTTGGTGATTCTTGGCTGTAGTCATAGCTCCTTTGGCTTCCAGGACATCATGTTCCTCAGCCTTTAATGTTGCAATGGCTAAGTCCTATGAAATCCTGATTGTGGCAGCCTGATATTGGAATTGTTTCTTTGTGGCCAACTGCAGTATTTTTTCTTTGACCTGATGGAGTTGTAATTTGGCTTGGAGTTTTCATTTCATTTTGGGAGCTTTTTTTTGAGGTGATTGGGGGATTCTTTTATTGTTTATTTTGCCTTTTGGTTCTGGGATTTCAGGGCAGTTTTCCTTGATAATTTTTTGAAAGATTTTGTCCAGGTCTTCTTTTTGCTTATGGCTTTCAGAAAGTTCAATGAGTGTGACATTGTCTCTCCTGGATCTATTTTCTAGGTCAATTGTTTTTCTCATAAGTTTTTTACATTTTCTTCTAATTTTTCATTCTTTTGAATTTGTTTGATTCTTGATGTCTCATAGAATCATTAGCTTCCACTTGCCCAATTCTAACTTTTGAGAGTTCTCTCCCCTCAGTTAGCTTTTGTGCTTCTTTTTCTATTTGGCCAATTGCACTTTTTAAAGAGTTTTTCTCTTCAGTGAATTATTGTTTCTCCGTTTCCATTTCTTTTCACAATTCTCTTGCATCAGTCATTTCTTTTCTCAGTTTTTCTACCTTCCTTATATGGTTTTTAAATTCTTTTTTGAGTTTTTTTTTATGAATTTTTTCTGGGCTTGAGACTATTTCCCATTTTTCTTTGAGGTTTTTCCAATAGCTGTTTGGACATTGTTGCCCTTTTCTGAGTTTGTGTCTTCATCTTCCTTGTCACCATAAAAACATTCTATGGTCAGATTCTTTTTTCTTGTTTTTTGCTTATTATTTTTGGTCTTTTCTCTTTCTTTTAAATTTGAGTTCTGCCCCTGGGTAGAAGGGGCACTGTGTCAGGCTTCTTATGCCACGGTCTGCAGGCCCTAGCTGTTTACCTGATGTTATGTGGATGTCACCTGAGGCCCATGAGGGACCCTCATGTCTGGTCCTGCACTGAGGGTGTAAGGAGGTAGGTGGCTGATGCTGTTTGAGTCCATAGGGGTCTGGCAGCTTACCTGGTATTGGGTCCTAGTGCTGGTATCTGGGGTGTACTGAGTGAGGTGTTTCTGCATTTCCTTGGGGCTATGCTGAAGCATGTAGTGGTCTGGCTACTGGTGACTGTCTGTCTGCCCAGGGCTATGATGAAGTACAGGACTGTTCTCCTGTGGTTCTTGGAGCTGGCATTGACCTAGTCCCCCGGCTATGCTGAGGCACATGAGAGGTCATCTTGTTGTCACTTACCTGCTTCACCACACTGAAGCTCAGGACCTCCTTCTGGTTTGCTGAGGGAGTCTTGCTGCTGGCTTTCTGGGGCACTTCCTTTTCTGAACTGTGTTCTCCTTTTATCCAAGTGAGATAGACTTTTATTGCCAATCTTCCATGTTTCTTGGGCTAAAAGATTGTTTTGTCCCATCTTTTTGCTGATTCTTATGTTTTCAGAAATTTTTGGAGGGGCAGAGCCAAGATGGTGGAGTACAAAGACACATATACACTAGCTCTTCTCCCACAGTCCATAAAATACCTGTAAAGAAGGACTCTTAACAAATTCTAGAGCAACAGAAGCCACAGAACAATGGAGTGGAGGAGATTTCTAGCCCAGAGTGACCTGAAAGACTGACAGGAAAAGTCTGTCATACTGCACGTGGAACAGAGACCAGCCCAGCCTTGGCCACATGGCACTGAAAGGGGAAGGACCCAGCAAGCTTCAGGGAACTCCAGCAGCAGTGCAGATCCCTCAACCCACAGGTGCTAAAGGTCAGTGAGAGGGTTTTTTCAGTTGGCTGAGAAGGGAATGGGGTGTCCCCATAACTCAGGCCTCCTCAGGTGGCAGAAGCATCAGCAGCATCAGACCAGGGCTCCCAGCAGCAGCCTGCATCCATTGTTGAAGGCCTTATTGTAAAGCCCCTGAGGGAACTGAGCCCTGTGTGGCTGCCCTGCCCCCACCTGAGTAGCTGATCTTAATCTCACATTGAATAGCAGCCCTGCCCCTGCCTAAAGCCCCTGAGGCTTTGGAGCAGCTTATCTGAATCTCAGTCCCCAGTGCTGGCTTGGAGGAACAGGTGGTTGTGGAGAGGAAACTCAGAAGTCAAGTAACTGGCTGGGAAAATGCCCAAAAAAGGGGGAAAAAAATAAGACCATAGAAGGTCACTTTCTTGGGGAACAGGTGTCTCCCCCATCCTTTCAGATGAGGAAGAATAAGGCATACTGTCAGAGGAAGTCAAGGCTCCTGCCTCCAGGGCCCCCAAAGGGATCTTTAACTGGGCTCAGGCCATGCAAGAGCTTGAAAAGCGAGTTAGCAGCTTGCTAAAGGAGAACCAAAAAAATGCTGAGGAAAATAACACCTTTAAAAAGAGGCTAACTCAATTGGAAAAAGAGGTCCAAAAAGCCAATGAGGAGAAGGAGGCTTTAAAAAGCAGAATTTACCAAATGGAGGAGAAGGTTCAAAAGCTCATTGAACAAAATAGTTCTTTGAAATAGAGTTGAGTTCAGGGAAATGAATGACTATGAGATAAACCAAGCAGTTAGCAAACAAAACCAAAAGTTTGAAAAAATAGAAGATAATGTGAATCTCATTGGAAAAACAGCTGACCTGGAAAATAGATCCAGGAGAGACAATTTGAAAATTATGAGAGTACCTGAAAGCCATGATCAAAAAAAGAGCCTAGACATTATCTTCCATGAAATTATCAAGGAAAACTGCCCTGCTGATCTAGAATCAGAGGGCAAAATAAATATCGAAAGAATCCTCCTGAAAGAGACCCAAAGAGAGAAACTCCTAGGAATATTGTGGCCAAATTTCAGAATTTGCTTAAGGGCACTATTTTATGGTTGTTTGGAGGTGAATATGGAGAGTTACAGCAATTTACCATTTATTCTACCATCTTGGCTCTCATTTTTAAAACTCTCAAGTTCACAGACCCCCAAGTTAAGAAACTCGGTTCTATGGGATACTGAGATAGGTAATCTGTTCTTTCAGGAATTTCTACTGAGCAAAAATTAAGGACCTATACAATGGAATTAATAGCATTATTTTCACAGATCTTCCCCATTCTTTTCCCCAAATGATTGCTTAATATTTTATCATTATATTACTATCTCTATCAAAACATGATAGAATGATAGAATTGGAAAGCTGGATTAAGCCTGAGAGGTAATCTAGTTCAATTGCTAATTGAAAATGAATTTCCCAATAACTAAAGGAATAACTAGGAATTATTATACATGGGACAAGAAAGGATTAGGGAAACTTACTTGAAGTTTTGCTACTAGAAGAAGTCTACCTGGGGAGATTGTTTTTTATTGATGCTGAATAACTAGATGAGTACTGAGAAAAGCAGGAAAAAAGACTGGGTATAATGATAGAGTGAAGCAAATCTAATGATGAAGATAATTTTTCCAGGTTTGGGACTGGGAAAGAAGGAATTCTCCCAGTATCTATCTACCAGAAAAAAGAGAGGAAACATGACCCAGGACAGTGGTGTTGCCACTTAGTTGGAGATAGTCTTTTCACTGTATTTGGGACTTTGCCAACAAGTGATCATTCAGTCTTCCAGTGAAAGGTAAGTCATTATCATAGAAGGCTGTCTATTCCGCATTTTTTATTGGTTTTAGTTATTAGACTCTTTTACATTGCATTAAGTTGAAATCTGCTTGTTTGTGACTTTCACCATAAGGAGTCAAGCAGAATAAGTCTAATCAAGACATAGATGATAATTATGTTAGTACATCCAGCAAAGTCATAGTAATAATGTTAATTTGTGCTTCCGTAGAGTTTTACAATTTACCAACCATTTGTATTTGATATTCATATGATCCTTACAATAACCCTGTGAGGTGGTCATTATCTCTCTTTTTTTTTAATAGGAGAAACTGAAACTCTGAAATATAGTGATTTGTCCAAGGTCATATTGTGGTGGAATGTTATTCTGCATCATACTCCAAAGCCTTGCTGCCTTAGATTAGGTAATACCATATCCACTTTAAATAAAATATTTCATATTTTAATGACCTATATCATATGACTCATGTTGCATTTCTTACCTTAGGACTGAATAATTTTCATCCTGCTGTGGGAAAGTGTCATTAACACAATTATGAAGAAAAAGCTGCTTACATTTCTCTGAAGGATAAACATTTGTTAGCTTAAGTGAGACACTTGTTTGATTACAAAAATTGTATCTGAGGCTTTGAAATCTGTTCAAGTGAAAAAACTGAATATGAAATCCTAATACAATTATGAGAATTCAAATATGTTGTGCTTTACTGCCAGACTCCTTATGATGACTGTAGTGAAGGCATAAGGCTTTATTTCTGACTCAAAAAGAATAGACTAGCAATAAACGAAGAAACCAGACCCTAATGAATAATTTTGATTATCATGGTTGGGGGCTATTGATATTAGTTTCACCCTCCCTCCCCCTTTTGGTTTTAGCTTTCTAAATTTTAAACAGTTAAAAATGTCAGCCGATGAACTACAGCGATTAAGCATTTTTTATGGATAATCATTCCTCATGGGCTTTCCTATTTCATTTTTATCTTTTCCTACATCTTTTCTATTGCACCCATATTGATTTAATGTGTATCTCAGATATCCTGCTAGTTTAAGATTGTTGTTAGCAATCTCCCTGTTTTAATTCAAGGTGCATACCAAGATGCTATTATTTGCAAAGCTCCTTTTAGATGCATAGTTGGATTAGGTGACCATCAAAGTAATGTGATTTTTAGGGTATAGGGTTTTTATCTATTCCTTCCCTTGCTCTCTCTGTCCCAGTCTTCCTCCATCTACCTGGCTGATGCTTAAAATAACCCCAAATTGCAGAACTGAAGAGCAGCAAGGGGCTTCAAAGGCCATTTAGTCCAAACCATACTGAGTTATGATTTTCTTCTAGCATGTCCCAAAAATTAGTCATTCAGTCACTCTTTGAAAGCTTCCACTGTATTCCATTGTAACAACAATAATAATGGCAATCTGACATTTATAAGGCACTGTATTAAGCTCTTTACAAATATTATCTCATTTGATTCTAGCAAAAACCATGAGCAGTAGGTAGGAAACTGAGGCAACCAGGTTAAGTGACTTGTACAAGACTATACAACTAGCAAGTATCTGAAGTTAGATTTGAACTCAGTTCTTTCTGACCCTAAGCTCTACTCATTGTGGCATTAGCTGCACATATTAATTATTAGGAAGTTATTACTTCCACTGAGCCAAAATATACTCATTAATTTCCATTTGTCTATCAAAGCACTGATTGTTGCTATGGCAGAACTGTTTATTTTCTGCTTGAACAAAAGCATCTTTCAAATGTATGAAAACAGCTATTAAGTTAACTATTCTGTGGACCGAGCATTTAGAACTCTTTCAGCTCTTACTCCAGACCTATGGCTGTCCTGGATGTCTTCATCTGATCACGATCTAGCCTGTTGGTGTCTTTAAATTGGGTATCCAAGATAAGCAAAATATTCCAGATTCTGTCCTACTCGAGCAAAGAAGAATGGGAACATGCAGATTATGATGAGGTTAGCTTTTTGGGCCATCATGTCATGTTGAGATTGGAGTTTATGAAAATCTGTAGATCTTTTCCATATGTATTATTATCTAGTCATGTGCTATATCTTGATCGGTATGTTGAAGCCACTAGCATACTTTGCATGCATTCCCGTTAAATTATATCTTATTTTATTTGCCCTTTCTATCCCATTGAGTTTTTTTTTAATCTTAACATCATCATCCAACATTTTAGTTATTCCTACTTTTACACTACCTGCACATGTGGGAAAAAAAAGACATTTATCTTGATCCATGTCACTGATGTTGATAAGCACAAAACCTAGAATTCATGTCTGGGACACTAGTAGACAGGCTCCTACAAGTTTCCTTTAACCCATGAATAAATGAATGACTTCTTTTTGGATCTAATTATTTAACCAGTTTTGGTTTCACATAACTCAGAAAAAGTAATAAAGGGTCTCCAAATAACTACTATGAGATGCCTGAGAGTAGGATTGAGATGAAGCTATTGGAGACAGGGAAATTGGAGTTTGCCATGACAGAGAGTTCAGTAGGAGAGGGAACTTACCCTGGGACTGTGCTACTGGGGAATATTCAGTGTTGGACTTTGTGGAAACTGAGGACATTAAAATCTATTCTAACTTGTTTGTGAAGCACTTTCTACTCCATATACAAAGGATGGCACTAAGCACCAAAAGTTCAAAAACCAAAATTCAATAAGTCTTTGGCCTCAAGAACCTTACTTTTCAATTCAGTTTGTTTTGTTCATTCACAAAGCATGCATTGAATGCCCACTATGTGGGAGGCCTCATTTATGTCAACAACAAATACCTTCAAGGACCATAGCTTCTATGATTCTTTGATTCTTTTTTGTCAATTAATAGAACTTCCTGGACTATCATGGCAGACATATTTAGTGATTTAAGGTTTATAAAGCATTTTACACAATAAGGTGCTTCCTTTGAGCCTCATAAAAATTCCATGAGTACGCCAAAGAGGTTTAAAACATGGAGTTGGTATCATATATTGTGCTGTCAATTTAAGAGATTTCTTGAGATTTCCAGGTTGTCTGGAAGAGAGAGGAGTGCTGCCATTTCCCCCTCCCCAGATTTTTGTCCAAGTTCTTTGTTCCATGGACATCTCTGGCAAAAAAGTCTTTCTCATGGATTTTTGAACTCCCCAAGAATTATTGTCTCTGTTGACCTACATGTTTTCATAGAGTTTACTTAAGCAAAACCCTTCACAAAAATAAATATTTGTGATGCCTGGGGCAGCTTAGGTAGCCCAGTGAACAGAGGCCTGGGCCTACAGTCAAAAAGACTTGAGTTTCAATGTGGTCTCAGACTCCTTGTATGATCTTAGTCAAGTCACTTAATTGCTATCTGTCTTAGTTTACTCATCTGCAAAATGAAGATTAAAGTACCCACCTTCCAGGGTTGTTGTGAGAATCAAATGGGATACTACTTGTAAAGTACTTAGAATGGTACCCAGCACATAATAGGCATTATAGAAATCCTAGGTGATGATGATGAGCATGATCGTGATTATGAAATCTAATTTTAAAAAGTCACTTTGCCTTACAAAGATCTATAAACCTGTATGATTTAAGAAGTCTTAGTGAATTCAATATGTTAGGGTTCTTATTTTTTTCTTTCAGACTCAGGTTAGCCTTGAGCAAAGACAAGAAAAGAGCAAGTTTTATGTACAAACAGCACACATTTTAAAATAGGTATTGATTGAAAATATGGTTTTAAATTCTTGTTAAGCTCAAGGCTTGGTTGGTCAAGGCTCCCCAACACTGACTACAGTGTTATGTAGTTTATCAACTCCTTGGATAGTGAGCACTCAGACTTATGTGTGTAGCCTTTTTCTGAATAAGCTTGCTAGTATGTTACCTATAGGGTCTATGCACTTCTCACCTTGGAGTTGTTCGCTTTCTTGAGTTAGCTTACATACAGTGGAGGACAACTTATTAAAGTTGAACTCTTCAGTCTCTCCCTTCTATAGTAATGGGTTAGCCAACAATCATTCATCAAACACTTACCAATGTGCCAAGCACTACACTAAAGCACCGAGGGGACAAAGTAAGGTCTCTAAAGGAGCATTCTTTGTAACAAGGAAGACAATGTTAACTGACTAGATCTGTACAACAAATAAACAGAGGAGATAGTAATGTGAAAGGGAAAGGCACTAGCTGCAAGGTGGATTGAAAACAGTCACTTTTAAGAAGAGGAAGTTGAGCTGAATCTTGAGGAGACAGTGAGAGCGCAGGGCATTCAAAGAATGGAAGGCAGTCATTGATAAGGTATTGAGATGAGAGATGAGGTAATGAGTTTGAGCAGCCGCAAGGAGGCCAGTGTGGCTGAATCTTTGAGTGTATGGAGAGGATGGATGATGAAGAACTTTAAAAGGAATTTTTTAAAAGGGGTGTGAAAACAAAAATGTAAACAACAAATACCCTCAAGGACCATAGTTTCTATCGATTCTTTGATTCTTTTTTTGTCAGTTAAAGGAGAGGCATTAAAGCTAATTAGGGAGTGGGGTAATATAGCAGACACACTTTAGAAAAATCACCTTGGCAGTTGAATGGAGGGTAGATTGGCATCAGGGGTGACTTGAGGCAAGGAGACTAGTTGAAAAATAGTGGCAGTAATTTAGATAACAGATGATAAGGACTTGCACTGTCATCATGCTTGTGCAAGAGGAGAGGAAACACCAAGTGTTTCCGCATTGCAAAAAAAAAAAAATTGACTTTTTGTTTTATACTAACTTTTTGTTATTTAAAATGGTCCATTTATTACTATGCTTTTGAGATTTTTTTTAATACCTTAAATGAATATCGATAATTTGTCAGAGGCTTTTTCTACATCTCTTCACAATCATATAGTTTGGGGTATTTAGTTCTATCGATCTTTAGTTTGATCATGTACTTTGGAGAAATGGATTCTGAATAACTCTAAAAATCAAGTTAAATTTAACACCCAGGATATCTCTACTATTCAGTCTTTTCCTGGTTGAGTTTGCCACACTGGCCTCAGTTGAAAGTCAAGTGAAAGTTACCTTCTTTGTTATGTCAGTCTGAATGAAAGGAATTTAGTCTGACAGGATTTGTCTTTACAAATTGGTCTTATACTTTTCTGTAAACTCCCTACTCTCCTGGGTGGAGAGACCTAAAGCTAGTCTTAGTACACTTAGTTATTGAACATGTCTGTCTCTAATATTATATAATGATTACATTTATGTACATATATATTTTCTTCCCACTTGAATTTTAAACTCAGTGAGGACTTAGTTTTGGAACTGTTGTTAGGGGTTGTGCAGGAAGTATATCTGAATTGCCCAAACTAAATTCTAAAGCTTCAGGCCATTTTTCAAATAGAGCCTAAGCTCTTTAAAAGAAAGAAGGAAAGAAATCCTACCGTGTTTTCTCAGGCTTTTCAGCATTTTATATATCCAAAGCTTGGAGGGATCTTGTTGTAAATGGGGACATTAATCTCTCCAAAAACAAAGTAAATATATCTGGGCAGCTTCCCTTCCATTTTCTGAATATTTTACACTCAATCAATAGATTAGGAAGTGGGAGCGGGGAGAAGGAGCAGGGAGGGAGAAGATAGATGCCAGGGAACTATGCTTAGGAGATCTATCATTGGCTTTATAATTCTTTAATTATTATTTTTTTTCTTTTTTTCTGTATCTTGGTAACAAAGAAGAATTTATCCTTGTATCTCTCCTAGTTCCCAGAACAGTGCTTTGTACATAATGGGTGCTGAATAAATTTTTGTGAATACAGTAATAAACAAAGGAATTTAATCCCCCACTGTTTAAGCAGCATTAATAAATACTGATACAAACCAACTATTGTTTTTCTTAAAACAAAAGAAACAAAAAAAATTATGCTATTTGTAATACCATACATTATTAAAACTTTAACATTATTGTTGCATATAATTTGATATTTACAACATCTTGCTTTTCTTTTTATGATTGTTACTCAAAAGAGATTTTTTTCAACTTTATATGTGATTATGGTAAGTTTCTTCAAGCTCTTGTTTTAAGTTTTATGAAATGAAAAGTTTAGACTTTTAAAAAAATCACATTTAATTTTATTAATGCTCAATTTTATATAAAGCCTGTTTGGAGGTTCTAAGTCACTTTCAACGAGGCCTTTTGCCTCTGTCTTTGGACGATATGGGATAAATATATCAGTACAAAATTTTTTGCATAATTTTGCTCTTGTATTTTTAGATTTGACATTTTTCAGATAAACAATTATTTCAAATGAACAAATGGATATTTAAGCTTTCTTCCCTGCATTCTGGGTACTGATTAAGGCTTAAAAATTTCTTTTCTAATCTAACCATTCGAGCTGATGACTCTACCCTTCAAAGTCCTGACTAGAGCAGAGTGGCTGGGATTTTGTCCTAGGTTGAAACTATAGAAGGTGCGTACAACATTTAAGTCCTTCATAGGGGTAGAAATTAATTGAATTCGGGAGACTCACCTTCCTGAGTTCAAATCTAGCCTCAGATAGTTATTAGTTTTGTGACCCTGAGCAATTCACTTATCCCTGCTTACCTCAGATTTCTTATCTGTAAAATAGGAATAACAGCTCTAATCTCCTACCATTGTCATAAGAATAAAATGATCTTTATAAAAATGCTTTACAAAACTTAAAGAGCTATGTAAATGCTAGATATTACTATTATTAAGCTACCCTATCTGCTATACCCCTGCCCAAGACAGTATACCAGCCTTTTCATACCTTAACCTTCCTTACCTGGGGGAAACCTGGGGCCCAGACTCCCCTACCAAATGAACTGAGGGCATTTTCTCTATTACTGATCCAAAGCAAGTTTGTTTCACCTGACAAGTGTTCATTGACACTTTGGGTTTTTTTTTAAAGACTTTTCCTACTGATTTAATAAAGAAGACTTGTGGCTAAATCTCCACCTTGAGTTACAGAAGTGTTTCTTCAAACCTAGAAGTCATCCAAGAAATTAGCTAGTTAATGGGTGAGGGATGCATTGTTCAGGTAAAGGGAGAGGTAAATCACTCTGAGAAGTATAGACTCTTTGAAGCTAAAATATCACTTTTTAATGAGAGCTGAAAAGAGAAAAGGAGAGATGGTGGAAGATTAAACAGTACTGGAGTGAGATGACTGCGACTCCTTGAAGAGTGATTGCTTTTGACCCTTGTTCAACTCGGTAGCAACATGAAGCCTAACGATGAATATCCTTCTGACATGCTATAATACGATGCTTATGGTGTGATGGATTGGATTTCTCCTCTCTTCTCCTAGATGAGCCCAAAGGAAAATGGGTAAGACAATAGCACATCACAGTTATTTGCTCATCTCTGTCTCAGGGTTACTACATTTTGAGTTGCTAATATAACATTTCTTCTCTCTGTGCATGTCTGTTTGGTTCTGCCTGAATCCATAACATAAACCTCCATAGAGAGATAAATATTCAGAGAAGAGATGTCAGGGTCCTATCTTTCCTTTTGTTTCTTTTTGGATTTTGTACAAGACTTTAGAGATTGTTTAAATAGTCAGTTCCTTCACATATCCATAATTCTGGTCCAGTTGACCTTCATCCTTTTCCTTGTTCATGACATTCAATCTCTTACCAATGTCCATTTTCACTAGTGGTCCTCCAAGTCTAGGAGGCACTGCCCTCCTGGTTATTTTGTAGAATCCCTAGCTTCCTCTAAAACACAGCTGAGGTGGGTTGGGACTTTGTGGATTTCCCCAGGTACTAGTGTCCCCTCTTTCTATCACCCTGGGTCCACTTTTTATATGCTGCATACTTATATTAACTTATTCGTTGTGTAAGTAAATTATATAAGATGATTCTCAGATCTATTTGTTCATTCCCTAACTCTCTCCTGACCCTCAGGCTTGCATCTCCAACTGCCATAGATGTCTTAAACTCAACAAGTCCAAAACTGAACTCTGTCTTTTCCTCCACCAGACCTCTCCCTTTCCATCTTCCTTATTATTTAAAGGGAAGCACCATCCTAATAAATCACCCAGATAACTCATGTTGTCTTCCTTGAATCCTTATCCTACATATTCAATTTTTTGCAAAGTTTTGTCAATTCTATCTTCAAAACATCTCTTGTATTTGCCCCATTCTCTGATGTGACACTGCTACCACCCTGCTGCCATCCGTCATCACCTTATGCCTGGATTTTTGCAATAGTTTTCTAGTTGGTCTACTCATATTAATCTTTCCTGATTCTAATCAGTCTTTTACTTCACTCAGCTGATCTTCCTAATGTTGAAGTCTAATCATATCATCTCCCTCCCTTCCCTATTCAATAAATTCCTGTTGTTCTTTATTGCCTTCAGTTTCAAATATTCCCCATTTATTCTCTTTATAGTCCCATGATTTAATATGAAAATATCCTCAAGAATTATTCAAGTATGTGTGGAATTCCTTACTCATATATCAAATGTCTCCTGATTTATGTGCTTTTAGTTTTGGGGTCTACTTTTTATATTATTTGTATCTTCCTTTGTTATCAGGTTGTAAAATTTGTACCTAATTTCTCACCTCTGCTATCCCTTCCTTCCAATTTGTTTTTTCAGATCTAACAATAGCAGTTGTCATATTTTGTCTAAAGTAAGATTGAATGGGCTTGCCCAAAGGAATGTAAAACTTTGCATACATGTTGATTTCAAAATATCACTACAAGGTCTTGGCCTCAAGGAGATTGAAGAGAAAGGAAAATGATCTATATATACAAAAAAAATTTCATGGCAATTTTTTTTTGTATGATAAAAAGATTTGGAAACTGAGGGGATACTCATCAATCAGGGACACACTGGACAAACAGTGGTATATTATGATGGAATACTATTGTGTTGTAAAAAATGGTATAGGGGATAGCTTCAGAAAAACTTGGGGACATTAATATGAACTGATGCAAAGTGAACCAAGTAGAACCAAGAGAAATGTGTACACATTACCAGCAATATTGTAATGGTAGCCAAAACTTTGCAATTTTGATCAGTTCAATAATCCATGACAATTCCAAAAGACTCATAATAAAAAAAAAAAAAAAGAAAATACTATCACCTCCATATAGAGAACTGATGGACTCTGAGTGCAGATTGAAGCATATCATTTTTTCTTTCTTTTTCTACCCCCCCCCCCACAATGTGGCTTGTGCAGATATATGTTTTGCATGACTTCATATGTTTAATGGATATCATATGTCTTATCTTTTCAGTATATGGGGCAGGATCTGGAGAGAGTGAGAGAATTTGGAACTACAATAAAATTTTAAAAGAAAAAGAATACATATTGGAGTTGTAAGGGTTAGGACAAAAACATTCTTTAGAGCTTAGAGCCATAATAGTCTCCTGTCTGCAGATGTTTTAGCAGTTACCTGAAGGATCTGGAGATATTTCTAACTAGTGCGGTTCAGGCTTACCAATTTAGCCTCAATCATCTTGGCTAGCCCCTTGTGTTTTTGATCAGATCCCTTCATAGTCAGAATCCTCCAGAACTTGGAGAACATTTGGAGAGGGCTTTGTTCTTTGGGTATGATGACCTACTAATTAATGCTGTTCTCTCAGAAAGCTAATCATTGCCATAATATGATACATTTGTAGAGAACTTGATACTTTCCTCATTGTTTTTCATATAAATTGCCTTTAAAATGATTAAAAATTCATGATAAGTCTCATGAAATCTCTCTGTTATGCAGACATACAGTTCTTTCCAGGATTCCTCATGTTTGTTTCTCTGGAAGCTTACTTTTTTCCCATTAGAATCATGCCAATCCTTACTGTAAAATTATCTATCCTTGTCTTAGATATTTAGAAAACCACAAAAACCTTTTTAAAAAAGTTTCTATTGATTAGTGTCTAATGTAATAAATAACATTGTGGTAAATTTTTGAAGTGATGGAAGGTACTCCAAAGTAAATATTGAAAATCGAATTTCTTCTGTGGTTTCTAGGGTTTATTTCTCATATTAGGAGGACTTTAAAAAAGCACAGAAGGAGAACTTACAGAGAGATATAGCTAGATTCATGACACTCAATTATGGGCATAGTTATGTGAGCCTTTCTTATGGAGTATAAGAGTGAAAGGGTGATGATAAGAATGGATCAGGAGCTAACACAATATAGAGGTACAGACTGTATGGAACGGTAAGGAAATATGAAATATCAAAAAACTATCTGCATAGATTCAAGGAGACACATTCAAACTGTTATATTAAATTGGCAATTTCTTCTTTCTACGTGAAAAACAGAACAGAAAATATAAATGTCTAGTTCAATTAAACTTTAAAAAACATTGTGTGACTATGTTCAATGCTTTGTGCATTGTTCAATAAGGAAGATCCAAAGATAAATAGGACATGATCCTTGCCTGTTATATTTGCATATGTTGGCTGAGTTATGATTTCACTGATTCACATTACTTCACTAATGGCTCCTTCATTGAAGGAATGGGAATATACTCTCCTTCAGGATATAGACAGCAACTTTTCCATGCCCTCTCATTAGGTAGGATTCTTATCCGCATCCGCATGATTCCATAAAAACCCTACAAAGGATCTATTCAATTTCTTCCTCTTAATTTTTTGTTGTGAATGTATCACTTGACCTTCTTTATTTTACCTCTCTTAATTTTCCTATTTATACAGGGACTTGATATATTTGGTATATATGCTAGGGCCTAATGTTTCATTGCATTCCTTTTTGGATATTTGCAACTTTAATTCTTCCAAAATTTGGAGTCATGAATCATTACTAGGAGGGTAAAGCCATAACCAATTTAGTTCCATCTCCTCTTAATTCTTGGACTCAGCTTATTTTCTGCATATGTCAGGAATCTTTATCCTAGATTCCCAGAACTTATTTTTTGGTGACAACATTTCAATATAATTGATTTCATTTGTAATCTTTGTGCTGTATATTATATATTTAAACCATTCTGAGGAGCTCACAGGCATGACCATGTTGACAAGAGTGTCCATTACAAAAAATAAAATTAAGAAATCTAGCCTATAATCTATAGTACTTGCCATAATACATAATGAAATCTATGCCAGTATGTATACATGCAAAGAAGCATATATGACATGTGTATGAACATGCATACATGTGGACATAAATGTGCATTTTTATTGCCATATGCACAAAGGGATTAATTCAATGAGTCATCCACACAGCATCATATATTTGTTTGGGCAATGTGAATTTTCAACTCATTTCATCTTTAGAGCATTGATAGTTACAAAAGTCTCACATTGCTGTGGATTTTGCTGACTAGATTTTGTAATGATCTGAAGGCTAATGTAATTAGTAGGGTAACACTTAAGACAAATACAATATAAATGTGATGAATGAATGAAAGGTACAAAATAAAGTTCCATGAGAATTCAAAGGCATAAGAGATCATTTCCAGTTGATATAATCAATGAAGGCTAAGTGCATCAAATGATATCAGTCTATGTTTGAAGGGAAAGGTAAAGATGAAAGAGTGGGGGCAGATATGATGATGAACTGAAGCAAAGAAAATATAAATATCATGGAATCAGGAGTTAATAAAGAAGTAAATATTTAACATCTACAGTGTAGCCGCTGCTGTGTGAGGCACTGTCCATACAGAAACTCCCTCCCCCCTACCTCCAATGAAGGTTTCTGCTCTTAAAAACAGATATTTCATCAGACTAGTCAACATAAACATATATGACCCTTTTCAGATTTCAGTTCCATTAAGTGTTGTGGGGACTCAATGAGGAATTGACCAACTGATAAATCCTTTACTACATTAGTACAGAGTCATATTTGATTGAATTATAGGATGAGGGACAAAGATATATTTAAACAAGATCGGAGTGTCTTTTACGTTCAGACTTTTTTTCCAGACATCTGGAAGACATTGAGATGGAGCAGACTGGAGAGTGGAAGGGAAGATAAAAGACTGGTGTCTGTTGCCATGTCTAGGGGAGAGAGTTAGTGAAGCATAATGGTGACAAGAGTGATATTGTGAAGTAATGGGAGAGAAAGATTGTCCTTCTGGAAACCGCAAGTTTATTACCCTTCAAAAGAAATCCCAACTGCAGAGTGACATTGAGTCAAAAGGATATTTTACCTCTGATGGAAAAGTAGAAATCAATGGAAGGAAAAAAAAATAACTGTGTTAATTGGTTATGGGATATTAGTCCCTTTTATGTATTTTCTCAATTTGATTATGGACCCCTGTAAATAGTTTGCTGTGTCCATCTTTTTTGGGGAATAAAATAAAAATTGTCTTATGAATGATGAGCATTTGATAACTTGAGTAATCATGTTTTTTAAAAATTTGAATCTTTAGTGACAAGCAAGTCACATTCAATGTGAAGGCACATTACAATATTATACATTTTATCTCAGTGGGGGAACAGCTAAACAAATTGTATATGAAGGCAATAGAATCTTAATACCATGCTGTAAGAAACAATGGGTATGAAGAATATGGAAAAGCATGCAAAGTCTAACACAAACTGATACAAAGTGAAGCCAGCAGGATCAGGAAGACAATACAGATGCATGGCCATGTTGCTGTAAAGGGAAAGAAAATTCACAAAACAATAGAAGCTGTGAGATTATTATTTTTCATTTTTTTTAGCTTGCACTTTCTTCTACAACATGGCTAATATGGAAATGCTTTGCATGGCTGCACAGGTACAGTTCATATTAAACTGCCTGCATTCTCATACCTTGAGTTAACTTACTGGAGAAGCTATTACACACATTTGTGGAGATGATCTATATTTGTCCAAAATTGATGTTGGTAAAGGCAAGAATAGTTTAAAGAATGGGTAATTTGGAAGGGGAGTAGCCCTAAATATTTTACCCAATCTGCATGAGGCCAGAACTTTGGGTATGAGGCTCTAGGTTATATATTACTCTGCATGTACTTTTTAAAAAAAACTTACAGGTGTACATGTTCTTCCAACACAATACTAGCTCACAGAGAGCAGGCACTATTGTATGCTTTTTCTTCTTTTCAGCATGTAACATGATGCTTTACACACAATAAGCAATCAGTATTTTTTGAATTGATTTCCTGTAAATATAGCTGGATGATTACTTATATACTCCAATAAATAGTTTTCAGCTGCTCTGTTTGCATGGATTGTGATTCCATTAATAAAGGAGAGTTACGGAGTTGTTTTTTTTTGTTGTTGTTGTTTTGGTGTGGTGTGTGTGTGTGTGTGTGTGTGTGTGTGTGTGTGTGTGTGTGTGATGATCAATAGTATAGAATGCTGGGGGGTGCCAGAGATTAATTAAGGACAAAACTTTTGACCTCTTGTTCTGTGGTCTCAGTGAATCTAACCTGCCTCCTTAAGGATTTTATTGCTTTAAAAAAGTTGCTTTACATATGATACACAATTCCACTTAAGAGGGTCTTTTCAGAGTCAATGGAGTCTAAAGAATGTGCCCAATCCATTGTCTTGTCAATTGCATAACTAGGTTTCCTCCTCTTCCTCTTCTTCCTCCTTCTCCTCTTTCCCTCTTCCCTTTTTCTTCCCTCTCTCTTTTTCTTTGTCTCTACCTTTGTTTCTATCCCATATCTGTGATTTCAGCCATGCAGAGAACCCATTGGTGTGCAAACTCCATTTCCAGAAACTTGGAAATGATTTATAGTTTTAAAATTGTACAGTATATATATATGTATACATATGTATATCTATGTTTATATACATACATGTACATACACATACACATACACACACACACACACATATATGTGTGTGACTTGAACTTTCAGTGTCCTGTAAGCACTGAATAAATAACTTGCTAATAGAGATGTAGCCAATATGTGTCAGACGAAGGATCCAAATTCAGATATTGACTTGGGGGTCAGCATTAAATCCAGTCCATCATACTGCTTTAGTTTGCATTAAGTATTTATGTCTCAAATATATATTTTGGTAAAAGGATATTTTTAAAAATTATATTTATTCATTATTAAAATTTGACTTTCAAATTCTCTTCTTTCCTCCAGCTCCTCCCTCAACCCACTGAAAAGGCAAGTAATATGATATCTGTTATACATATGAAGTCTTAAAAGTGTGTTAAAATGAAATGGGTAGTTTTGATTATATAATATGGAAAAGTTTTTGCACAAGCACAGGTAACAAAGGTAACATTAAGAGCAAAAACCAAAGCCCTGGGGAAAAATCTTTGTAATAAAGTTTTCTGATAAAGGTGTCATATCTACGATACCTAAGAATCTGGAAAAAACCTATTTCCTCATTGAAAATGGTCTAAGGATATGAGTGGATAAATATCAAGGGAAGAAATGCAAACTATTTATAGTCACATAAAAGATGTCCCAAACCATACTAATTAGAGAAATTAAAATGAAAGTAATTTTGAGATTAAATCTCATATCTTTTAGAATGGCAAAGATGGCACAAAGGAAATTGCTAAATATTGGAAGAACTGTGAAATAGTAAGCATGTTCAGAAACTTCTAGTGGACCTGAGAATGATTGTATCCATTCTAGAAAGCAATTTAGAATTGTACATAATTTTAAAGTTTCTAAATGGTGCATGCCCTTTGACCTTGCTATACCAGTTCTAAGCCTATCCTGAAAAGAAAAAGGGAAAAGATTCTATACATATAAAACCAACATTTATAGCAATTATCTTTGTGGTGGCAAAAAACAAATAAAACTGGAAACTAATGGCATATCCACCAGTTGAGGAATGGCTGAATAAATTCTGTTACATGCATGATTTCAAAAAGATATGGAGATATATATGAACTGATGCAGTGAAATAGGCAAAGTCAGGAGGACAATTTATACTGCATCGTCAGTATCACAGGAAGGAACAGTTTTGAAGACTTTTATAAACTGCTTTAGAATGAAGTGTGCAGATACAGAACAATTTATACAAAAACGGCAGTATACAAACAAACTTTGAAAGCTGTTAAAACTGATAGCATGTTAATAACTAGTCATGATTCCAGAGGTCCAATTATGAAACATGCTATTCGTTACAGAGAGCTGATGGATGTAGGGTGCAGAATGAGATACATGTTTCTGAAAATAGCCATTGAAGAAATTCATTTTGCTTGTCCATGAACATTTGTTACAAGAAATTTGTTTCCATTTTATTTTTTCAATTATTTTGGAGCAAGAGTGAGAGAAAATACATTCTTCTTTTTTTTTTTAATATAGAGGTGGGGGAGTGTTATAGATATGAAATGTTGCCCATACTTTTAAATGAAGTGATTATTATTTGTTTTACTTGTTTATTTTACTACAAGAGAGTTCTCATGAAGTGAGAGTATTCTGTAAATACTTGTACTATGAAAACAAATCATATCATAAAACTTTAAAAAATGAAATTTTATTAGCAGAATGAAAATTTCTATTAGTTAAATATTTTTCTTTTTTTGTTTTGGAAATTTAACCTCTTTGTTGATCATTGACTGAGAAACACAGAAAGTTGGATGGATAGTCAATGATATGAAGATTTTCCCTCCTATAAAGTACAGTAGTTGCTTATAAAATTTTTGTTGACTTCTTCAGTGTGTTGTATCTTAGATATAGAGACAATCATATTGATAAGCATGTGCTTTGAGTTTGTTTTCCAATATTACTGATATATTTTTATTGACATCTTGCCAGAGTTATTAAGTAACATGTATGTCACTATGTGTGTAATGGATTGAAGAGGTTCTTTCCATTCTCATGAACTGCTTATGTTCTGAAAGGTTTCTTCCATTCATCTTCTTGGATAATAAAGATTTGAGTGAAAATAGGGAACAAAATTGTAGAGATATGAATTATGAAGTACTTTGAAAAAGGAAAAGGAAAATATTAACGTGGGATTGGAGATTATAGCAGATTAGAGGGAAAGATATGGAGAAGATTTTGATTCTGATCAAGGGATCATAGAAGAGGATAACAGAGAAGTAGCAAAACATCACTGGAGTAAGATTGTAGAGTCAAAGGCACACTGGAACTGGAAGCTAGTAACATGGATTTCATATCAAAGTCAACAGTGAACAAAAAGAAACAAGGTCAATGGAAAGCAAATGTTGGAAGGGAGAAGGGGAACATTAAGATAACTCATCCTTTCTCACTTTTTACTCACAGAAGTGGCTTCATCATAAATTTCTTGGAAAGCCTGTATTACAATTTTATGAAATATTTAGGAAGAAAGGAAGGAGATCAGAAAGAAGGGAAGTAAAGAAAGGAGAAATGAAAAGAAGGAAAGGAGAAAGAGAGGGGAAGTAAGGAAAAAAATAAGTTACCTAGTTTAGGTCTGTCAGCCTAATATTTTCCTCATATATTCATTTAATAGAAATTAGAAGAATATTGTAAAGGGACTAATATAGCACTGCTATAGAATATTGTCAGGGAAAAGTGAGTTTAAATATGGTTTTAGGCATTAGTTGTGTGATTTTGGGCAAGTCACTTAACCTCTGTTTTCCTCAGTTTCTTCAATTGTAAAATTTGGATAATCATAGCACCTGTCATAGCATTGTTGTGAGGATTAGATAATTATAAAGATCTTAGCACAGTGCCTAGTATGTAGTAATCTTTATGTAAATAGCTATTATTATTATTATTATAGAAAAATGATGGATTTGTACTCAGAAGAGCTTGGGTCAAATTCTTATTCTGCCATTAACTAACTGTGTAGTTTTGACCAAAAAAATAAAAAAAGTTAACTGCTCTGGGCCTGTAATTTTCTCATCTCTGAAGTGAGGGGGTTGAACTAGATCAAGACTGTGGAACTGTGGTCTTGATGCCAAATGGATTGTTCTAGATCCTTGGGTGTGGCTTCTTGACTGAGTCCAAGTTTTACAGAACAAATCTTTTTATTAAGATTTATTGTGAAGTTTGGATTTAGACAAAGGGCTGCACTTAAGGACCTAGAGGGCCACATTTGGCTTTTAGACCACAGGTTCTTTGCCCCAGAACTAGATCATCTCAGAGGTCCCTTTCAGTTTAATCTATAGTTTTATGATCATTAAAACTTCAGTAATTCCCTCTGAAGTGAGACAGTTTGAAGATCAGTTAAGAAAGGCTGATGCAAGTATTGTTGAAATGCCACTTTTTCCTAAAGCATGAAAATGAAACGGATGTTTCCTTACCACCACCTACTGTTGCTTTGGTAATGTTCTCTGATGAGCCAGATGGTGCAAAACACAGTTCCTCTTCCATAGTTGTCTTGTCTGTGCTGTTATTTATGGGCCAGTGGAATTCATTTATTCACTCTTATTATGGTTCGTCATCCTTCCAGATAATAAATCCAAATAACACAATTTTGAAAAAGTCAATGTTATTCACACTGCTGATGAACTAAAGATTGGAGGTGGGGGAAGGGCTCACGGGATTTATTGAATTTGAAGCTGTCTCACCAGTTCGACACTTTCCCCAAAGATTATGTGAATGCAAATCGAACATCAAAAGAAGAAAAATAGAATTCTATCAGTTAGTAAACCATTGAATATATACAAAATGGCAAGATGCTTTTTTTTGCCTGAAAGTATACAAACTTTGCTTGTTATAGGTTCCATATGAGCAACTGACTGATATCACCCTCTTACTTTCTGTATTTACCTTGACTTTCAGTGTTATTTTTTTCTTTGAAGGTCATATTCTCCTATGATTTAAACTTGTATCTTTTTTTAATAGGCTTATTTGCCTTGTTCAGTGAGGAACTACAAATAATGGCTTTGAGCAGATTAGCATGTGATTTCCCCAACCTTCCCCTTCCCCTTCCTAGGGAGGATAGCAGAGCAGAGCAGTTGACTTCTAGACCAAATTTTTTAAATTCTCTTATGATAAAAAAATAAGGACAGCACTGTTATATTTTTGAAGATCATTAGCTCGTATGACTGGATTGAAATGTACTTCAGTAGAGGCCTTTCTACGTTTTTAAGTAGATCATTTGAGCTGGGTGGTAGGGAGAAGAGTGTAATTCAAATTTTGTTGTGTTTTACCATCATAAATGTAGAGGTGGAAGAGCCTTTCATTGTTTTGGTTGAGGATACTGAGGTCCAGAAAGGTTGGGTGACTTGTCTGAGGTCACTAGGTACTACGTGTCAGAGTTAGGATTTGAACCTGGTCCTTTTACTGCAAATCTTGTGCCCTTGTCTTTGTCTCCCCAAATCCTGGTATGTTGTTTTACGCAGAGGTGCTTATTAAATACTTTGTAGAGTGTATTGAACCTCTCTGAGAATAATGATACAATGCCCATGGTCAAATGTATGTTTTGTTTGACATTCAAAATGATTTACAAGCTAACCACCATCTACCTTTCCAGTCTCCTTCAAACTTACTCCCTCAGCTCCTACTTTGACATCTAGAGACACTGGCCTCCTTGCTGTTCCTCATAAAAGACACTCTATTTCATGACTCCAGGCATTTTCACTGACTGTTCCCCATGCTTGGAATACTGTCACTCCTCTCTGTCTCCTAGATTCCCTGGCTTCCTTCAATTATCAGCTAAAATTCCATCATCTACAAAAAGCCTTTCCTTATCCCCCTTAATGCTAATGTTTCCCCCAGTAATTATCTCCAGTTTATCTTGTGCATATATTGTTCAGGCATAGTTGTTTCTATGAGCTCCTTGAGACTTGGGTCTATCTTTTGCATTCCCAGACCTTAACATAGTGCCTGACACATAGTAGGCATTCAATTAATGCTTATTGACTAATGGAGCCAAGATTGGCAGTGGCCATCATTAAATTGTTTCTCTCTCTCTCTCTCTCTCTTTCTCTCTCTCAACTTCTCTCCTTCTTCCTTTCTATTCTCCTCTTCTCCCTTCTCTTCTCTCTCTTCCTTCCCATGTCTCTTCAGGATCACAGATATTCCTTCTGTATTATATTTCAAACCGAAAAGCAACAATGAAGTAAAAGGTTAAAATTCTATTGTGACATACTTCCTTCCCTCCTCCCTACTCCCATCCCTGAAAGGGTAAGGAGAAAGATTCAGGGGCTCAGTCCAAATGCTCATTAGATTAAAGTAAATAGATCTAGAAGGAAAGACCTGGCAAGCAAACTTTCACTTATAATGTTAATAAATATATATCTCCACTTGATTAGTCTAGTACTTTCAGTGTCTAGCCTACACAATTTGTTCAGGCAGCAGACCATAGTCAGGCTCTTAATAAATCATTTGTCTGCAAAAATAACATGACAAGAAGGATGCAGCATAAAGAAAAGGTCTCTTTGCCTCAGGGTAACTCTCTTTATCACTACTACAAACTGTCTAGAGTTTACAGGAAGAATTCCATCCACCAAGGTTCTCCTTCTCTGAAGCAACCCAGTCAAACCATTGCACTGAATGAGACATAAAGAAAAATGAATCGATCAATATTATAATTTCAACACAATTTTAAAAATGAAGTCATCCTAACTGCTCCAACAAAGCCAGTATTTGTTACTTCAAGAAATTAGTGTCTTTGAAAAATTAATGTTGTCCAGATTTTATGTTGCTCAAATTCATAATAAGAACTAGGGTATGAGTAGTGGATAGAGTATTGAACTTAGTTAAGAAGACCTAATCTCAAATCCTGCCTCAGACATAATTTCTGTGACCCTCAGTGAGTCATTTCATCTCTTTGCTTCAGTTTTCTCATCTTGAAATAGAGATAATAATAGCACCTCCCTCATAGGGTTGATGAAACAGTCAAATGAGATTGCATGTTAAGAATTTTGCAAACTGCAAGGCACTTTTAAAATTTGGATTGATATTATGGTCTGTGACAGTGTTTTATTTTTACTTTAAAGGTTGCCCAAGTTTAACAATTTTTATTAGATATTTTTTTCTGTTTTCTTTGTGTTTCATGAGATGGCAAAAGGTTAAAACAAATGGTGGAAGTACTAAATCAACCCTAATTTTGACTAGAATCTTGTGACTTTGGGTTCTTATATGAACCATATAACTAAAAAAATAGTACAGGACCAAATACTGACAGTGAAAAATGACCTGCAGAGATAACTATGTATAGAAAAGACCACAGAATCATAGAACCATAGACTCTTAAAATTGAAAGGTATCTCAGAGGTAAGGTAGTCCAATAATTTTCCCAGTGGGAGAATTCTCTCTTTATCATCTTTGACAAATGGACTTTCAGCATCTGCTTGGATATCTCCAGGGACTGGGAAATTCACTCTTTTGTAAAGTAGCCCATTTCATCATTGGTCAGTTCTGCTTTGCTAGAAAATTATGCGCTTTGGAGAAATTAAACTGCTATTACACGTGGTAGTCCTCCAGGTATTTGAATATATATGTCATGTCCCTTGCTCAATTTCTCTTTTAAAATCTAAACACTCCAAACATTTCTCATATGACATAGATTTTTAATCTCTCACCATCATATGGATGTTGTCCTTCCTAAGGGATACCCAAAGCTGAAGACAGTATGCATGATCTAACCAGCATAGGGTACAGTGGAATCAATACCCACCTTTATCTGTACACTATAAATACAGTCTAAGATCTCTGATCTTAATAAGATAGAATTATATTTTTCCTAAAACTCCCAGTTCATTTGCATGTGAAATTTCATTTCTACAAATCTTCCTTTCCCATTTTGAACGTAAATAGGGTATTATTTCAACCAAATGTACGATGTTATCTCACTTATATAGGATGTCCTAAATGTCTTAGTTCGGTTTTAAGCTATTAACACTTGAAATTGCACTAAGACTTTTGGAACAAACTATATTTTGATTTTGTTGATTTTTTCCTATCCTTTCAAAAGTATAGTCATAATTTCATAGAGAAAATATAGAGATGAAACTATGGCCTTGTAGTTTAGCATTCGATGTATACTTCCAAATAACTTAAAATGATGAAGCATTGCCACTTGATCATGCTACAGATGAAAATCCAGGATTTCAAAGATGAAAAATCTATATGTATTTATCTTCTAAGACATTTTGTCTTTCGGTTAAAATATTAAATAAGCTGAACTCAGCTTGTATTTAGGTATTTGGATTGCCTTCTTTTCAGCCTTCTCTGTTTGTATTTCGTGGTGCTTTGATGATTTTTCACCAAGTGGATTCTCAATAGAGCATTAGCAGGAAACTGCCCCTCCCCCACCCAAAATCACCAAAAAGCAATGGGGGAAAACAAAGACAAAAAAATAATAATTAAAAAAAACTAATCCTTTCCACTGATGAGAAAAGGGAAGTCAAAATACATCAGTGTAGAAAAATGAGTATGAATAGGTGTTTATAACTTTGTTTCTGAATTTCATATGTATTGTTTACTATTGAGGATAATTTATTTGCCTTACATTTGCATCATGAATTGTAATAATGGGCTGTACTTACTCAGATTAGCCTTTCCTTTCTCCTTCATTTGAGGAAATAGTCACATGATTACTATTTTCAAATATCTGACAGCTATACCAAGGGTTTGCTGGAGCAAGCTGGAACTGGCTGAGAAGAGCCAATTTTCTCAGTTTTCTGTGGAGAATGGGAAATACCACAAATCAGGGCTTGATTTATGGTTTTGCTTCTTGCGTAGTGGTTTTAACAAAGCCTTAATTAAGTGAGGGAGAAAATAAGGATTATGCAGATTAAATTGAAAAGTATACCCTGCATTTTAGAGAACCAGTTGTTAAATACTTATCAGCTTCCTACTGGTGAGAGCACAGAAGAGATCATACAATTGTTCTGCTTTGACCAGAGGGCAAGACTAACATGATATTTAACAAGTTTGAGAGACATAGTTTCTGGGTAATTAATCATTTTATTAATAATGCTAGCATGTTCTTGATGAAAGAAAGGTCAGTGGCACTTTCAAATGCCAAAGACCCCTCATGGCAGTGGGCTCACAGTTTATGTGCCCTTGGAAGAGTGGGTGTTCATGAGGGTGGCGATCCACTCTGCTTGGTGAATAATTAATGAGAGAATGACTGTTACAATGAGAAGTGGTCTCACTCCAATAAGGAGTTGAGAGAGTGACATCTTGTCCCTCATGGACAAAGAGACTATCTCCATACTCACATGATCCCTAGCCTTGGACAATCTAGACAAAGGTTCTACTTCCACCCAGACTTGCTTGACTGGAGCACAGTGGACAGGAATTCACCTTGGATTAGAGATTCCTTATTAGGGTGGGTGGAGTCTGACCATGATTGAGGAGAAAGTTCACTTTTCAGAGAGTGAGCTTTTGAAATGAAGACTTTAGAAAAAGGAAGAACTCTCAGCCTCCCCAAATCATTGATTATTAATAATCATTTCTCTCAGGAAGAATAAAAGTTGCAAGGGGACAAATTTCAACTTGGTATAATAGAGAATTTCCTAATAGCTAGAACTCTACAAAAATGTCAAGGAGTGCCTCAATAGTTAGCAGATTTCTCCTAATTTAGAGGTGTTTAAGTAAAGTCTAGGTGACAAACCGTCAAAAATGTTGTATGGAGAAAAATTCCTTTTCTAGTGTGATTTAGCACTAGATAATCTCTGAAATTCCTTCTGATTGAGATATTCTGTAATTCTGTAGATCTCTGCTTTATTTTAGTTATATTCCTTTTAGAAAAGTTAATTTGCTTTGGCCTTCCTTTATTAAAAATATGCTTCTTTCTAAAAATCTCTCTTACTGTTGTTATATAATGTAGCAGATAAAGGCAAACCTTGGATACAAGAAGACCTGGGTTCAAATCCTATTTCTGATACATACTCCATCTAATACATTGTTGTGTGATCCTAGATAAGACAGTAGACCTCATTGTGCCTCAAATAGCTTTCTGAGGACATAGATTATCTCTCTATAATGGAGGAATTTCCATGTACTGATAATATTATAACTCTAAGAAAACAAACAAACAAACATGAACTCATGTAATTCTTCCCATATTCCATCATGTTTACTCTAACCTCTACTGTGAGTCACCAAATATTCACATTTGGTCTGGTATTAGGATATGGTGAGTGTGAGGTTGCTACAATGTACCATAAAATCACAGAAGAAAAGGGGGAAAGATGTCATCAAAAAATTGGGTTATAGGAAGAGAAGGTGCATTAGCCGTATGGTGAGGGCCAGGGATAACATGATAGGTGGTCAGGCAGCATACTCTACTAGTACCTAAGTAATGGGAATTACCTAAGTAAAGGAAAGAAGGTATGCTTCTGGTAAGCTTATCAAAAGGCATCATCAAGAACCACACAGGATGGACAGGAATGGGTGAGGTGAAATCATCATAGTTAGAACATTGAAAATGGATCACAGATCCATTTGGGTGTTTGGGAACTGTAAATTTGGATGGTGTTGAGCTCTTGATATATTTGTAGTTTTCATATTCCCTAAGGTTGGTCCACAATCTTTAGTCTATCCAAGACCATACCGTCTGAACAGATCAAAGGCAGTATACGACCTGGATTACTGAACTTCACAATATCTTCTAACTAATACTGTATTCTTAGCCCCTTAACTTGTTGAGAATCTTTGCATCAATGAAGCTTAGAATAGCTTCATCTTATGACTCTGTAGAATTTAATTTACATGTCCTCAAAGACTGCTTCAAATGAATTCTTCAATATGAATTCTCTTTGGAGATCTAATTCCTTAAGCACCTCCAAAATAATATGTCCTTACCTCAGTTCTGAATACATGGTACTTTGATGATGAGTTCGGTGTGTTGTCTAACACTGTAGTAATAGTTGTCTAATGCCACAAATGCCCTTTGGTGGATTCAACCCTTATTCTTTTGAAAAGGAACAGGCTTTATGGAATTCACATGCTTATCTGTGGCTGAACCTCTGGTTCTAAATATGGCAGATAGAGGGAGTCTACATGATTCACCATTCATCTAGATAAATCAGAAGTTAATAACTGACAAAATCATTAAATCAAACATTTTTGTATCTTTGTGAATGTTTGAAAGTTAGGATCAGAGTATAGCATTATAAAACCTATCACTACTTGTAAGATCAAGTTTTTGTGTTTTTTTGCTTCATTCTGCACCTACGCCTTAATCCATGTAGTAAATTCCCAGCATGGAAGCAAAGTCCACTGATATAGCTTATCAGTTCATCCATAAATTGTAGTTTCAAAAAGTTTCCTAGAACACTAAAAAATTCAACTAAGTCACCTGGGGTCAGAAAGTTTTTTCTGACTCCAATCCACATATCTATTACTCCATGCTTCCTCCTTACAAAATCAGTTTAAAGGATTATAACCTTGTAATTAGGTTATTTCTATTTCTAGACTCACCATGTGCTTTGATCAATGAATTGAGTTATCCTTCAGTATACTCAGTTTTTAAAACTTATACACTAAAGAGGGTAGGAATGTAGTCACATAATTCTTTTTTTTTATTATGAACTTAGACATTAACAAAGTTGAATCTTTCCATACATATATGAAAAAGGGGAATGTAAATAAAACAAGGAAACTCTGTTATTATGGCTTAGTTTATATATATACATATATATACATACATATATATGTGCATGTAGACATATGTGTATTGCATTCAACCCATTAGTATCAATGCTGTAGTGCTTGTCTGTGTTCCTTGTCCCCTGCTAAATTTCCATTTACTCTTCTATGTGCTTTTTAAAAATAAATGAATTTAAAAACAACGCCTTTTGTACATCACCCAAATTTTCCCCAGTATTCCTTTCCTTCCACTCCCGGAAAATAATTGCACATGATACATGCATTTTTAAAGCCAAAAAGGAAAAAAAAACCCAGCATAACTTATCAATACATTGAAAAAAAATCTAAAAATATATACAGTGTCCACCACTTGGGGATTTCCCATCTCTGCAAAGTGGTGGGGTGGAAATGTTTTTTCATAGTTCTTCTTTCACATCATACTTGTTGTTTATACATGCAACTTTGACTTTTTATTGTTATTATTTTTGGTCTCATTGTTAAAATAATCTTCTGTACATTTTTAAAAGTTCATTAAAACTTTTAATTTCTCCGTATTATTATTATTGTTGCTACTCATGGATAGCCTTTCCCCCAAAATCTCCCTACATAGTATGGTATGCATTCTTACACATAAAACATCCTACTTTGGTAGCAAGTAGATTCTAATAAAACTAAGGTTGGTTGTGTCTGGAAACTATTTTGTTCTATGAGATTCTGCTCCTCTAGTGTGTCACTCCTCCACCAAAATGTGGGAAACATGCTTTTTCACTACTATTTTGGAATTCTTATTGATCACTGTATTGATCATATTTCTTAAGATTTTCAAATTACGTTATTATAGTCTTTGTTATAAATTACTTTTCTATGTCTGCTTAGTTTATTCTGCATAAGTTACTTTCTTCTCTTGGTTTTACCTCTTGAGTGTCTTTTAACTTGTGTTATTTTTTCACAATTTTTTGTAGTTTTCCTCTGTTTTCTCATATCTACAACATGGATTCTCAAATTGGGACTTTGTGTCAGGACCAGACTCTTCCCCATCCAGGACTCTTGGATGGATTGAACAGGCCTTACTGGATCCTGTCTCCATCTTCAGTGTATATGCCCTGCTGCACTTCTCAATGAGGTAGCTGGGACTATGGCCAGCACTTTAGTTATGACCTCTGGTTTCTACTTCCATCTCCTGGTAACCCAAAGCAAATGTTAGCCTGAGCCCTGTCACAATCTCCTCCTTGAATAATCCAGAGATGAGATTTGAGTCTTCTCCTGGTATGACCTTGATAAACTCCAATCAAATGTCTTATATCATGCCAATCTCAGGCCTCCTGGAAGGCCCTTTGACATATAGTCTGCCAGGGTATTTCACTGCCTCTGTCTTTTGCTGGCTTTAGACCTCTTAGAGTAGTATCCTGGGTCCTGTCTATCTAAATAGGAATGATGCAGTACCTTGTTACTGCTCTAACAAGCCATGCCCAAGATCCCACTGACTCCAGGCTCATTCTGGTTTCTGGCTCCTTAACAGGTCCCTTATCTGAGACATTGCAGGCTTCTGGTCATCCTGCACCATCCTCCACTAGCTGGAAGAATGCCTTGCTTTTCCTCCATGATCTTTATGGTCATTGTTTCTTCTGGTGCCTTTTTAGATCCTTTGCTGGGGTTAATATGGGAGAGCTGGTCTTCTCTAAGACCCTTCATCTCCCCATGTTAACTGGAAATCTCCTAATTTTCTTATTATCCCTGCTCTTCTGACTTACTAAAGAGTTCAATTCTACTGCTTCTACAACCATTTTAGAATACATTTATGGTCTCTTACTTAGATAAGACTTCTGTGCTAATCCTATATGAGAATTCTTCTAGATGCTCAGCATGTGATTTTAATGGGGAGAAAGCCCTGTGAAATAGATGAACTTTGCTTTTGATGATCTGTGCCTTTCCTTTGATGATCTGTACTGCTCTCTTTCAGCATGACCTCATTAGAAGAAACTGTACAGAACTCATTATCTCTGTCTCCTTCCTCCCCCACCTCTCTGGAAGCCCTCACCTCTTCCTGGTTTATTTATTTGTGCCAAGGATGCAACCATCTTTCTAGGTTTGCATGTTTGCAAACTCTATCATCTTCTCTGCTCTCCTCTCCCTCTTCCATTGTATCCAATACATTACCGACCCTTGAGAATTCCACTTCCATAAAATCTTGAACATCCATCTCCTATGCTACATCACTACACTCCTCTTTCCTCTCCTCTTTTCTTTTTTTCTGGAGGAAGGAAGGCAAGGCAATTGGGGTTAAATGACTTGCCCAAAATCACACAGCTAGCAAGTGTCCAATGTCTGAGGCTCAGGTCCTCCTGACTTCAGAGCCAGAGCTCTGTTCACTCTGCCACTGAGCTGCCCCTAGACTCTCCATTTTCTAATTCATTTTTTACATAGCTCACAGATTGATATTTCTAAAACAAACTGGCTGGCCTGCAGCTATTTTCTTATGCAACATTCCCTCTCAACTCCTTGCCTTTGAACAAACTAATTCCCATGCCTAGAATGCAATGCACTCTTTCCTTAACCCCTCTTCATAGCTTCCTTCAAGTTCTGCTTCTTAATGGAAAACTGTTCTGATCTCTCAAGCTGCTAATGCCCTCATTCTGAAAATTTTTAATACACTTTTAAAGTTTGTATTCCTCATTAATTTTTGTGTTCATGTTGCTTCTGCCCCCAAAAAACATAAACTTCCTGAGAGCTACCAACTAGCATATTGCCTGGTATCTACTATGTACTTAATAAATGCTACCGAAAAATGTCAAACAATTTGTTGAAGGTCTATTTATTATTTGTAATAAAATTCCTCAAAACTCATGGAGTTTGGTAAACATATGCCATTTAAGTGAAAGGGAATATTTCATCTTGTTGCAAAATCTATATTACCTGTAATTGATTCCATAACAAGGTTATGGTAGGCCCAAAGAATTGTCCTTAATTCCTGCCTCCCATTCTTCAGGTCCTTCGAATTATTATTGCTAGGAGGAACAGCTAATATTAACATTAATAAGAGTACTGGTAAAAATAATAACAATATTTAGCATTTACATAGCACTAACAGTAACAATATCTAGCTTTTATATAGTACTTTAAGGCTTTCATAACTCTTTACAATCATTTGATGCTAAATATAATTTAGGAAGGTGCTATTATCCTCAATGTAAAGATGAGGAAATTGAGCCTGAGAGACATTAACTTGCTCGGGGATCACATAGCTAGTATTAGAAGGTGTATTCAGATATGAATACTATACCAAGATCCTCCTGCAGAATTCAAACTCAGATTTTCCCCAATTCTAAGTTCACAACTGTTGATTATTTCACCTAGTTACTATTTGCCTCTTCTTCCTTCTCTTTTGAATGCGTTTAAGGAACTACTAGGACCTGTTTCCTGGCATATAGGTACATCCATACTCTTCCCCATACTGTATGTGAACTTGAAGAATTGGAAGTAGGAACCAGAACGGGGATTATAATGCGTTTTTCCCCCTTGTTTATATTGTAAACTGGTATTTTCTGCATTTTAAATCCTGTTACGTGCTTCATGCAGCCCTGAATTTTACATCATGTTCATCTGGTAAGGATAGTTTGCATCTCTCATTGGCTAAATTGAGCTTGATTCAGATGATATACATATTTTAATGAGTTCTATAATTAAAGATGTTTTAATTGGGTTATTTGTGTGTCAGAGGCTGGTATCTTTTGCTGAAATTACCCCCCTAGGGAAAGGAACTCAGGAAGGGTGCTTCAGCATGAAGTAAACAGCAGAAACTAGCAGGGACATTTTTTTCATTGCCAGAGTTTTCTCAGGTGATGATTGCTTTTCCCTTGATAAGACTGTAATCCCAGAAAGATGGGAATAATGGATTTTGTAGATGTCATTCCTCCAAGCAGAAACACATGTGGTATGGACTGAACATTCTTCAACATATTCTGCAACATAGGTGAATTCTTCCCTCCTATTTTTTGCAAAGCCAAATGGACATGGCCTACTTTGGTGGATGTTCTGATACTGGGAAGATCACTTAAAAATATCCATTTCAGTTCCAGGAATGAGATTGCCTGTCTTCAGTTTTTTGGTAAATGCTGGTTCTCATGTCTATATTGAATTCTTACCCCAACTCTACTTCTGAAATTCTTAGCTCTCTTAGAAGTTCAACTCCAGGGCTACGTCTTATGGAGATCATGATTCTACCAATTGTAAGTGCCTTCTTTTACTCCTGGAAATTATTCCTGGAAATATATATATTTTTAAAATTTTGTATGTATATTTGTATATATATATATTTTGAATTTTCGTGTGTATATGTTGTTTTGCTCTCCTTCTCCCTCCACTAGAATACAAGGTGCTTGAAGTCCAGTGCTTTAAATTTGGCTTTGTACCCCCAGCACCAAGTGTATAATCAATATTTGTCGTAGTTAAGATATTTGGTATCATTAAATATACTGGTCAGATTCAAAAACCTTAATACAGCGTGATCTCATCCTACTTGATATTTTTTGTGTGGTTTGTCCTTCGTTTTTGAAGAGGACCATCACATTAGGAAGATGATGACATGACGTGCAATTGACTTTGATGTGAGTGAGGGAGGGCTGTGCAAAGTTACCAGCCTCAGTTTCTCTTCCAGGAACATCTGGGTCCAGTGGCCTGATAATGGTCAGGATGACTGGAGAAGGCCCAGGATGCCATGGGAGATCTTGTCTTTTTTAAGCTAAGGTCTTTTCAGCTTCTCACTTTCATTGAGGCAATGCCCATTCAGTGAATAGGACTCTTTAAGAAGTAACTCATAGGATGCCCCCTTTAATTAAAAAAAACCAAACTGAGAGAGAAAGACCCTCGGGGTTGCTGGCCAAAAGAGTCTATTTGCTTGCATTAAGAGGTATATGTATGCATGCATGTATGTATGTATGTATGTATAATAGCTATATCTATATCATCTAGGTGTATCAACATATCTAACAACTAAATAGGCTTCCATCTATAGGTCATAGTTTGGGCATATGGCTTTTTCATTTACTTTATGTCTTCTAGCTTGGAAAGTTAGATCAATCTCCTCTGTTTTGCTATAGATTTCATGGAGGAAGCCTTACAATATCCCAGGGTTTAAGAGAAAGACAATATTATCACCAAACAGATGCATTTGAAGAACTTTGACATCAAAGTTAACTCTTCATCTTTTGAACCTCTGCCTTGGAGAAATTCTATGAGAAAATAGCTTATGTAACTGCATACTTATCCATTTCTAGCCCTTCCCTAGAAAGGGACTTGGATAATACCTTGGTGGGACTGGGCTAGTAAGAGTCTATGATATTATAGATAGCACCTTCAATGACTGGGAAATTTGGGTATGCATATGTGTTTACAATGGGGGAAGGTGAGTGAGAATGAGAATGGTGGTTGAGAAGTTCTTGAATAAATACTGGTCAGATATTTAATATAAAAGAATCAAAAATAGAAACAGGAAGGAACTTCAAGTCATGATAGGGACAAATTAGAGTGTTGAGGACAAATTAGAGGTTAGAATCTGAAAGAGAATCAGATTTAAAACTTAGAATCACATTGAGAGCATCTATTCTCTACAATTATCATTAAATTGTGTTAGACTGTAGCCTCCTTGTTAACGATCTTATAGAGAAGACAAAGCATGGGTTGTCAAAATTTTCTTGAACTGTTTTTCTTTTGGTAGAGTCCTTTTTGGCATTGTCTTTTTGTCTTAAAAATTAATATTTGAGTCCTTTGAAAGTTGCTCTTAGATAAACATGGATTGTATATATTTGATCAGTTCTAGCTTTTAATAACCTCATTTTGAGTGCCATTGTCATTTTCTCACATTTCATCTGATATCTAATGGGAAGGGAGCAGGATAGAAGAACAATGAGATAGTATCAACTGCTTGTCCTAAAACCTTACCTAGCTAGAACTGACCTTAAAGGTTGTCTAGTCATACCCTCTTATGGTACTAAGGTTCATAGAAAAGAGATGACTTGCCTTCAGTCGTACAGCTAGCAAGTAGTGTAACCCAGATTTGAACCTAGATTTTCTGACTCTGCATTCACTGTACCAATATTCCCTATGTTCAGCATATGAACACTTTAGTCCACCACCAAGGCAATATAGGGTGAGTGCTCATTCCAACACACTTCCAAAATCATAATATAAACTGCACTTGTGAAAGAAAAAAAATCTCTGTCAGGACTTTGATCTAGTACTTTGGAGGGAGAAAGGAGAGTTGATATTGAAGACTCAAAGCAAAGAAAGTGAACAGAACCAGAGTGAAAAGATTTCTACTCTCCACAGCTTCCAATCCCAAATCCTTACTGAAGCATTCACATATTTAAATATCACAATGTGTGTTTTTTTTTGAAGCACTGAATTCAACATTTTAGCAGATGGAAAAATTTTGAATGGCTCTGCTTGGAATGGAGAGATTTATCAGAAGAAGCAGACACTAGCTGAGCTTCCTTGAACATGTCATTTTAGATTTGGGGCATCCATACAATTTGCAGAGTCTTATTAAATCCAAGAAGGTAAGCAAAATTATTGTTAGGTGTTTGAATGTTAATTATAGCTACATGTTTTCAGATATCAAATTTATGATATGGTAGTGTTGTATTTGTATATTCCGTATGTTCCGTATAATCAGGTCACATTATTGTGTGTTGAAGAGCTTTACATAATCAGTCATGATACATGGATGCCTCTTCCTTTGGACTTCTGTGTATAACTTGTTGCTAATGAAAAATGTATTACACTTTATGGTAATCGATGGTTACCAGAAATTCATTATGACCAAAGTTGGGGGAGGGATATACTATTTCAATTTGAAAAAAAATATAAAAATGAGGATCATAAACCTGTGTTATATTTGAAATATGAAGGAACCTAAAACCAATTCATATAAGTGTTTTAACATCTTCTTTCTGCTTTTCTGTGTATAATCTCCTTAGTGATCCAAACATTTTTCGTAATAGGAGACCAGGTTGATTTATTTTTCATGTTGGTTTGATAAAATGGTAGGGTTTTAAAATTTCATTTGATTGATGCTCATTCTCTTTGAGTAACATTAAAATGTTGATGACCTGCCTTCCTCTCTCCCCCATATTTGCATATCACCTTGATATACTTGGTTAACTGAAAACATTCTTCCTATAACACTCAACAAGCTGCCAGCGAATTTCTGTACTGGAAACATTTTAAAGTGATAAAACATAAAACACATTATATGCTTCATTGGAAGAACTTAGACATAGAAAATCAACCATTTTTTTCTTAAGATATATCTCCTTAGAAGCATTATTTTTTATTCACTTTGGATGATCTAATATGTATTACAAAATATTATTACCACATCATTGAACATGAAATATCATAATGATATTTTCATTTTATAAACAGTACTTTTCTTCTATTGGAAAATAAACAATAGTGTGTATCACTTATTCATATATACATATCTCTGATTTAAAAACCTGAAATTTCAGAGTTGGAAGGAATCTTAGATTTCATATTATGTAATCTTTATAAGAACAGTGAAACCCACTATATTATCATCAACAAGTCATTATTCAGCTTCTACTCAAAGGCTCCCAGTTATAAGAAACAAGTCATTTACTTTTCTTATCTGTAAAATGGGGATATTAATAGTATCTATCTTACAGGGTTGTTGTGAGAATTAAAATAATATATCTAAAAGATTTTACAAATGTTAAGGTATACTAGATATTTATTATTGTTTTTGTTGTTGTTTTCACAAAGACATTGGAAATCTCATTGAATTTTATAGAGCCCTGTCTGGTTATCAATACTGTGATCGTCATTGTTGATACAGTCTGGTTGACTTCAGATTCTTTCTTCCAGAGAGATAAGGGCAGACATGTTGTTGAAAATACCTGCAAGGATATGCACACTGAAGGAATTTATTCAAAATCTCCTGGATTAATGTCTTTACCTTTTGACTGACATATTCAAAAAAGCCTAGGACCTACTTTTACTAATTGGTACATCTTTAGGATATGTGACAGTGCTACCATAGGCCATTCAGAATACCACTGCAGTTCTGGTTAAGGTTTTTTTTGGAAGGACTTTTATGTGTGTGGCTTCATCTTTCATTTATAGTACCAAAAAAGAATCCCATGTAATGTGGTTGGTACATGTTTCCTTGCATCTTTTTCATGTGAGTCTACCACTAAAGGTTCATGTGCTCTCTCAGAATAAAATAACATGAGAGAATTTTTTCTGTTTCTTGAAATTCTGAACTGGAGTAGCAGAATTATTTGACTGGTTCCTAAACTATCTAACTATTCAGAGTCAATCTTTATCTTGTTAAGAAGAACATGGTGGAAAATTAGAAAAGTAATTATTTATGAAATAGGATCTACAATGCTACTTTAATGACATCAATCTCCTGACCCATGTGTAAATGAAGTAGTGAGGGGAGCAGAAAGGGCTGAGTAGAAAAGGGAGTTCAATATATGACTCCAAAATGAGTAGAGGGATTTCTTTTTCAGTTTCAGTGCTTGTGCTTTTTAAGTTGAAAGCACTGGCATGTCTGGTTTTGAAATGAACCTGTTAAAGTATTGGGGAAGTGAGTGAGAATGGTGGTTTGATTCAAGCACACTAAGGGAACATTGTCTCTTCAATCCATGCTTCATCAAATGTTTAGAATTATCTTACTTAAAGGACAGGTTGGAAGTGTGTCAGTGAGGCATTTAAAGTCCTTCATTATCTGGATCTGTCTTACTTTTAGTCACTATATATTAGTTTCCCATATCCGTTAAATTATGCTCCAGAAAAATTCCCTGTATAAGATATACCATCTCCCACCTCTTTGCCTTATTCAGCACTAGACTTGAGTCAAGGAAACCTGAGTTAAAATACTGCCTCAGACACTTATTGGGTAGAATTGGCTGTCCTCTCCCTTCTCACTTTTGACTTGGAATTTCTGGTTTTTTTCAAATTTCAGTTCTGGTATTGCTTCCCACAATACCTATTCTCCCCTCCTTTCTTGGCATTAGTATTATTTTCCCAAACCACTATAATTGCCTGTATGTGTGTGTATATATATATATACACATACACACACATATATGCACTTTAATTGCATATTTGTGCTATTTAAGCATAAAACGAACAAGAAAGAAGTTGAGATGAGTAGAATTTTAGAAAAGTTAGACTTGATAGCCCTCTGGAGAATATTGAATGGGAATAGAAAGGAATTACTCAGCTATAACTAAAAAAAATGATCATGTTTTAGGGCATAAAAATCTTACAAAAAAAAGAAAAGCAGGAATATTAAATGCATGTTTTTTTCCTGACAGAAAGGCAATAAAGATACATTCTATAAACAACCTTGGAAGGATGAATTAAAAACTAATTAGAAACTAAATAATCTAATGCTACAGAATGAATGGGTCACATAACAAATCATAAAAACAATCGATAGTTTCATTGATGATAATGACAACAATGGGACAACATAGCAAAATTTCCGGGATGCAGCCAAAGTAGTACTTAGGGGGAAATTTAAATCTCTAAAATATTACAGCAATGAAAGAGAGAAAGAACAAATCAATGAATTAAATATGCAACAGTGACAATAATAAAAATAACAGCAAAAGCAACTAGAAAAAAGCTAAATTGAAAACTCCCAATTAAATACTAAATTTAAAGTCCTATCAAAGGAGAAATTAATAAGATTAGAAGTAAAAAAAATAAAATCATTAAATTAATAAAACCAGGAGCTGGATTGTGAAAAAATATAATAAAATAAAATATTGGATAATTTGATTTTTTAAAAAAGGAGACAAAACAAATTAGTAGAATCTAAAATAAAAAGAACAAATGTCCTGCAAAGAAAGAAAAAAAATCCATGCAATTATTAAAATTTCTTTTAACAAATACATTATAATAAAACTGATAATCTAGATTAGTGAATATTTTTTCAAAAAAATATAAATTTCCCACATTAGCACAAGGGGAAATAGAATACATACATAACTCTATTTTGGAAAAAAAAGTAAACAAGCTTAAATAGGTGTCTAAGGTGAGATAGAAACAGGATGAGATAGATTTACAGGTGAATTTTACCAAAAATTTAAAGAAAATTAAGTCCAGTACTATACGACCATTTAAAAAATAGGTAAAGAAGGAGTCCTTCCAAATTCCTTCTCTGTTACTGATGTGGTTTTGATGCATAATCCAGGAGGACCAAAAATAGGAAAAAAATGTACAGATCAATTTTGTTAATGAGTGCTGAAGTAAGAATGTTAAATAAAGTGCTAACAAGAGGATTACACCAATATATCACAGAGATTGTAACCACAATCAAGTAGGATTTGTTCCAGTAATGCAAAACTGGTTCAACAGTAGGAAAACTATAAACATAATTATCAGTAGCAAAACCAATATCATACAATTATCTCAGAAATAGCTTTTTGAGAAAATGTAATAGCCATTCCTGTTAAAAAAACCCAAAAGGTAAAGAAACAGAAAAAGAAGTAGTATATATCTAAAACCTAGAGAAATCATTTATCTGTAATGAGAATAAGTTAGAAGCCTTTCCAATAAGATCAGGAGTGAAGTAAAGGTGTCCATAATCACTCTTCTTATTCCATATTGTGCTAAAATGCATAGAAATAAGATAAAAATAAAATGAAAACATTAAACAGGCAACAAAAGGAAAAAATAGGGAAATAAAATTTTTATTTTTGCAGACAATATGATGGCATATTTAGAGAACCTGAGAGTCAAAAAAAATTAAGTTGAAACAATGAACTACTTTAACCAAGTTAAAGAATATAAAATAAGTCCACATAGATTATTAGTATTGCTTTATTTTATCAATAAAAGCCAACAGGAAGAGAAAGAATTCCATTTAAAATAACTGCAGACAATATTAAACACTTATGAGTCTACTTCTCCAGTTCTACACAGGAACTATATCAACACAATTACAAAACAGTTTTCATATAAATAAAGACTGATCTCAATATCTGGAGAAATATTAATTGCTAATTGAGTGACTAAGTCAAAATAATTTTAAAAAATGACCATACTATATACAATTTCTTATTCAGTACTTGACCAATCAAATTTTTCCTGTTATTCGGTCATTTTAGTTGTGTCCAATACTAAATGACCACATTGGGAGTTTCCTTTGCAAAGATAATGGAATGGTTTGCCATTTCCTTCTCACTTTATAGAGACTACCTTTCATTTACTTTCAATTATACATAGTTATTTATGTACTGGATCCATTAGGGTATAAGCTCATAGCAGAGACTATTTTGTATTTCTTTGGACCTTTAGTTCCTCAGAAAAAGTAATCATTTAGAGGAAAGATGCTTGACTTATTGCCTACTTAATTCTACAATCTCAAATATTTCTTCCCAGTCTATTTTAGCAGCTAAGAACAGAATGAAAAATGAGCAAAGACATTGAATACTTGTGAAGTTTTCAGTTCTAGAACCATGATTGAGAATTTATCTCTCCTTAGTTTTTTGTATTACCCTGAAATTATTTTTCCTCTTGGCATTGCTATTAACATAGTTTCTGCTAGCATAATTCTATTTAGGGGTAGGGAGATTAAGAGGAAGACATGATAGATTACCTTTAAAAAAAAGTTGATTGTACTATGACTCTGCTGAGACACTTCTCCATTTTCAAATTATCGGTTTTAGTTCAAACCTTATTTAGACTTTCAAAACATATAGAGAAAATGGTGTAGTACAGAGGTCCTTTAACAAACAATGGGAACATAAAAAGGGAAAGAAAGAATAATTCTAGCAAGAGATGGC
This sequence comes from Notamacropus eugenii, assembly GCF_028372415.1. Taxonomy (NCBI): domain Eukaryota; kingdom Metazoa; phylum Chordata; class Mammalia; order Diprotodontia; family Macropodidae; genus Notamacropus; species Notamacropus eugenii. Next base: position 97,348,072 of record NC_092877.1, read on the forward strand.
TGTAAGTTGTTTCTTAAGAAGTCTAAAGAAGATATAGAAATGTTATTTCAAATGCCAACTGTACTAAAAGAATTGATACATTATACCAAGAAAAATAGTTGTTCATTTTTTTCATTAATGGTAGGTCAGAATGAATAAATATCAATTTCATAAATTGTAAATTTCCTAATATTATATGTAAGAAATTTTATACATTTGTTAGCAATGTACAGGTGGTCCTACAGGATTTGCTTCTATCTCATAATATACTTTTTGAGATTTTGAAAATTGAGATTTCACCTGTGTTTAAGGAATGATGGAATTCATTCCATAGCCTTTTAAACTCTTCAGGTTTCCTCTGTAAAAAGTGTCACAGTAATAAAAATTAAAGTGGTTTTAAGCCTTAAATTGAACAATGAGGTCAAAGCAAGAGTATAATATTAGGATATTATTCATGTATCATTTCTGTTCTAGATGACATTTTAGAGAGGATATTATTTAATAAGACTATTTTCAGAACTAAGGAGAATAGTGAAGGAACACAGAGACAGAAAACAAAGCCACATGAAGATCAATTGAAGGAGCTGAGGCTGTTTATTCTGATGAAGAATGAAAAAAGGGCATTACAAATAATTTTATGAATTTGAAGGTTTGAAATGTAGACATGTGATTGGATTTCCTTGAGAGCAGAACTGACAAATTAAGGCTTCCTGACAATTCCATCCAGAGATATTCCAAAATGGAATGGGATGTCTTGGGACATGCAGAATCCCTTGTACTGGAGGTCTTCAAATAGAGGCTGGATAACCACTTCCAAGCAAATGTTATTAAAATGTTTTTTTATATGGTTTGCTTTGGACTAAATTATCTCTGATCTTTGCTTTTAACACTGAAATTTCTTTACCTTAAATTCAGCGTTCATTTTTCTTTGTTTCACTTTTAAAATATACTCAAGAAGTAATGAATTTCATGATTCTAGATTCCCACACCATATAACAAACAAACCAAAAAACCTGATACGATGAAAAGAACTTTTTAATGGATATTTAATTTCTTTTAATGAAAAATATATTTAGTACTTCAAGGATCTACAATTTTATTTTACTATTATGGTAACTATATTTTATTGCGAGCATAATAATAGATTTTGGAGTATGTGACTAATTGATGTTTTCTGGACCTAATACAATCATTAGGAGACAAAGTGGTTTGAAAGTCTCTTATCAGATATTTTTTTTTCCTCTAGTCATTAAAAGAGAAACGAATAATTGCACTTGTTTCTGGATTAAAGACTCACATCTCACCAAGGAGTGGGAGAAAAGGAATTATGAGTGCGGATGCCTTTCCTCGTTCCCATCACCTCTCTTCTCATGGCCCCTGTGCTACCAAGGCCTGAGAGGAAGACATTGCTCTTCACATCACTTAGGATGAGCTGGGAGTCACCAACTAAAAACCTTTCAGCGAGGAAAATTGGACCTTAACATTTGCCCTACCTCTGCATCTTTAATTCTTCTGCACCTTGCCCTCTGCTCTTCCAGATGTCATAATCTCTACATCCCTGGGCACTCTGATCTGACCTATTGGTACACTCGGTAGTCCTAGCCACCCATCCTTAAGATTTGCAGACCTTTCTAGTCACACCGCAGCCAAACTCTTTTATAGGTGTTGTCTTCCCCAATTAGAGTGTGAAATTCTTCAGTGTGGGGATTGTCCCTTTACTTCTTTTCCTCTCTCCCTTTTCTCCTTCTCCTTCCTCCCTTATGGGGGAATTATTTTCCCTGCTTTAACATTCAGCCTATCTTCCCAGAGTTGTCTTTGTCAATTACTAATAAATTTAAATTTAATAAATCCAAATCTGTCCCTAGAGATTGGCCAAGAGCCACAAGCCTTTCACTGTGCAGATTTTCCAATAAATTGTGCCATTTGCATGAACTAATGCAAAATGAAATGAGCAGAACCAGGAGAACATTGTACACCATAATAGCATTATTACATGAAGATCAACTGTGAATAATTTAGCTATTCTCAGCAATACAATGGATTAAGACAATTCTGAAGGACTTATGTTGAAAGGTGCTATCTCCAGAGAAAGAACTGGTGGAGTCTGAATGCAGATCTGAAGCACACCTTTTCTTTGCTTTTTAAATTTTTCTTATTTTCTGTGTTTTCTTTCACAGCATGACTTAAAAGGAAATGTGTTTTGTGTGACTACACGTGTATAACCTATGTCAACTTACTTGCCTTCTCGATGAGGGGAGGGAAACCAGGGAAGAAAAAAACTGAGACTCAATATTAAAAAAAAAAATGTTAAAAATATTTTCACATGTAATTGGGGAAAATAAAATACTAAATTAAAAAAAATCATTTCGTTGTATCATTATCCCCATTTCATATATGAGGAAACTGAGTCTCTAAGAGTTTAAGTGAATGACCTAAGATCAATAGCTAATTAGGTTAGGGTACCTACAGTCTCAAGGTCACATATGGTCCTCAAGTGTGGTCCTTTGACTGAATCCAAACTTAACAGAAAAAAAATTCCCTTAGTAAAAGGATTTGTTCCATAAAACTTGGACTCAGTGAAAAGGCCATGTCTGAGGACCTAGAAGGCCACATATGGCCTCAAAGCTGTAGGTTCCCCAGCCCTGGGTTTGGGTAAGAGTTGGAATTTGAGCTCATCACTCCACATCAAGCCCAGTGTTACTTCTACACTTACCCTTCATCTTGTTGAGTGTGGCAAATTTTATTCAATGGTGACTGACAGAATTAATTCCTTTGTTGGCTGAGGTAGTATTCCAATTGTTGACAGAATCTTCCTTACCAGATAATGTCAAAATCTGTTGCCAGATTGCTAAAACTGTTCTTCAGTAGACTTCTGTAAGGCTCTAGAATCTTCTTGTGTAAATTGAGCAAAGAAAGCCCCCATGCTATATCATCAGGGAAAATCAGTATCTTTGTAAGTATTTTCTTAGCCCTGTCCCACTTTCCTTAGGAAATATGTCAGAAGTCTTTGGAGCCGAATACCACTTGGTATTAGGTGTTTCTTGCCTATTACTTTCATAACACAGCAACAATAAAGTTGTGAACTTAATAATTTTAATAATCACAAATAAACACATAATCAGAATATTGAATTAACATACAAACAGTGATATGGACAGGAACTTTGCCTGTGACATCATTAGAATAAGCCACTCTTGGGTGAAGAAACTGTCTTGACACCATCTCTGAAACATGATTGCTTAGGGCACTGAGACAAGACGAGGACTTAAGTCTGAATTCATCCCCCAACTATTCTGATGTTACCTTTCTAAATGTCTCAGTAGGGTTTGATACTATGAATTTTTACAAGGAATATGTCTCCCTTGGGCATTAGAGGGCATTGTTTTCTTATTGTCTCTGCATGTTACTGTCATTTGTCTTCCAAGATCCTCATACTCTTGAATTCTGTGTCCAGTTAATCTAAGAAATCTAAGCCATGCTGGCAGTGAGGTAAACTGGAATTTTTTCCTGTCCAAGCACTCTCTGAAAATACAATGAAAACATTCTCTCTCTAGTAACATTTTTTTTCCCTGAAAGACAATACAATATAAATTTTGACAAGAAGGGTGATGATAACAATATGTTCCGTGTACCCTTTAGAATTTAGAGTCATAGATGGTAATCTAGAAGGGACCTTACAGCTCATTAAACCCAACTCCTTTATTTTTTTTTACATTTGAGGAAACTGAAGCTTGAAGAGATTAAGTGATTTACTCAGGTCCACACAGCTGGGAAGTGTCTGAGGTAGCATTTGCGTAAAGGTCTTTTTGACTCCAATTACAGAATTCTATCTATAATGCCATACTGTTTGCGGATTTATAAATTTTTATTGCCTGTATGTTTTTTTATTCATGTATATATTATTTCACTTTTTTCTGTTGGTTTTTCATTCTATCCTTTTATATATATATATATATATATATATATATATATATATATATATATATATATATATATATATATATATATATATATATATTCCCAGCTTTTAAAAATAATCATCATAATTGCCATTTACTAAAGTAAAATACTATTTTATTTGACCATTCCTCAATTATGGGGTCTAGATATTTTCATTATTTTGTTTCTACAAATAATACAACTACAAATTAAATGATATGGATAGAGCATATTTTCCTTTAATAGTATAAACAATGAGATTGTAGTGTCAGAGGATACAGTTTTGTGACTCTTACTGTTCATAGTCTGATTCTTGTTCCAAAAACTTACACTAATTTACCCTACCACTAATAAGCTATAACTCAACAAATATTAATTAAGCAGCTGCTATGTACTGGGCACTATATTTAACACTGGGGACAGAAGTCCAAAGAGTGAATTAATTCTAACTGGCAAAGAACTTACTACATTCTAATGGAGAAGATGAGTTCATATAAATTTATATAGAATAAATTTACTAAATACAAATATATACAAACTAGTTAAATGTAAGGTAGTTGGAGGATGCAGATTAAGTAACAGCTTCAACCTCCAAGGGCTTTGTTAAAGTAAGAGATACATTTATGGAGCAGAAGTAAGGAGGGAACAGATTATAGGTATATGGAACAGCCAGTGGAAAGGCATAAAATGTGGGGATTGGAGTGTCATGTATGAAAAACAGAGAAAGGACCATTTTGCGTGGCTTGCAGGATGGAGGAGAAAGAGGGATGAGCAATATAAAAACAAGACTGAAAATGTTGTTTGGGAAAAGTTGGGAAGGACTTTCTCTTTTTTTAAAAAAAATTTGTTTAGTTTCAGTTTTCAACAGAAACTTCCACAAGATTTTGAGTTCCAAATTTTCTCCTCATAACTCCCCTCTGCCCACCCCAAGACATGGTGCATTCTGATGACCACTTCCCCCCATCTGCCCTCTCTTCTGTCGTACCCCTTCCTTCTCTTATTCCCATTCCTTCTATTTTCTTGTAGGGCAAGATAGATTTCATACCCCATTGCTTGTATATCTTATTTCCCAGTTGCATGTAGTAATAATTTTTAACATTCATTTTTAAAACTTTGAGTTCCAATTACTCTCCTTTCCACCCATCCCCACTGAGAAGGTAAGCAATTCAGTATAGGTTATACATATGTAATTATGAAAACACTTCCATAGCAGTCATATTGTGAAAGACTATATTTCCCTCCATCCTATCCTTCCCCCTATTTATTCTATTCTCTCTTTTGCCCATATCCTTCCTTGAATGGTTTTACTTCTAATTATCCTCTCCTCCCTTTTGCCCTGCCTTCTATCATCCCCTACCCCCTGTTTATCCCTTTGTCCCCTACTTTCCTGTAGTGTAAGAGATTTTCATATGAAATTGAGTGTGCATGTTATTCCCTCCTTAAGTCAAATACAATAAGAGTAAGGTTCACTCTTTCCCTCTCACCTCTCCTTTCTTCCCCTCCATTGAAAAAGCTTTTTCTTGTCTCTTTCACGTGAGAAAATTTGCCCCATTTTGTTTCTTCTATTCCCCTCCCAATATATTCCTCTTTTACCCCTTAAATTTTATTTTTTTAGATATCATCCCTACCTATTCAACTTCTGGAATATTATATATTCTTTAATGTAGAAGCTGCTAGATCATTGTGTCATCCTGATTATATTTCCACAATACTCCTTTCTTTCTGGCTGCTTGCAATATTTCCTCCTTAACCTGGGAGGTCTAGAATTTGGCTACAATATTCCTAGGAGTTTTCCTTTTGGGATCTCTTTCAGGAAGTGATCAGTGAATTCTTTTAATGTCTATTTTGCTTTCTAGTTCTAGAATATAAGGGCAGTTTTCCTTGGCAATTTCTTGAAAGATGATTTCTTTCTAGGGTCTTTCTTTGATCATGGGTTTCAGGTACTCCAATAATTCTTCAATTGTCTCTCCTGGGTTTATTTTCTAAGTCAGTTGTTTTTCTAACTAGATATTTCACATTGCTATTTTTTTCATTCTTTTGGCTTTATTTTATAATTTCTTGATTTTTCATGAAGTCCGTCACTTCCATCTGCTCCATTCTAATCTTTAAGGAATTATTTTCTTCAGTGAGTCTTTTGACCTCCTTTTCCATCTGGCCAATTCTGCTTTTTAGGGCATTCTTCTCCTCATTGACTTTTTGGATTTCTTTTGCCATTTGGGTTAGTCTATTTTTTAAAGTGTTATTTTCCTCAACAATTTTTGGGTCTCCTTTAGCAAGGAGTTGACTCATTTTTCAGATTTTCTTGCATCACTCTCATTTCCCTTCCCAATTTTTGCTCTACTTCTCTTACTTGATTTTCAAAATCCTTTTCGAGGTCTTCTATGGCCTGAGACCAATTAATATTTTTCTTGGAGTCTTTGAATGTAGGAGCTTAGACTTTGTTGTTTTCTTGTGTTTTTATACTTTGGTCTTCCTTGTTACCAAAGTAAGATTCTATAATCTGATCCTTTCCCCAATTTTTGCTCATTTTCCCAGCTATCTATTGACTTTTGAGCTTTTTCTCAAGATAGTTCTCTGCTTCCAGTGGGGATGGGGGGTGTACTATAAGCCGCTCAATCCCCCCACAATCTGTGAGCCTAGAGTTTCAGAAACAGTTGCTGCACTACTGCTGCCCTGCCCCTGCTGGTGCTGCTGCAGGGTCCTCCTCTGATGATTCCTTCACCCCCTCAGTCTTGGGGCTGTGGCCTGACCACTATACTTTCTCACACAGGTCCCATAGGTTTCTTTCCACTGACCTTCCAATTTTCCTTGGCCTTTTGAGGTCTTGAAGTTTGGAAACTGTCACAGGTGCCCGAGATTCAGTCTTACCAAGGTATGCTCAGGTCCCATCTTTGCCAGCATGACCCACACTGGACTGTGCTCTGCTCCCAGTTTTCTAGACACTTTATGGCAACCTTCCAGGCTTTCTTGGGCTGGAGATTTGCTTCACTCCATCATTCTGTGGGTTCAACAGCTCCAGAATTTGTTTAGAATCATTTTTACAGATGTTTGGCTGGGTTTGGGGGGAAAGTACTAGCAAGTCTGTAATATTAGTTATGGTGGCTCTGCCCTCCTGGAAAGGCTTTCAAAGGTAAAGATAAGATGTTAATATGGAAATAATGTAAGACAGTGCCTATTTCTTCTCATCTGTGTTATTGAATTTTATTATTTTTATAGGTTTTTTGTTTCTGCAAATATATGGGATCAGAGACATATATTAAAATTGTTTCTGTTGCCTTTCTTCTGTTTATTTTAAGAATTTAAGGCACTTTATAAATGATTAATTTTTATTAGTTTGTTCTTAGTTCTTCAAAATATGTCTATCCTTTAATATTTTTGGGAGAGTAAGTCAAAGAATCAACAGACTTTGAAGGGCCATAGAAGGCATCTAGCGCAAGAGATATCTCATCAATAATTTCTTCAAGAAAATCCTCAATTAATGGTTATTCATTCTCTGCTGGAAGAGCTGCAGGACAGGGAACTCTCAACCTCATGTGATAGGTCACTCTACTTTTGAATATAATTTAAGAAACTTCTTATTTCCCTCAGATTTTAGATGCTGGATTTTCATCAGAAATGTTTTAAGCAAATCATTTACTCAATCTTTCTCAATCTCTTTATCTCCAATGTTTATTTTTTTAACATAAAATCCATTGATTTTTTCCAATAATTTTTTGTATTTTCTTTTTCAATTAAACTTTTTATTCATCTCCACAAGTGAGATAAATATATGACTCCATTTTCATTAGTTTTTTTAACTTGAGATTTTTTTCATTCAGATGTTTGATCCAGTTTATTACACAAAATCATGTGAGCTATGAACCTAAACTTTCATATTCTCTCTCTCTCTCTCTCTCTCTCTCTCTCTCTCTCTCTCTCTCTCTCTCTCTCTCACACACACACACACACACACAAACACACTCCCTCCCTCTACCTCTTTCTTTCTCTGCCCTTTCTCTCTTCCCCATATAGGCATCAATTTTTCTCAACAGCTTTTATTGAAATAATGATTCTTTTTTCCAGACTAATGATTTTTAGTCTTCATTTTATCAGACAATAATCTCGTATATGTACTAAGTCTTCTTTTTTTCCATTCATTATTTGGTTCTATTGATTTATTTTTTCTATTCTTTTGTCTAGTACAAGACAGTTTTTATAATTACCATCACATAACACATTTTGGGCAAGTCCCTCTTTACCAATTTAATTTCATGGTTGCTCCTTTTTTAAACCCATCTATTTTTAATATGAAATTTGTTGTCACTTCAGTAAATTCTGCAGGCAGCCCATTGGTATTGTGATTAGTATTGTATGATATCTATACATTAAAATGAGGAGTATTGGCATTTTTACTCTATTTTCTCAACTTAACCATGCGCAGATAATATCCCCCATTATTCAATTATTCTTTAATTTCTGTCAGAATCATTTTGAAGTTGTCTTTATATTGATCTACTGTGTCTTTACAAGCTAATGGTGAAACATTTGATATGTTTTATTATTATTTTAAATTGTATTTCATTTTATCCAGTTTTTCCTATTTTGGAGAGAGATGGTATATAGACATTCAGATGAGTTTTCTCAAATTCCAGTATTTTCTAATTTTTGCTTTTTAAGACAAGCTTGAAATTTCATTGATTTAGGGAACTCTAGTGAAATAATTCCCTCTGCTAATGCAAAATAATAACTGCTGTACAACTTGTAGTCTTAGAGAGATGCATTCCATTCTGGGAGTTAGAGGAAATGTTGTGTCTTGATCAGGCTGCTCATCCAGTATTTGTCAGAACTGAGACTTAAATTAACATTCTCCAGATTCTAAGATAACCTTATATCCAGTATTCCATACTGTCTCTTATTTATTACCTCAATTTTACTTTATATTGAATATTTTGTGTTATGTTGATATATTTATTCATATTATCTGTGAATAGAAACATTCTAACTTCTTAAAGATCCTTATTCTCTTACTTTATTTTTCATGCCTTATCACCATACAGAATACTAGATATATGTGGTCCCAGACGTTAGCACACTTTCATAGCAGGTTTGACATGAATACTTCTCTTCATCCCTTTCCTCTCCTATTTTCCTATAGGGTAAGACAGATTTCTATGCCCAACTGTGTATGTATGTTATTCTGTCCTTGAACCAGTTCCAATGAGATTAAGATTCAAGTGTTCTTCCTCTCCTCAACACCCCATCCTCCTCATACTCTGTAAGAACTTTATCATACCTCTTTTATGTGAGATAATTTATTCCCATTCTACCTCTCCCCTTCTTCTTCTCCCAGTTCATTCTTCTTTTTCATCCAAAAATTTTATTTTTTAGATATCATCCAATCATATTTAACTCACACTCATGCCTTTTGTTTGTGTAGATTTGTTCTAAGTGCCCTAATATTTAGAAAATTCTTAGGCATTCTGGTGTGCTAGTGCTCCTCCTTGCCCTAGCACTGAGACTTGGCACTTCAACCTGCATCTTACTATAGGAAGTGCAAAAGAGTTCAACATGCTGTAATCTCCTTCTCTGACCCCCTTACTGTCTGTGGGCTGAGAGTTTCTGAATCTTACACTGCACCACTACAGCAGCTGATTCAGTTGTCCTGAAGACCTGCTCCAGATTTGCTGAAGTGTGGCTGTGATGGTGCAGTCTGTGCTAGACTGCCCTCCACTCTCACTCCAGTGTGACAGACTTTTTTGTTGGCCTTCTAAGCTGTCTTGGGCTAGAAAATTGTTTCCCTCGTCTCTTTGTGAGTTCTGATTCTTCAGAATGTGTTTAGAGGGGAATTTGGGAGAGCCCAGATAAGTTCCTGGCTTCTCCACCATCCTGTCTGTGCCCCCCATAAATGAGTTGCAAATGGGTGGAAGTTCATGTCAGACATGGCCCCAAACAAAAGTTTGGAAGTGGGAAGAAGGTAGGTTAATGTTAAGAGCAATTGGTAGTTCAATTTGAACATTATCTGGAACACATGAAATGGAATAATGTAAGAGTAGGTTGGAATCCAGTTGTGAAGTTTTAAATTCTAGGCTAATTCATTTGTATTTTATCTTATAAATAGAGAACTATTGATGATCTCTTTCTTTCCTTTGGCTGTTTTCTTTGCTTTTCTTCTCTATTTTTCTTTTCTAATTCTTTTTTCAAGCAGGGAGAGATGTTTAGCCCCATAGTTTTGGAAGATTATCTTGCCAAATACATGAAAGATAGAGCAGTTAAATAGTTTTATAGGCAGAACTCATAGGCCTCTGTAAAGGATTGAGTGTGTGGATTGAGGAGAGTTAATGGAAGAGTATATAACAGCTCCAAATTTTAGAGTCAAGGTGATTTGGAGGAGGAGGTAGATGCCATCAACCAAAATGGAAAGGAAGGAAGACAGAAAGAAAGAACAAAGAAGGAAAGAAAAGAAAAATGAAATGAAGGAAAGAAGAACGAAGGGGGGAAAGAAAGAAAAGAAGGAAAAAAGAAAAAAGGAAGTTGAGATGATACTTCTTAATTCATACCAAATTTGAAATTCTAGCAGAATAGTTAGGTAGAGATAACTAGAAAAAATTCAGAGTGGGGCTAGGGTCTGAATACCTTATAAGTTATAGAAATAGTTATGAACCCATTAGAGGGAATGCAAGAACCATGGAAGAGGGTGGAGAGGGGAAAAAAGTTGGAAGAAAAGACCTTTCAAGACCCACAGAGTGGGGAGATTGGGACAAGGACAAATGAGTAATACAGATGGATGAGTAGTAGTCAGAGGGTTAAGGAGAAAGCCAAAAGAAGGGGAGAACACAAAAGCTAAGGGAGAGGATGATATAAAGTAGAATGGAGCAGTCAGTAGTATCATTTGCAACAGAACCTTTAACATGAAATAAAAAATAAGATTATCATAAACATTAAGGAAAAAGTCATTGCTTATGTCATGTAGAATGTTTTTTTTCTATTATTGGTCAAATAATATTTACTCATTAGGTTCTATTTTTGGATGCTCATCTTTTTGACTGGTTTATTATTGAATATTGAAGAATATGGTTTATTATTGAATAATATATTTATACTATATATTTGTTATTGAAGAATTTTATATTTTAATGCCTAATTTATATTTTGAACCATATTGGGACAAGATTCATAGTGAATCATTTCAGATATTTTATGTCGTTTCAAATTTCAGGCTTTTTATTAAAGCTCAAATATTTTATCATATTAAGAAAATATTCTTTTATTATTAATCTTTTAAGAAGTGAATTCTATTTTGAAACCAAAATCTTTTCTGTGCATAATTACAATCTGTGTACTTCCTGCAGATGATAATAGAAGACAGATATTTCAGTGATGTGGAAAGATGCCTGGGCATAGACGTATAAGATTGGAGTGAGAATATAAACCTCAACACAAGCTTTCCTGGTTATCACACATACAGAATCTGCATATTGGAAGGGCTCTCAGTGGCCATATATTTCAGCCCCTTCCTGAATTAATAGTCTTACAAATATCCACCAAGTGGTCATTGAACATTTTTCTGATAATCTCCAAAAAGAGGGGAATCACTACCTTTCAAGGCAGCCTATTTGAGCATTAGATAATGCCAACTGTTAACGCATTTTTTCATGACTCAGGCCCAAATTTTACTTTTTTCAACTTTTGCCTCTTGCTCCTAATTTTGTAGTCTGTGACAAAGCCGGAAATGCCTAAGGCCTCTTCTACATTATAGCTGTCCAAATTCTTAAAAACTGCTACGAATCAATGAATCTTAATTTTCTTATCTAAAAATGCAAGCTATTCTGTCCATACGACCTACTTCATAGGATATTGAAAAGAAAATATTTTATAAATCTGATAGTACAGTAGAAATATGGATTGTTCCTATGTAAGATTAGCAAGTCACTGAACCTCTTTGAGCATCAGTTTCTTCATCTAAAATGATGATAAATGCTTTCACTCCTAGCTCAGAGAATTGTGGTAAAGAAAGAATGCAATAAAGCACAAACTACTATATAATATGTCTGTGTGTCCATATAGTCATATGTACCCATGAGTATTATTTGACAATATTTTATTTAATATTTTTGCATTCATGGTCATTAAGAATATTGCCTTCAAAAATTTTATTCTTCAAATAGCTTTTATTTGTTTGTTTGTTTATAATTTTAGAGATCCAAAACAAACTTTATCTCAGAGAAGTCATTACATAGCTTATTTTTCTCAAAATTTAGAATAAATTTGGAATGACTTGGTTTTTGGAAATAAGGTAAAATCCAAATTTCCCTTCAGCATCTGCGCAGCACAGGAGTGCCAGGCTTGGAAGTAGGGAGGCATCTTCCTGAGTTCAAGTCCAGTCTCAAACACTTACTATCTGTGTGACCCTGGGCAAGTTACAATCTTGTTTACCTCAGTTCCTCATCTATAAAATGAGCTGGAGATGGAAATAGCAAATCACTCCTGTATCTTAGCCAAGAAGAGCACAAATAGGGTCAAGAAGAGTCTCACATGATTGACCAAAAAGAACGCAAGTTTCCTGTTCCTGGTTTCCTTTGAGTCACAACTAAAAATCCCATATGCCATATGAAGACTTTCCCACACCTGCTTAATTCTAGTGCCTTCCTTTTATTCCTTATTTCCTATTTATCTTGTATGGACCTTGTTTCTCTCTCTATATTTGCTGCCTTTCTCGTTAGATTGTGACTTCCTTGAAGTCAAGGACTGTCTTTTGCCTCTTTTTATATTCTCAGTGCTTAACAGAGGACTAGGCATGGAGTAGATGCATAATACATTTTTATTGGTTGATTGATTGAAATTGCTTATGAATTATCCTGATATTTGGACCTTTTTGAAGGTCAGTTTATTAATAACTGGCCTGATTTCTCCTTCTGATATAGATGACATCTTCTCCATCAAGACAATTGTTAGTGATGTATACGTTGCCTATCCACAGAACATATATATGTATATACATATATGTATTTATTGTATGTATGTATGCATGTATGTACATGTGCATGTGAATGGAAAGTCTGTCATTTTTCCCCCATCACTAGTGCCTTCTTCAATTTTCTCATTTTCATTCTGCATTTTTTTTCTGTCTCTTTCATAATATTGGATTGTTTAATCCATTCACATTTTAAATTTATAGTTGTTAGGTGTACATTTTGTTCCATTTATTACTTTTGAGTCATCTTTACCCCCTTTCAATTTTCACTTTACACTGTATACCTCCGATTAGTTTTGTTTACACTCATTAAATCATTTTCTATTCCCTCAGGCTTTCTCTTCCCTAGAGTCCTATTTACTTTCTTGACTTCCTAAAGTTCTCATTTACCTTATACACATAATTATTCCCACCCCCTCCCACTAGGATCAGTGTGTAGTTCAAAATCTTTTCCCCACTCATTCACCTCCAATTCCCACTCTTTGTGTCCCCCCTTTACAATCTGTGTCCATTACTTTTTCTTCCTCATTATTTCTGTACCCATTTAGGCCAGTCCAAATTATCTTCTCTCACATGTTTCTCTTTTATTATTTCAATGTTTCTCGTGAAGGGTAGGGCTTCTGAAAAGTAAAAGTTGAGTCCCCTGCTTTATCTTATTTCTAGGTTAGGGTATTGTTAGTTTTTATTCTTCCATCCCTTTCCTTTATTTTTCCTTGTTTCATTTTTTTTTGATTTTGTTATGTTTAGAGGGACCTTCTGTGGTCCCTCATTCCAAGAAAAAAATAGTTTATGAAGGAAATAAGGTAGTATAATAACCTATATATATGATAAAATTGGAACCTACTCCCTAACCTTATTTTGACTGCTCACTGTAACTCTCAAGTCAAATGAGTATATTTTACTGCTGGCTCTTTGTCCTTCACCCCTTAAAACCGTGGTTGCTAGTCTGCTCCAGGGACCTACAAATCAGCAATTTTCAGATGGAATGCAGTCCTAAGGATTACAAGCTGTATTGTGTGAAAGTGTTGTTTTTTATGATGACTCTTCCTCTCAGATTGAAAACAAAAACATCATGAGGTCTTCATGTCTCTACTCCAAAACAAATACATACCCTTTCCCCAATCAAATTAATTCCCACTGTTTTATCTGTTCCCTCCCTCACTAAATGAAGTGATTCTTAGAGGGGAAAATGGGAATTAGTTTGTTGAATATTAATTTAATTCTTTCTCCTTTGCTTCTTTTAAAAGTTATTGTAAATATTTTCATCAGTATAAACAAGTAATTCAATATGCAAGAAAATGACAAGAAAAAAGGCTGGATAATAAACTGAATTTTATGATCAGTTTCTTTTTTAGAAGTCTATCTACTTATTTCTCTCTTTCTGTCTGTCTCTCCATCCAGCTATCTATCTCTCTCTCTCTCTCTCTCTCTCTCTCTCTCTCTCTCTCTCTCTCTCTCTCTCTCTCTATCTATCTATCCATCCATCTATCTATCCATCTCTCTATGTATCTATGTATCTATCTATCTGTCTATCTGTCTTTCTATCTGTCTATCTATTGGTCTGTCTGTCTGTCTGTCTATATACAAACTATATGAGGCAGCGAGGTGCTGAGTGGATAGACTATTGGGCCTGGAATCAGAAGACCTAGCTGTGTGACCCTGGGAAAGTCACTTAATCTCTCTTTGCTTTAATTCACTGGAGAAGGAATAGCCAACTACTCCAGTATCTTTGCCAAGAAAAACCCATGGACTGTATGGTCTATAGTATCAAGGAGAGTAGGATATGATTAAATGACTGAACAAAAATAGTATGTGATTACATGTGCATGTGTATATTTGTGCACAGATACATACACATATATGCAGGGTATATACATATATAATATAATATTACACATAAACATGCATGTACATACATGTACATATAGGTATATGCCTGTACATTCTTTATGTGTATATACTTGTATATATGTATGCACATATATGTGTGTATATATGTATACATATGTACACACACATACCCAGTAGAAGAAATGAATATGTTGGAAATGTCTGAAAATGAGTATCTCATTCTGACTCTCTAGTCTTTTGACTCTTTGTTAAGAAGTGAGAATTTTTTCCATTGGCCTTTGGCATTCCTGCTATATATATGTGTATATATATATGTGTATGTATGTATGTATGTATTATGTATGTATGTATGTGTATGTATTATGTATGTATTATGTATGTATGATGTGCTACTTTAATTGACTCTTATTAAAATCTGAGGCCCTTTCTCCTGGTTCATTGCTAAATATGTTATTAAGCTTTAAAGTTCTAAATTTTAATCACTGCATATGTTGCAGTTTAAATCATACAGTTTTTTCTCTATTGGCAATCTGTGTCAATGATCGTATCAATCACTATTTTGCCATCTGCTTTCAAAATTTGGGGGCAGTTTTCTGATTTATTTCATGTAATAGGCTTTTAAAGTTTATGTATGTTTTTATAAAATTTGGTTTATAATGTTTAGTTTGTAATGTTCTTTTTCTGAGATATCTTTGCAATTCTGTCCTTGAGGGCGATTCATTTAGCTTGTATAGAATTCATATGTTCTTTCAAAGTTATTTTTTCCTAATAAATTTTTTTACCTCTACAATTTTGTGTAACAAATCTGGACTCTTTTTCAAAGCTCTGACTTCTTTGGAGAAATTATCTGTTATATTTTTCAAGTTGTCTCTTCTGTTTACTGTTTTATTTCTTCCATGGTTCATCTGATTTCTGACATAACAAAGCATTTTATGGTGGTATCTTATTTTAAATTTTTGTTTCTTTTTTTGAACTATTCTGGAGTTTCTTGAAATTGTTCCTTGAATATGTTGAATTTATTCCTTTGTCTTTTTAGTCATCATTTTGTTGTTTTTCCCCCCTTTATTTTAAAATATCTGCTTAAGGATTTATAATGTTTGACCTGGAAAAGAGAAAAGTTGGTGTGAACAAGGTAGCTATTTGTCAAAATAAAAGATTGCCATGTAGATGAGGAAAGTTTGCTATATTTGGTCCTGAAGAGCAGAACCAGGAAAAAAAGAGAATTTTCGAGGAGATAAATTTAGGTAGGATATTAAGGAGAGAAAAACAATAACAATAAAAATCTTCCCAACTTTTAGAATTACCACAAAGTGGAATGGTTTGTATATGGAATACAGTCAATTCATGCTCATTGATGGCCTTCAGGTTAAGGTTGGTTTACTGCTTGTTAGTTGGAATTTCTTTTCAAGGATTAATTGGAACAGATAAATGTGGAGACCTCACCAATTTTACAAAGTTGTTATTCTCTCAAAGATTACATGCATTAGTTGATTTCTGGATTTTCTTTTTGATTTCCTGTTTTTTTCCTTCTTCTGTTCATTTAGCTCTTGCTTTGTAAGTTTGGGAGCAAGCCTTTTATCCAGGCTTTCATTTTGGATCCTTGGTCTTTTGGGTTTTTTTTTCCTTGTATTCCCATAGGCTACTCTCTTCACTATTCACCCCATCTCCTTTCCTTTACTATCACATTCTTATTTTTCCCTACAAAGAATCCTGAACCTGAATATTCTAGGTTTTCTTGAGTACAAAGACTCGGGGCTGTATAAATCCTATGACAAGAAGAAGAATTTTATCAAGCTTTTTACCCTTCTTTCCATTAAGAATGGAAGTCACATTGAATTATTGACAGCTCTGAATTGACATAGTCTTCCTCCCCCATACAACAGTTGCAACCCCTATTCCATCATAGTGCTGGATAGGATTGAGGTATTCTGTTGCTTATGGGTTATAAGTAGAAGATTCAAACTGAATCATTGTCATGAGTGAATTAGGTAGGGGCTAATACAGATAGCACAGAAAAGGGTTAAAACATAAGTCTATCAGGTTTCATGTGCTGGTTTCTCCTGGTGATTGTTGTCTGCCCTTCATTCTCAAAGAAGAACATGACACCTGGAAGGTAATATCAAGATTTACAAATGAGTTAAATTTAAATAAGGCAGAGTGCAAAGTCACCAGCCACCCTCTTCCTTCTGGAACTGAATCCAGTGGCAAGATATAGATCAGGACAACTAGAGAAGTTACTGGATGCAGTGGGAGACATTGACTTTTTTAAGCTAAGGTCTTTCCCAGGTCACAGTCTGAAAAAAAAATGCCAGTTTAGTGATTAAGGCTAGGTAAGAAATGAGGCAAAAAATGGCCTCTTTTATCGCGTCCAAAAAATGAATCAATGTGGGAGAGGAAGACTGGGTATAAGGGGACAGTCTGTGCCATGGAAGAGAAACAGAAGACCAGTGATAAAATTTCCTTGTGTAAGAAAAAGTACAAAAAGTAAACAGCCAGTTTGGTTAGATCATAGAATATGTGAAGGGGAGTGAAGTATAATATGTCTGGAAAGATAGATACGTGGAACCAGGTTGTAAATTTGTTTGGTTTTTTCAGTCATGTCCAACAACTCTTCATGAATTCATTTGGGGTTTTCTTGGCAAAGATACTGGAGTGACTTGCCATTTCCTTCTCCAACTCATTTTAGAGATGAAGAAACTGAGGTAAACAGGGATAAATTAATTTCCCATGGTCACACACCAAATAAGTGTCTGAGGTCAGATTTGAAGATGAGTATGTACCCAATACATACAAAGAATATATCCTGTGAAATGTATTACTTTGAACAAATTTCCAGTCATTTTTCCCTTCACTGGTTGTGTTTGATGGCCTCTAAGTTTCCTTAAATTTCTTAATCTGCAATCTTATCTAACCAGTATTTCTTTGTTGTTGCTGTGACTTTTTAATGGTTCATTTCAGGCAATGCTAACTTCC
This sequence comes from Notamacropus eugenii, assembly GCF_028372415.1. Taxonomy (NCBI): domain Eukaryota; kingdom Metazoa; phylum Chordata; class Mammalia; order Diprotodontia; family Macropodidae; genus Notamacropus; species Notamacropus eugenii. The sequence continues at coordinate 97,365,764 of NC_092877.1, forward strand.
TGTAGAGTAAAATCAATAATCAAAAGACCTCCAAATTTCGACAGTCTGAGAAATGTGAAAGTCATCTAAATGCCCACAGATTGGGGAATGACTCAACAACTTGTGAAATATGAATGAAATGGGGTATTACTCTGCTGTATTATGAACATGATAAATAGAATCTAGCATAGTAAAACTTATGAATGGATGCAAAGTAAAGTAAGCAGAACCAGGAAGACAGTGAGCCCAGATGGAGACAATGTAAATGGAAGAACAACAACAACATAAAACTACATGCTGCAAAAATATAATAAGCAAGCTGTCCAAAAGAGAAATATGGGAAGACATCTACCTCACTTCTTTGACCAAATGGGCAACCATGTCAATTCAAGTCAAGAAGCATTTATTAGGTGCTTACTGTGTGTCGGGCATTGTGTTAAGAACTGGAAATACAAGTATAACCAGAGAGAAAGACACTTTGTCCTCAAGGATCTTACACTCTAATGGAGGAAGACAAAACATAGAACAAAGATGAAAAAGGGAGAATGAAAAGGTGGAAGATTTGTAGAGAAATCCAGAGTGCAGCCAGGAGAGGAAGGAAAGGTTTTCCTGGTACATAGCCTAGGCTAGGAGTCGATGAGGAGAGTGAGAAATTTAAGTTTTATATTTGTCTAGTTTATTTCAGAAGATTTTTACTTTGTATGGTGTACCTATCTTTTGTTGCTGCAATAGTTTTAATTAGCCCATATTTGTTATGTATGTATGTGTATACACACACACACATATATATATATATGTATATATAATTTTGAGGATGTTAGGTTAGAGGCTTAACAATAGCTACCAAAATAGCTGCCAAAAATAGCTACTCTGATAAAACATGACCCCATGACCAACATGAGATTGATGGAGCCATATTGTTTCTTCTATTATTGATAACTTTCCTAAATTTCCACTGCATTTTTAATAATATATTTTAAAAATTTTACCCAGAATTAAAGTTATATTTGTTGGTTTTTAGTTTGAAGATACTATTGTCTTTTATTCACTAAGATTTATATAAATATTTGTCCTTCTATACTTTTAAGGTACATCTGCCTTTCTCAAAATTCTTTCAAAGATCACCAAAAGTGGCTCATCAATCACATCAGGCAGCTCTTTCAGTATCCTGGAATATTGTTTGTCCAGGCTGATACTTAAATTCATCAAGTTATCAAATAGGTTCCTTCTTACTAAACCCTCTTCATCATTTTCATTCTGCCTTTTCCTGTTGAGATCATTCCATTTTACAGAGAAAATGCAAACAATATCAGTTAAATGACTCCAACTTCTCTCATTTTTTCATTACATCTTCCTATCAATAGCTTTCCATTGCCTTTTTTCATCTTCCTCTTTTCCCTTTAATATGCAAAATCAACCTCTTTTTTGTTGTTGTCCTTTATGTTTCTAGTAAGCCTAAAGTCATTCTGAATTTGACCACCACTGCAATTATCCTTAATCAATGTTGTCAGATTTGTAATCATGCTTCTTTCCCTGCTCTTGCTTTCATCTTCTGCATGTCTTTTGAAAATTTGAGTTGACCTGCTATATATTCTATGAATCCCTTCTAGTCTCTTTAGAAAAATTGCTCTTCTCCTCCTTGAAATTTTTTCTCTTTGTGTCCTCAGAATTTCATTCTGGAGAGCTTTCCATCCTTCCTGGGCTAACTCCTCCACTCTACTTTTGGTCTGTTCCCACAATCTGTTTCCTTTTTATCCCTTCAATAGTTCCTGGGAAGTCTTCCTGATCATTTGTTTATGTTGTAGAGGGGATTCATGGTCAGATAAGGTTTAGACCAGGTGACCTCTGAGGTATCCTCTAACTCTGAGATTCTGTATATTTAGTACTCTTTCCACAAATACTTATCAAATACCTGTTTTATGCGAAACATTGGGTTAAATTTTGGAGATTCAAAGATAAAATTAATGTTACTGCCTACAAAGTTCTTGCACTCTGATGGAACTCATATCATGCTCCCTGAATATAATTGGGGGCTGGGATTTTTGTTAGTTTCCTGATAAATACTGAGTTCTCTTATAATTGCCTTCCTATAATGCTCTGCAATGTTCTCTGAAGAAGTTATGTACCATGGGTTATTCTTGTTAAGCTAAATAGATAAGAGCTTTGGACTGACAGTGGGTATAGGTGAATGACTTAACATGTGACTATAGGAATTGTAACATAGAGAACCAAAAACTTTGAATTTCATTAAAAATAAAGTTACAAAATGCATTTAGTTATTAAATTTAAGTTGATTAAAACTTACATCTCCTCCAAGGAATACTACCTTGACACTCCATGTTTCAGATGGGTTGTCAACCAATTGGATGGACAGATCTTCTCTAATTAAACAAGTCCACCAGAGTAAAGCATACTTAAATAAAAACAAGTACTCGGCCAAAAGTAAGCTCTTAAATTCGGAAAAATGAGTAGCTAAAAAAGCCTCTAAAGATGAAAAGAAAAACCAAACAAATATGGATAGTAAGCCATGAGTTAGACAAGTACAGCTAGTAATTTGCTTTTGGCTCCTCTTTGCTGGTTAATTACAGAATGATTCTTCTTCAGTATCTGCATGTGGCTGATATTCATTATCTGAATATATTTCACTTTTTTCCATGTAACATTGTTCACACCATTTCTGAACTCAGAAGATTTTCCATTCTGATCTTTACTTATTAAGGTATTTCCTATCCACAATGGCCTATTTTAAATGCCACCTCTACTATGAAACCCTGATACATTGAGATGGAAATAATTTCTCCCTCCTATGGCCTCTCGTAATACATTGTGCTCATCTTATGAATTTAGCAATTCTTTTATATTACAGTATATATTGTAACCTCACTACTTGATTCCAAATTCTGTGGGTAAATGTCCATGTTTTATTCATTTTAATTTCCCTCGGTTTCTAGCACAGTACCTTGCACTTAGTAGGTCCCCAATAAATGTCTATTGAATTGAATCCAATACTGAAACTACAACATCTGCTAATGGTATACTATGCCAAAACATTCAGATGGGAAATCTTACAGATTCTGCCAATTCTCCAGATGTTCTGCTTGTACAATGCCATATATTCAGATGACTGACTTCATTTTTCCATTTTTATTGGTTGAGGTTGGCATCATGTAAGAGTGAATTTAGTCTCTCAGTTAATAAATTAGGTGTGAGGGAGCAATGATAATGCTTAAAGTGATACCCAGGAGTCCTGCTTCAACTAGAGGGTGGTAACCCATCTGTGTATTATAACGACTTTACTCAAATATTGTAGCAAATCAGGTTCAAAGTGTTCAACCTAACTACTGCCAAAGTGAAGTATCTGTGTACCATTCTAGGTATTGACTTATAATGTGAGCCCTATGCCTGTAAACTGAGCTCTCATTTTTATTTGAGTAAAGGCCCCTCCTTCTTTCTGTTCCAACACAGGTCCCTGCACCAATCCCTTGCTTACTCCTCTACTCAGGGACAATTGTGGTATAAATTTAAAAAAACATTTTGTGTCCCCTTCTTTAGACATTTTCTATTTTGGCTAGGTACTCTGAGATTTTCTGAAAATAAAATTATGGTAAATTCTCTTCAACTTAAAAAGGTGCTCTGGGAAAAGCAGGTAAACAAAGGAATTCAGAAGTGAATTTAAGAGGACAGCAGTCTTAGAACATTAAAAGTTATACACTATGGCACATCTTTTTGGGTTTAAAGGAGTTAATTCCCCCTCTTCCTCACTTCCCTGAAGGGTAAGGATGGTACAACAGAAAGATAATTGGATTTGTAATCAGAGAATCTAGGTTCAAACTTTGGCTTTGCTACTTAACAACTGTAGGACTTTGGACAAGTCACTTAAACAACTTAGGCCTAGATTTTTGGAGGCCTGTAGCACCAATGTAATATCTACAGTAGTTGCTATAGATAGGCATGTCTATATCCAGGGTAAATTAACAAAATATAAACTCTCTTCCTTAAAGACAAAACCAAGAGACAAAACCAAAGACAAAAAGTATTTATTCAGATACCAGAAGGCCAAGTCCAGGAGGGCAATAATGCAGTTTTTACACATTACCAACAGAGGGAACATGGTCATCCCCAAGCCTTCCCTCTGTCAGTCGTTCCCACAAACAAACTCCCTTAGGCAAAATCACTCCCTCTCTCACTCGCACTAGCAGCTCTGCTCTGCCTGCTCTCTCAGCTCTACCCCAACTCTCTCTCTTGCTATACCCTTCCTGCTCTACCCATTTGGCAAGTTCCTCCCACCATGGGCTCCATATGACTCAAGCCGCACACTGGGACAGAGCTCAAAGCAGGTCACATAGACCTCTTAAGGGTGAGGGAAGATGTTCAAATTCCCTTACCAACAAGGCTCCATCAAGCTCTAAAGTAGCACTGGAAAACCTGTGACTTTGAGGCTTCACATGGCCCTTTAGGTCCTCAAGTGTGGGTGACCCTTTGACATTTGGATTCAGGCAAAGCCCCATGTGATCTCGAGGCCACAGGTTCCTCAGCCCTGAAAAACTTTATACTTGAGAATGAAATTACATTTAGCATTACATTTACAAACTTTAACGAAACTAATTAAAATGTCTTTCTGCTCCTATCTGTTTCTGTTGTTGCTTTTTCCATTTTTTTCCAATTTAGCAAAACTTGAATAAGCACACGCTGTTATGTGACAGGGGTTATAATATATGAGGATACAAAGGCAGAAAGACAATGTGTTCCTGTCATCAAAGAGGTTGCATTTAAGATAAATGGCAGATGACATTTTGTCAAGATAATCAGTGAAAGCATGTCTCAAGGCATTGTCTTGTGACCATACTCAAGTTTCCAGAATTCCTCTATGTATACATGACTGTTTTTGCATTCAGCTCTAGTTGATTTCTTGCACCCATTCTAACAAAGATCAGTGAAGAGTTCATCAGATATTAGAACCTATCAATTAAGGAACTCACTGGTTCCAATTATGACATTAAGTAATTTTCTCCATATAATTCGTAATTTTTCTCAAAACAGTTTTTTTAGATTGAAGAAGAGAAGATTGGAAAAGGGAAATTGGCAACTGTGTTAGAGGAATATGACATGGAAAGGACATTAGATTTTGTTTATTTGACTTCAGAGGGAAGAACCAGAAACATTTGACAGGTAATGCAATGAGGTATATCTAATTGTGATGTCAAGAAAATGTTCTTAACACTTAGAGCTACTAAAAAGTGGAATGGGAAAGAAGAATCTCTTCAAGCAGAGGTTAGTGACCATTTGTCAAATATATTGTAGGCCAAAGCATGAGCTGGGCCTGAGGTCCCTTCCTTCTGACTCTGAAACTTTGTGATATTCTGATTCTCCAAACACTCCTATGACAGCAGCCAAAGGTGTGTGTGTGTGGGGAAATGTCAAATAGTTCAACTAACTTGTTTCAACTTTTCAGTACCAGGAAGTCTGAATCAATGTCCAAGACTTGCCCTTAGTGGTTCTTTTGAGGATGAGGTTGTTTTTATATATAGTATTTCTCTTTAATAGATCTATAAGAATAGGACTAAAGAGGCTCTCACCAAACCCAAGCTCTTTCTCAGGAAAAAGAATCATCATCCTTGTTATCCTGTGAAAATTCATCTTCTCTTTTTCAGCTGAGATGAGCACTTTGTCCTTCCTTGTAAGTGCCATCTGTGTCCAAATGAGGCAGTCTCTCTAACTTGAAGCAGAGACGCAAGAATAAAATGATCAATCTTCATCATATTGCTGCGCTTTCGACAGTTAATTTTCTAGAGTAATTTGTCATTGTGAGGAATGCAAGATTTGTCTGAATTTGTGTCAAAGGTTATTGACTGAATTGTCACCTCTTCTTTTCAGTCAATCTATAAATACAGGCAAGATTGGACAGAGCGTAATGGCCTTCTTACTGCCTGGATGAGATTGTCCATGTTATTCACCTTATCAAATGTATCTGTTGTTTCATTTTTTCACTGATAGCATGGGCTCAATGTTAAACTTGGGAAATTCACTTAACATTTTCAAGCTCATTTTTTTAAACATGTAATATAAGTCTGAGCCAGGATTCATATCCTACTCCTTCTGATCACAGTTCCTTATCTACTTTCCATTCCATTGGATTGGACTCACATAAATAAGGAAACTTCGGAGATGTCAAGGATATCCCAAATCACCCAGTCCTTACTCATACCTGACTAAAAAGTCCTCACTACCACTCATCTGGCAAGTGATTATCTAGCCTTAACTTGAAGAACTTCAATGGATGGAAATGACTACCTCCCTAGGCAGTTCAATCCACTTTGGAATAGTTAGTCAAATTCTTTCTTGTGTTGAGCCTGCATAGATCTTTTTCCTTCATTTTCTACCCAGATTTCATCTCATTTCTCTTCTACATGACCTACTCGATGACAGTTGCCATAGTCTCCCTCATTTTTTTCTTATCCTGACTGAATACTGACCATCAGTTTCTTTAACTCCAACTAGTTCTCTTTAGATGCACGTAGGAAACAATCATAGCCTACATTCATATAATGCTTTAAGGATCATAAAGCACTGTACACATGGTACACATGGTAAAAGGAACTGAGAATATTTATCCTAGAGAAGAGAAGGAAATGAGGAGGCATGAAAACAGTCTCCAAGATTTTGTTTTATATAAAAGAGAGTAAACTTCCTGGTTTAAGTGTCAAAATTAGGACATATCAGTGCAAGGGATAAAGGGCAGATTTTGGATCAACAAATAAACAGTTACAGATGTCTAACTATGAAAAAAGTCATCATATGATATAGTGAGTTTCCCAATAGTGCTGGGATTTTAGACATCTATGCCAAGTCAAAATTCTACGGAAAAAGAAAGTGAGTCCCAGAAAATGACATGATCATGTCTTTAAATTCCTCAGCTTAAAGAGTGGCCTTTATCTATTGATTCTTTGAGTAATAGACCTAGCAGAAGTCCTTAGGAAGACCTAAGTGCTATTCTAGTCTCAGATATTTAGTAGTTAACAATTATATCACACTTCACATTCTCAGGTACCATGATAAGTACTTTACAATTATCTCATTTGATCCCTATAACAACCCTAGGAGGTAGAAGCTATTATGATCCCCATTTTATAGATGAGGAAATTGAGAGAGACAAAAGATAAGTAACTTTCCCAGGATCACATATGTAATAAGTGTCTGAGGCCTCATATGAAATCAGATCTTCCTAACTCTAAGCTCAGTGCTCTATCCTCTGTGCCACCTACCTCTCTTATTAGCAATGTACTTCCTAGGGCTCATCTCAAAAAAAAATCTCTTAATAACTATTGATTAGAGAAATTCAAATTAAAACAAACAATTCTTAAGTACTTACTCACACCTATCAGAAATAATGAGCTAGAATGGATGAGGGAAAATAGGCACAACAATGCATTGTTGGTAGAGTTGTGAACTGATCCAACCATTCTGGAAAACAATTTGGGACTAAGTCCAAATGACCCTTCCCCTCCCTCTTCACCTTCCTCTTTCCCTTTCTTTTCCCCTTCCCTTTCCCTTCCCCTCCCTGTGAATACAAGGAAGCCACTATTGGGGAGAGAAGATGACTGCTAGGAGATGATAGGGAAGGGTCAGCAGAGGATGAAGTGCTATTTGGTAGTACTCAATTTCGAATATTTATTTTTCTAGTCAGATGCTAAATAAATTTCCCAGACTTACATAGCCAGGATTTGTCTAAGACTGGACTTGAACTCAAGTTTAATTGACTCTATGGTTGTTTCTTTATGTATGTGTATATATGAGCATATACTTTCAGACATACATACATGTATGTGCAGGCATGCATACATAAAGTCAGGAATGCTGATGGAGGTGACAGAAGATTGAGCAAAGGTAGTTAGCAAAGATGTTTTGTTGTGAAATCATCATTTATAGCTAAGAAAAGGACATGTGTGTGGGTGATTTTTTTTTTTATAGCTGTTATTTCATTTCAGTTTTCCATTTAGAGTTTGGGTTAGATACCCTGTCAAGGTGATAGTCTCAAACTCAAGTTGCCACTTCAGGTCTCCAAGGATTAACCCAAAGATAAAAACTGAAATCCTACTCTAGTAGAATTGATGCCAGATTGTGTCCATTTGACTGAGATGAAATAAATTGGTTTTCCATAAAATGCCTGTATGGAAACTTGAAGAGTATGATGTATTGCTATAAAAAGAAGGGAGGGGAGAAATAGGATGAAAACCCAAAACAAGTCTAGCAATTTATGAAAAATCCCAGAGATAAATATAAAGTCCATGCTTCAAGAAAATATTTAATAAATGCTAAGTATTCTATTTTATAAGATAGATTCTTCATGTTGTAGTCATGGGACTTGAGCTTGAAAAAAAATTCACTAACAATGTGTTTTAACCTTCTCTTTGATACTTAATTCTATTTTGAAATACTTATTTTCATATGGTTTCCATAAAAAGAATCCTGATTGCAAAAATAAGCAAAATTAATTCATCCTCATTGTAATCATGTGTAACAGTTCCTCTTCATTAAAATAATGGGAATATGGGCTAGAGTAACGCCCAGGACAATCTTGTTATACCTTGTTGCGTTAAGGTTAAATATGCAGTATTGCTCTTAATATTCAAAATATAGCTGTTCTTTATTCAGACACTATACTGGCTAACTTTACTGGCCTGCAAAGGTCTTGCAGTTTTAAAAAATGGCAGAACAGGTATTAGTGCTTTGATTAGAGTCAGCCACAGAAACACACAATTATTTCAAATCGTATGTCTGCTTCAGAGTTTTGTCTGAATGAAGTGTGCCACTGATGCAATGAGAAGACAGTGATAGAACAAACAGCTGCTGTGTTGATAATAAAATCAGCAAGGACTAGCTATTAGTAGGCCTTGCTATGAGATAAAAGAGTATGGCTTTTGCTCCTTTACTGTCCCTTCACCCAGAGCCATAGTTACCATATATTGTAATTGTGACCATTGTAAAATATATCCTCAATTCTCTTCCTTTCCTTTTTCCTTCTCCTCCTTTCAGCAGAAATAGTAAGAAAGTTGTTCCTTCTCTTCCCTTTCCTCCCCTCCTCTTCCCCTTGTCTTCCCCCTCCCTGCTCTCCCCTCAAGTCACCCATCCCCTTCCTATGGATACAAGGAGGCCACTACTAGGGAGAGAAGATGGCTTCTAGGAGATGATAGGGAAGGGTCAGCAGGAGATAAAGTGCTATTTGGTAGCACTCAATTTTGAATATTTATTTTTCTAGCCAGATGCTAAATTCAACCGTGCCTTTTCTGCTGAAGGATTGGAGTCCTGTCATACCTTTAAATGTTGATACCCCAAATCAAATGCCTCATTGTGGTCTTCTGGTCAAGATTTTCCTGCACTTGAACTCTGGCTGTCATTATTGCAATCACAGTGGCCTCGATCTCCTTATTCCCTCATTCTCTAAAATGCTCCAGCTAATCTCCAAAGTTTCCTCCTTTTACTTCCACCTTTAGAGATATTCAGGTATCACTTGTCTTAAAACAAGCAAAATGCACATATCTTCCCAAAATCCTCGGATGGTTTTATTCTTTCTGTCTAGTCTCTTTCCTTTTGACTTCCAAACTCCTGATATTGGCTATCAGTGCCCATTGCCGCCATTTCTTCACTACTAATTCCTTAACTCCTTGTAATCCGATTTTTACTCCAAATGCCCTACTGAAACTGCTCCCTTAAAATGACCTATTTTCTCCTCTCTGCCAAATTTAATACGTGTTTTCTTAGTTCTATCTTCCTTGACCTCTCTACAACATTGATCATTACTGACCCTGTACCACTGAAACATTCTTCTTAGTTTTTGTGATACATAATGTCTCTATTTTCATTTTCATTTTTGAATCATGCATTATTTTTCTCCTTTTCTGACTGTCCCCTAAGTCTGAGTGGTCTGTAAAGTGACCTTCTTGACCTTCTGTTTTTCTCTCTCTGTGAACTCATCCACTCCTTTTTCTATACCTAGTATTCTCTTCTTGAAGATAATGAGAATGGACACCAAAGGACAGATTGGAGTGTCATTGGGAAAGAAGTAATAACAGCACTTATGAGTGATGACTGATTGAAGGTGAGGGCTGAAGGAAATGGGAAAAAGGCTGAACTCTGGACAGTTATGAAGACAATACCCACCTTTAGGAAATTGGAGAAAAAAAAGAGGTATTGAGGCAAAGGGGTCTACATCACATAGGAGAAAGGAGATTCAGGATATAGTGTTTTATACAAGGTACACTATACAAGTCATGAGGGGATTTTCATTAGGGTGGGGTGAGGGAAGCTATACTTTCAAATGCTTCAGAAAGATCAAAGAAAAAATGCCTTTGGATTTCATCATTAGTAGATTATTGGAAACCTTTTAGAAAGGAGTTTTGCTAGTATGGAGGTAGGAGAAACTGGATTTAATGGGATAAAAGAAATTTACAGTGTTAAGGAAACAAGAAAGGATTCACCACTTTATCAAATAAGTTAAGGAGTGAAAAGTAGGACAGAGTTAGAATATTAATTATAGGAGGGAGCAGAGTAGATTATAAGGTATTTTTGAGATAAGCAAGCCTTGTGACTGTTACAAGGGAAAGAAGAAGGGGGTAATAGAAAGGAGAGATTAAAGATGCTACAGAAGATAGTAGTTAATTGATGTGGAAAGGGGTGAATTGAAAGACATAGTGACAGGCAGATATATTTACCTATGAAATAAAAGGGGAGAGATGGGATTGGAGTCTTGAAGAGCATAGTTTTTAATAATTGTAGGAACTGCAAAGAGGAGGTATTAAGGGATGAATACAGAATTGGTGAACAGCACTGGAGGCCCAGCAGAAATCAGTTTTCATGAAATTACAGTTGTCCAGGTAAAAGTGGCTTCATAACAATTCACATTAATTGTGACCTTGACATTTACATATGTCTTGGAAAGAAAACTCATTCAGTCCAATTTGGGGATAGGGCAAAGAACTGGATTGGTGATTTTGTTCATAGAGGGAACTCTTGAGTGAGATAACTATTTCATCGGTGAATGTCATTGCCTTTTTTGCCTCTTTTACTTCTAGAGAGTTATCTAGAACAATGAGACTTTTAAAATAGTATTTTGTAATGTAAATACAATTTTAAAATTCATTTAAAAAAATTGGTTCTGAAATATTTCCCTCCTTTCCTTCTCTTCTTGCTCCCTAAGATGGTAAGCAATTTGGTATAGGTTATATATGCGCAATCATGTAAAACATTCCTTTATTAGTCATATTGTGAAAGAAAAAATAGAACAAAAGGGAAAAAAACACTAAAATAAAGTGAAACTAGTATGCTTCAATGTGCATCCAGATTCCATCAGTTCTTTTTCTGGATGAGGATATTATTTTCCATCATAAGTTCTTTGGAATGGTCTTGGGTCATTGTATTTTGGAGAAGAGCTAAGTGATTCATAGCTGATTATTGCACAGCGTTCCTGTCACTGTGTATAATTAGAACAAGAAGACATTAAGTGACTTGTTCAGGGTGATACAATCTGTCTGTGTCAGAAGTGCAACTTGGACCCCGGTTTTTTTGTCTCCAAGACTAGTTCTTTATTTACTATGTCATTTTGCCTCTCATTTTAAGGTTAGATAATATAAAGTATAATTTGGAACACAGTCACAAACCAAGGAAAGGAGAAGTATCAGAATTCATACTGGGGAGGAGGAGTCGTCATTACGAGGTGAATGAAGTACTTATGGCATAGGAAACACATGGTCATACCAGGCTTTCAGTTGATCCTGCCCTGAGAGTCTGAGATGGATAATCTCTGTCTTTTGTTTAGTCTTTCTCGTAATCTTAGATAAAGGAAAAGCAAGGCATAAGAATTAAAGGTATCTGGTCATCCACACGGAAAGCTTATCTAAAATGATACTAATAATGCTCAAAAAAGAGGAATAATATATCACCACATTATCTTGTGATATGGGTAATTGAAGTACTATTTTGCAACTAGTAGTGAAGGACAATTTTGCAAATAAGGAAACTGAGGTGCAGAGTTGTTAGGTACCTCAGCCAGCACCAAAATACTAATAAGCTATAGAGGCAGAATTTGGGTCATCAGAATCCAAAACCTTTCCATCCTATCATGCCTCCTTTCTTACTTTGGTCTAAGAGAAGTATTGATAAAGTAAACAGTGTGGGTAGGGGATTGATTTTCAAACCTCCTTAATTCTCTTGGGCATTCTTGTTTGGTTGCCCTTCTCATCTATTTTATCTTTGATAAAGTATATTCTTGAAGTTGTGCTAGGATATAAAAAAATTATTAAGTGCCTACTGTGTCCTGATACTTGCTAGGTGCTTGAAAGAGAGAGACAGATAGAGATAGATAGGTAGATAGACAGAGACAGACAGACACATATACAGAGACAGAGACAGAGACAGAGAGACAGAGAGAGAAAGAGAGAACACCCATACCCTTAAGGAATTTATAATCTAATGCAGAAATAAAACACACAGAAGGAAACAGAAAAAGAAGAGGTAACTGCAGAGGGTACCCTGTGCTGATGTCATGATAATGATGGTAGATGTCAAAGTCAAGTAGAATATTTGGTGTCAGATAAAGAGATGGCTGGGATTTTGAACACTGTAAGAAGGGAATCTGTGGGAGGAGTTTTCACTCTGTCCTGCAGTCCTCAAATCAGACAGGCAGAAGCAATTAAGGATACTGATGAAGTATAAGTATCAAAGCTGATGTAGTTTCCAGTATGATAAATTTCCTGGTAATCAGCTTATTATACTGGGTTGGGCATGAAACTTGGAAGCCATTTTTGATTCCTTTCTCCTCTTTATTTATAATGAAATGTTTTAAATATCTATCCTTTCTTCCTTCCTCCCCTTACTAATTTCTTTGTCACTACTTCCTAATACAGAAAAAAAAAACAACAAAAAAAACCCAAGTCCCCCCTGAAACCTGCTGCTTAATTTCATCATTTTGTTCCTCTCAAGGATTAACTATGGTAGCCATGTGGCACAGTGGATAGAATGCTGGATCTGGAGTCAGAAGACTAAATTCAAATTCAGTCTTTGATACTAGCTTTGTGACCTTGGTCAAGTTACTTACCTGCTGTCTGTTCAGTTTGGTCAACTTTAAAATGGGGATAATAATAGCACCTACTTCCCAGGAGGGGTATATTGGATGTTCATGGAGGGCTAGTATTTCTGGTGTGAGGGCTTCAGGTTTAGGACTTTTCATTCACATTTGGGGTCCATCTTTCACCCAACTCTCACTTGTGGATACAAGAAGTTATAGCATGCACTGTGGACATATTCTGGTAAAACCATCTGGGCAGATGAGCTAAAAGCAGGTTTAAGGTAACTAACAGACATGATTATCCCAAGCATGTGAAGACTCCCCCTTGTGGAATGGGCAGATGAGAACAAATTTGTTCCAACAGTTGGCTGAAGGTGGCTGAATGAGGAGCTGTGGCTTAAAAGCTTGGTCAGACATGGAAGATGTCAAGGTCATCCACTGGCATCCTGAGCCATTGCCACTTGACATGACTTTTGTCTTGCCACTAGACTACAATGAGGCTGATGAATTTGTGAAGCTCTGCCTCACTTAAGTCTAATTCATGTGCCAGCCAAGCCATCACCCTGTGATGTCATTGTTTCGCTTTGAAAACAAAAGATGAACAACAGCTTTCCAGGGTCATTGTGAAGAACAAATGAGGTAATATTTGTAAAGCCCTTAGCCAAGTTCCTGACACATTGTGTGATGGCAAGCAAAATCAGGCCTTTTGCTGTTTTTGTTTTAGTATAATCAAGTGCCTCTGACTGAATCTTGCCTTTATCAATCAAGAATGTTTACAAGGAATAAAGTACTGAAACAACAGTTTCTTTAACTAGAAACAGTATGTGTATTGTTAATTATTTTAATGTGATTAAAGATCTTCCCCACCCGTTAATGGGCCTGCCAATTAAGGGGAATTTGATTAGGGAAGATTTGTGAGAAGGCCCAAGTCTTGCGTTAATGAGGCACTGGTTCTCAAGGGTTGTGTGATGCCCTCTGTCTCTGAAAAAGGTATAAATACTCTGAGCTGAAATTCTACTTTGGTGCTTACTGACTGGAAGTGTTTGTTTGGCTAGACAAGGACTCTGGGAAGCCACTAAGCAGCCCCTGGCTTTGAAAACCCAGATGTCTGTGCTTCCCTCTCTGGTAACTATGGTCAGACAGTTGGACCTGTCTGTTGAATTCAGGCAGAGGAAGCCATGTCTATTGATCTTTGATTTCTCTGTATTTTCTTTGAAGTTGATTAAAAGAAATCATACATGTGCTTGAGGAAAGTGATTGTTAACCCATCAAAAGGTACCTTTCCTTTTATGAATGCAGATCTAAGAACCTGTGGTAGCAGGCCCCCTGTGTATGTTGGGGTGCTTACTGATACACATGGCAAGCACTATGTAAATGTTAGCTATTATCATCATTATTATACGTATTTCTATTATTGTTATTATTATTTTTCTCTTTCAAGGTCAAGTACTAGTCCTATTGTATCCATGATCTCTTCCATGATTTGAGTGGTCAAAAGATGCACAGTTGACCTGGGTTTTACTGAATAGATTCCCTTCCCTTCCCTTCCCTTCCCTTCCCTTCCCTTCCCTTCCCTTCCCTTCCCTTTCCTTCCCATCCCATCTCATTCCATCCTATCCTATCCTTTCCCAAAACCTTAAACCTATTGCACTCTGAAGCTCAGATACAACTGGGCCCCTGCCTAAGGCCTCTTCTGTGCCCTCCTGGTTTAAGAGTGATTATCAATAGTAACTGTTGCTGTTTCCCTCCCAGTCTGATTTTTTTTCTTTGACTTTGCCTCATTAAAGGCTAGTTACTTCTTAAACAGGCCTATTCAACAAATGGGAGTTACCTCACCCTAAGTGAGTATACCTGAATAGACCTTGGCCTAAAGGGGCCAAGATCTCCCAGTGCATCCTGGGTCATCTCTAGTCAGACTGATGAATATCTGGCCATTGGATTCAGATGACTCTGGAGGAGAAGTGAGGCTGGTGACCTGCACAGCCCTCCCTCCCTCATAACAAAGTCAAGTGCAAGTCATGTCATCATTTCTCTGATGTCATGGTCTTCTTCAGAAACAAAGGATGAACACAAGAACCCTGTGATTTCTCTAGACCTTATTAATCTGCTGCTTTTTAAAAATCTCCTATAGCATTTGCAGTTACTATGCACAACTGATAAGAGAATTGCCTTTATATTATTCACAGATTATTTTATGAGTTTATCTCCTCTACTAGGTTACAAACTCCTTGAGCACAGGAATTATGCCTCCTTTCTTTGTACTTGTCAATAGGACTAATATCTGGTGGAAACCCAGTAAGTATTCCATAAATCTGTGCTAATATAGTACAACCATAATTTTAGCCTAGAACTGATAGAAATGACCACTCAATCTGGAGTCATATATTCTATTATACTATAGTAACTTATTGGATAAATTTCTTCATTTCAGAAGTTATATTTCAGCCTAGAGACACAGAGGTATGTGAATTTTAACAGGGAAACAGAACAAGAATGATGATGTAGATTCTGCCCAATTGTAAAGATATTCCTGAATATACATTGCATCATGGAAATCTTTTGGATGAAGGGCATTACTGCATATAAATGGGAGAAATTATTACAGCACCTAGAGGGTATTCTGCAAAAGTTTGAGTTAATTCATTTTGGATTATTTTAGCCTGGATATGTATGTGTAAGAAAGAGAATGGAATTGAAAAAAACATATTCTGGAAGTTCAGGAAAACTAAAGAAATATAAGTGATGAATGCTAAAAGAATTGTCACCCTGGTTGGTGAGTGATCGTGAAGGTAAATCACAAAGAACAGGCACCAAATGAAAGAATAGAAAGTCATTTACTATCTCCTCAATCAGGATTCACCATGTGCTTCCATTTAGAGTTATCCTTTCTTAGTGGTATCCTATTGAGATATTATAATAGCAATAATGGTAAATTACAGGCATGCTATGCATTTCATTACAAAGCAGTTTTACATTCTATGTGGGTTCAGATAGCACAGAATGTCAACTACTGGCCAGATAGTGCTGACTATGCAGGAATATGGGCTCGTACAACAAAGAGATAAAAATATTAACATTTGACATATATTAGATGTTTACTAGGATTCAAAGTAACAGAGACCACAAAAGCATTAATAATTTTGGTTATGATATTTCCCCCAAAGCACTATTTCTTTTTTGGAGGAAACATTTTATATTGAAATTTCTGATTTGTTTGATATAACTATGTTATTCCTTAAAGTCAAAATCAATAGTTTCCTAAAATAAAATAGATTTCCAGTCGCTAAGACAAAGTAGGTACATTTTCTACTCTCTTAAATTTTCTATAAAACAGCATAATTTTCTTAATGCATTTCTTGTTTGTAGCTTGTTTTTAATACTAATTTGCTGATCTCTCATTCATGTCAGTGGATACTATTAGAACATAAGTTGGCTTTAAGGGTGCACCTAAGCACAGCATGAAATAGCATGATATGGATAGGTCCATCACAGCAATGACTAGGCCTGGAGAGCATATCACTTTAGGGTATTGATTTTTTTTTTCAGTTCAGACTTTAAGTTTGTGGGCATCTATAGACAGGTTCAATTTAAGATTGAACCAATAGATCACTTTTGTTCACAAGGTGGAAAGACTTTTGCTTCCCCCAGCTCTTTTCAAACATAATTCCCATAGGCATGTAGCCCATAGCTCAAAGTCCTCCCTGGGTGGTGAATGATTATTTAATGCTCTGTGCCTAGGTGTGGGGCAGAGCTGATAAGAGTATAAGATAAGAGAGTTCTTTATCTTCTGGCTTCCATATTTTAGAGAGAAGACATGCCTTCCCAGATAGTCTTCAGAGAGAAGACTATCTTCAAATAGACAGAAAGACTGGGAAAAAAGTGACATGTAGGGTAAACAGCATGGTTGTCTCCCCAGCTTACTACATTAGATACTTCAGGAAATTTTCCTTTGTGTGATATCTTGGATTCTCTTTGTCTCTGTCTCTGCCTGTCTGTTTCTCTTTCTCTCTTGAGTTAAGATAGCACTCTCCTAATGAGTGAACTAATCTACTCTGTGTTTTGTCTGGTATATTCTCATCTGTATACCTTCTTTGATTTCCATTTTCTATTGATTTAGAAGATAAATTATTTGCAATTCATGACATTCGTTCTTTGCGAAACTTGTATTTGTTAGGAAGGTCATTAAGCCCTGGACATGAAGATTGGGACTTTGCTATCATGCTGCTCAGCATGAACGTAAAAATTATTTCCCCTAGACTAATAATATTTTGGGGAAGGGCAGGTAGATATAATTCTGGGCTTATATCCTTTCTCCAAATCTCAAATAAAGTGAGTTTGTGTTATATGGGGTGTAAAGGAAAGAAGCAGGAATCTGCATAGTACCTGAATTCACATTTACTTACCTGTGTGACTTTAGGTAAATCTTCTTGGATCTGTTTTCATACCTGTTACATGTAAGGAATTAAAATTGATAATTTGAAGTCCCTTCATACTCTAAATCCTATAAACCTTGGTCAAACTGATGTTTCTTTACTCAGTAAATATGCTACCATTTTGCTAACACTAATCTCTTCCCCCTAAAGTTTTATAATATAATTGGGGAAGTAGGGCAAGAAGGCAGCTTAATGAAGGAGGCAAGAACTGGACCTTGAAGGAAGTGTATCACATAGATGAGCTGAAAGGAGGGAGAGGGCCTTCTAGACGGGAGAGATGACCTGGTATGTGCTTGGTGAAACATGAGTGGAGAATGCATGGAATCAAGAATGTCTTTTTTGATCAAATGTATAGTTTTGTTGCAAAAGGGCCACAATCCACTGATTTTTGATGTCTCAAATACTCTTGTATCTTCTCTCTCAATACTGAATTTAATGCTTCCTCATAGTGATGTACATCAATTCAAATATCCAGTACTGTGCATATTTCTTGGATCCCTCCCTCCCTCCCTTCCTTCCCCTCTCCCTCCCTTTCTCCCTCCCTTTCTCCCTTCCCCCTTCCCTTTCTTCCTCTCTCCCTCCCCCTTCTCTCTCTCTCTCTCCCTTCTTTCCTTCCTTCCTTCCTTCCTTTCTTTCTTCCTTTCTTTCTCCCTTCCTTCCTTCCTTCCTTCCTTCCTTCCTTCCTTCCTTCCTTCCTTCCTTCCTTCCTTCCTTCCTTCCTTCCTTCCTTCCTTCCTTCCTTCCTTCCTTCCTTCCTTCCTTCCTTCCTTCCTTCCTTCCTTCCTTCCTTCCTTCCTTCCTTCCTTCCTTCCTTCCTTCCTTCTTCTTTCTTTCTTTCTTTCTTTCTTTCTTTCTTTCTTTCTTTCTTTCTCCAAGATTCTCTCTGTTATCTCTCCTGGAGATTCAGTAAACCCTCACTCTTAATTAGTCTGCACATCTTCTATGAAACAGATGTGGCTGAAATAAATAATGGCTGGGAATTTCAGATCACCTTTCTCTATGTCTGTGTAACTAGAGGTCAGACTAAAATCTGATGCTGCATCTTTTCCTGAGAATGTTAATGGTGCCTTAGCCCAAAGGACTCCCCAAAAGGGAACATTGCCATTATAAACATGTTAAACTATTTTATTTAAAGTGGTTTCCAGATGGGGAGGCAGAGACTGCTGTTAACCTTTGAAACAGTAGCTTCACTCACTTGTCAGAAGGAGTTGAAACAAGACCTTGGAGAAGCTGCTGGCCTGTAGCGTCTTACAACAGGAAAAAAAAAAGTCCAAGTTTCTCTTTAATTTGCCCAGTTTTGAATAAAATCCTGTCTGATTTTGAATAAAATGCAATCTGAAAGAAAGTGAGACCACAAAAAAACTCATTATAAGTAATTAAGGAGGTTTATGATCTATTTTCATTTTCTTTATACACACATACACACACATATGTTTCATTAAAATCTGGGAAAACTATGAAAGCACGTTGTCAGGTGAATTAAATAATAATTCCCTTTTCCAGACTGCCTCTATTTTATTTTTTTAGGTTTTAAAAATTGAGAATTTCTGTGTCCTCAAACCTATATTTCTTTTTGGTCTTTCATTCAGGATTCTCTTAGACAATTGGCACTGGATGAATTATTCCTTTATGTCTATTATTCCTATCTGGCTTCTCCTTTCTATTTCCTTTAAAGCCTTTTTATGCAGAACTCTCAGGATAAAGGAAGTTCTTTAACTAAGATTCCTCTCGATTAGTTTGTGATGAGCCTGAATCCCACCTAGGGAAACACCCTCTGCTACATATCCTGTATCATACTCACATTAAGATCTAAGTACTCCTTAGGAATTAAATCCTGCCATTTTCATCAGGGTCCTCAAATGTGGGATATGAATCAATAATAGAGATGATTTTAGAGAACAGAAATAGTAGTGCTAATTTATGGAAATATTGTAAGATTTTTAATCTCCAAGCAATGCTTTTCAAAGCACTTATTTTTTTCCCCTTATGTCATGCTTCTAAATGATTAAAGTTTGCAAAGTTCAGGAAATGTAGTACTTAGAAAATAATGTATTCTTTATTTCTAGTCAACAAGTAGATCATACCTCTAAATATCCACAGAATGGCTGTTAGAAATATTGCCAAGATGAACTTTGATGGGAACACCCCGTCAATATCTCTCTAAGGCCAAGCATTCGGAGATGGGGGAAAAAAACCAACTGAAACTCAATGTTTCATGGAACCAGCTGCTTCTCTCTCAATGGAACACAATAATAGTTGTTAGATGAATGAAGGAAGGAAGGAAACACCAAATGGAACTGTAGGAGCTCTGATGGGAGCTTTTCAAGGGAACTTAGCTTCCTGATAGTTGATGTATGTGAATTTCTGAACTGGGCTGAACAGTTACATACACAGTTGGTTCTACCTAGGTAAAGTAAGCAGCTGCCTGCATGGGTTATGGTCTGAAAAGTGCCCTAAGGTTTGGCCTACTTCAAACATCTGCTTGCCAACTTGCATTTGTACTTGAAATTTTCATGATTAAATCCTTTCCTTAGGGAAAATGATTTCTGCCCCTCTCTTCCCCAGAAGATCCTTGTTGAAATCGATGTAGGACACATTATAAAATTTAAATAAATAGCATTCAAAAATATGGTAGCAGGAAGGAGGTAGAGCCTAGGTCTTGGAGTCACATCAAGCTAGCTTCAAGCCTTTCCTCTGATGTGCAAGTCTTTTAATATTCCAGCGTCCCAAGAAACTCTCTATAAGTCTATAAGAGACAGATGCATTGCCAATCTTTATCAGTGGAGATAACTTTCTAGTTGCAATCAATTCAAAAAAGTATTCATTAAGCACCTGCTATGTGCCATACACTGTGTTATGCTCTGGGGGAAACAAAGGCAAAAAATGAGTTTCTTTCTTCAAGGTGCTTACAATTTGCTGTAGGAAGGCAATATATATATTTATATATATATATATATATATATATATATATATATAAATATATATACAAATTAAAATTAACATTGAATAAAGACAAAATAAATACAGAATTTAGAGGTAAGTACATTGGATCATTAGCAAATATTCTATATTGGACTTCCCTACACCACTGAAAAAACAGATTAGAGCTAAAATGCAACAAATATAGAAACCGGAGAAAATCTGTGCTCTAACTGTCCTTGGAAATTACCATAATGCTTAACACATAGTAGAAGCTAATTTATTTTTAATTATTGGGGAGCCCTGAGTCGGCAAAAAAATGGGAAAGTGCTTATTCAACTCATTCATCAATTACCACTCCCTCCCCTTAAGAGAGGGGCAGCTGTTTCCCAATTTGCTGAAATCCTGTTCTATGTGAACAGGGCCAAAAAGCCAGTTTGAAATTTTTGCCTTTTAATTGGGTTAATTTATATATAACTCACTTATGCTTAATTTTTTCCTTATATTGGTGATGACAGCATTGAAGAGTGGTCAGGGATATTTCATCTTTAAGTTCCTAGTACATTTAGGCTGTTGTTTCTCTCATTTTATGATTGCAAAATATTTTTACATATATGGACTGTTTCTATTATAATGCTAGGAGTAGGATGGTGCAAGGCACATTGTCCCCATTTTACTTATGAGAAAATTGAGGTTAGGAGAGTCTGAGGCTTACCAAAGATCACATGGCTAATTGTTGTGGAACTCTTTGCCTGAACACAGGCTATTCCTAAAACTCATGGACCAACTAACTAAACTAAATAAGTATTCTTACTTTCACACTGAACGATTCACTACTGACAAGGAAATAAATCCACATTTTTTTTTCCGTCTCCATCAAAACTCCAAATCCTGTCACTTGCTTTTGTGCAGGTTGCCAGGGAAGAAAATGCTTTTTAGCATTTCTGTCCTGCTATAGAAGACAGACATCAAAATACAAGTTGTGAATGGTTAAGTAATGATAATGGATGTGTAATGGAAGACAATGTATGAAGCTCCTTTTAGGAAAAGTTGTCTATCTGGGAAAGAATTATTTTTTCACATGCAGTTATATATAAATCTGCTGTGTAAAAACACCAACCTATATTCCTGTTCAGTGGTGAGCTGTTTCTGAAGAAAAAAAAGGCATTTCTTGTCAAAAAATAAAAAAAAAACTTGTGCATATGAAATTGAATAACTTTGTTTTTATTTTCAAAACAGGGTGATCTGTGCCTTATCTGGCTCCAAATGCCCATAGTTTCATCTAAACACAGATTTCTTTTTTTTGAAAACAGTAGGAGATCTAACATAAAACAAAATGAACACTTCACCTTAGTCCATAGACTGTGCTCACTACAAGTGGGAAGTTGTAAATCTGAATGATCACATAAAAGAACTCATTTATTAATACAACAAAATAGTTTTTTTATTTTTGGCTTTCAACATTCACTTTCACAAGATTTTGAGTTCCAATTTTATTGCCATCTCTTCCCTCCACCCAATTTAAATAATTACCTCTTTTCTCCATCTTCTATCCCTTCTGTCTCACCCCTCCCTTGTCTTGTCCCTATCCGCTCTGTTTTCTTGTAGGTCAAGATAGATGTATATATCCCATGGCCTGGCCATGGATTTATTTAATTGGATTGTCCTTTATTTCTCACAGTTTGGAACAAGCAAATTAAGAAGTTAGGAGATGAAAAGTGTGTCTGTAGTGTTTTGGAAGGCCAGAGCTCATGATCTGTTTTATATATCTATATCTATATCTATCTATATATATGTATCTATATCTATATATCTATATACATTTTTACTGCAAAAATTTTTTTGTACTTAAAAAGTCTATTAATCATATGTTTAAATGAAATATTCATCTAAACAGTTTTGATCTTCCTGAATATAGTTTTAATTTCTTTATGTCTTCTCCGTTTGAGTTCTGATAGTTTTAAACTCAACTAAGAGGGACTGTTGAACATGATTTTCTGAACTGTTTTTTAGTTAGAATCAATCAGTTCATCATTTCACTGTACAAACAAATCAACATAGAAAAAATGAGAGAATATTACTTGCTGGAAGTAACAGAAATAAGATTTCATCTATCAATATATTGAACATTTTAATAATTCATACGTCATAGATTTCAATCTGGAAGGACCTGAGAGACTATTAATTCAACCCTATTTTTCAGATGAGAATATTGTAGCCCAGGGTAGTTAAAGTGCCTTGTCTAAGGTCACACAGGCAATAAACTTCAGAGGAAAAATTTGAAAACATATCCTTTGGCTGTGGAGCTTTGCAAATTGCACGTTAAATGGAATTTCATAGGAAGTAATGCCATGCCTGCTGCCCCTTTTCATGTATTTAGGGATTTATTTCTTAGACTTACTAAATATAATGAGATGGTTCCCAAAACACTGTACAAAGTGTCAGTAATATGCTAGTAATGCCATTAAGGAAACCTAAGACTCCTACCTAAGGGCATAGCTCAAAGAATAACAAACATTAATAGAATAAGTTGAAATCATGAATTTATTATGATTTATTATTATTATTATTGTCTATTATGCATAGACAATGAAGGTGGAGTTCCATCAGGATTAATCAATGTAAGGCCCTAGTCTAGTCTAACAGGAGTGAGGTGATCAAGAATACCAGTTACTGAATTTGACAACTATTTGTTAGTTATGAGTTAACAAAAGTCCAGAAACTTGGGGGCTGGGAACAACCAAAGTCTCACCTATAAGACAGAACAGGTGTAGGGAACCTGTATCCTCAAGACCACATGTGGCCTTCTAGGTCCTTGGGTGCAACCTTTTGACTGAGTCCAAGGTTTACAGAACAAATCCTTTTATTAAGGGGATCTGTTATGTGAAGTTTGGGTTCAGTCAAAGGGCTGTACTTGAGGACCTAGAGGGCCACATTTGGTCTTGAGGACACAGATTCCCCACCCCTGGCTGATAGAACAAGACTGGTTACTGAAGCATTAATATCCAATATCTATGTAGAGTTCACAGCTCACAGTGATCTGATCATAGAGAAAGATCAGTAAATATCTTTGACTTCTTAAGAACCCATTAAAAGATTGTGTGGTAACTAATGGGTAGATGGAATAAGCAATGCCATTTGGCCCTGTAAAGGACCTCAGCTAACGTATATATAGCCATTGAGGTTGTTTCTAACCTTGAAATTGTAGAAACAACCAACATCTGGGGCAAGATGTGAGACTAGACCAAGGGTGGTTGTTGTTATTATCATTTTAAATAATTATTTCAACAGAATTTAATACTGAAAAGTGATTTTATTCAGTTGTTTTCACTTGTGTCTGACTTGTGATGCCAACTGGACTTTTCTCGGTAAAGATACTAGAGTAGTTTGTTATTTACCTCTCCAGCTCATTTTGCAGATGAGGAAACTGGGGCAAAGAGGGTTAAGTGACTTGACCAAGGTCACATAGTTTATAATGTCTGAGGCCAGCTTTGAACTCCTGAAGATGAATAACTCTGATAACTCTATCCATTGTGCCACCTAGCCACCATATATCTTTATCAGTTTTTCTTTTTTGTCTGTCTTTCCCCTTAAAACATAAGCTCACTAAGCACTAGGACTGTCTTTCTGCATGTATTTGTATTCTCAATGCTTAGCATGGTGCCTAGCACATAGTAAGTGCTTAACAAATGTTTATTATTTTAATGTTTATTATATAACTGGTTTCCTTAGTAATATGTATTTAATTTTATGCATTAAAAAGCATTATTCACAGACAGGATCTATAGGCTCCCTCACACTGTGAAAAGAATCCAATCACTATTACAGAAAAGATTAAGAAAACTTGGAACGGAACTTGAAATATCTTGAGTGCCATTAAGACAAGTAGATTTTTGATGGTAGAACATGAATTCTCATAGCTGTCTCACAGGATATGGTAACTCAAATCTGAAAATTTGTGCAAAGAATATATAATGTATTAAGCAATTAATTAATTGAATAGGCTTTTAAATGAAATGATAAAATGATTGATAAACTTTTATTTTTATATAAAATGTAGATAATAAAAATATATACTGAATATTTACTCTGGCCAAGTCATTTTTTATTTGTGGTACTTGACTTTGGAACTGAAATATTACTTATAGGTGGAAGCAAGGTGGTACAATTGAAAGAATAGATTTGCAGCCAGAGAACATGAAATCAAATCTCATTTTTGCCACTTATCTGTGTAACACTGCAAAAGTCTCATAACCACTCTGCTCTTTAGTTACTTCATCTTAAAAGATTTAGAGGTTAAATGAGATGACCTCAAATGTCCCTCTCCATTCTAAATCCTATGATCCATCTATTTTAAAAAGAATTACTTCAGTAAAAAAAAAAGGAACAAAAAGTGAATTAATGCTTGAGTACATGTTCCTTTTTGATCTCAAGTTACTATGAGCTGATATGTTGCTTATTTTGCTTTGAAGGAGGATTATAAGATCATACTTTTAGGAACCTCTGTGCAACACACATTTTTCTTTCTCTCTTTTTAAAAATTTCCGCACTTTAAAGACTAATTTGTAGTCATGATCTTTACTTGTCTGGGGTGCCTTCCTCTGTTACTTCCAATTACCCATGTTACTATGAAAACTGCCATCATAAAACAGACCAGTTACCTCTTAATCCAATGAACTTGGTAACTAGATATTATACTGAATAGAATATTTTACCTAGAGATAAGTTTTAATCAGAGGGCTAGGTCTAGAGTCAGGAAGATGAGTTCAAATCTGTTCTCAGACACTTACCAGTTGTGACCCTGGGCAAGTCACTTAGCATCTGTCTACCTCAGTTTCCTTATCTATAAAATGGAAATAATAACACCTATTCCTCAGGATTATTGTGGGGATCAATTGCGAAAATATTTGTGAAGCTCTTACAGTGCTTGGCACAGAGTAAGTGGTTAATAAATATTTCCTTCCTTCCTTCCTTCCTTCCTTCCTTCCTTCCTTCCTTCCTTCCTTCCTTCCTTCCTTCCTTCCTTCCTTCCTTCCTTCCTTCCTTCCTTCCTTCCTCAGACACTTGCTACCTATTTGACCATGAACAAATATATCACTCATGGTCTCTTAGTTTTCTCATCTGTCTAGCTGAGGATGGTAATAATAATAATGATATTACCATGTAATATTGAGGATAAAATATAAAGCTCTGAGTAAGTCCTAAATGCTATATATCAATAACAATGATCTTTTTTTGGGGGGAAGATCTTTGAGTCCTCTGACTCTCCCTTCTTTTTTTGTTAATTTTTTTATTTGTTTTTAGTGTCCTACAATCACTTCAATATATCTCTAATTTTTTCCCCTTTCCCCCCCTCCCTCACCACTCCCTCCCTGAGACAGCATGTAATCTTACATAAGTTCTACACATACATTCCTAATAAACATATTTTCACCTTAGTCATGTTAAATAGAAGAATTGAAATGAATGGGAGAAACCATAAAACAAAACAAAACATAATACAGAAGAAAATGGTCTGCTTCGTTCTGCAATCCAATTCCATAGTTCTTTCTCTGGATGTGGAAGGCATTTTGCCTCTAAAGTCTATTGGGAATCTTTTAGGTCCTTGCATTTCTGTGAAGGACTAAGTCTACCAGAAAAATTCCTTGCACACTGTGGTTGTTGCTGTGTGCAAAGTTTTCCTGGTTCTTCTCCTTTCACTCAGTATCAGTTCATGTAACTCTTTCGAGGCCTGTCTGAAGTCTTTCTGTTCATCATTTCTTATAGCACAATAGTATTTGATTACATTCATATACCACAACTTGTTCAGCCATTTTGCAAATGATGGGCATCCCCTTGATTTCCAGTTCTTGATCGCCACTAAGAAAGATGCTATAAATATTTTTGTACATGTGGGACCTTTTCATGATCTCTTTGGGGTACAATCCTAGAAGCGATATTGCTGGGTCAAAGGATATGCACATTTTTGTAGCCCTTTGGGTGTTCCAAATTGGTCTCCAGAATGCTTGGATGAGCTCACAGCTCCACCAACAATGAATTAGTGTTCCTAACTCTCCCACATCTTCTCCAACATTTATCATCTTGCCTTTCTGTACTGGATTGTGAAGTTTTTATGCCCTACTACATGGTCAATTTTTGTATAAGTGTAATGTACTGCTGAGAAAAATGTATATTCCTTTCTATCCCCATTCAGTTTTCTCTGGAGATCTATCATATCTACCTCATCCAAAGTTTTATTCACCTCCTTAACTTCCTTTTTTTATTTTGAGGTTAGATTTGTCAAGTTCAGAGAGGGGGAGGTTGAGGTCCCCTAATACTATATTTTTGCTGTCTATTTTTTCCTATAATTCCCTTAGCTCCTCCTCCAAGAATTAGGATGCTATACCACTTGTAAATGTTTAGTAATGATATTGCTTCATTGTCTATGGTGCCTTTTAGAAGTACATAGTTTTTTTCCTTATCTCTTTTGATTAGATGTATTTCTACTTTTGCTTTGTATGAGATTAGGATTGCTACCCTTACTTTTTTTTTTTTTTACCTCAGCTGAAGCACAATATATTCTGCTCCAACCTTTTACCTTTACCCTGTGTGTATCCCCATGTTTCATATGTATTTCTTGTAAACCTCATATTGTTGGATTATGGTTTTTAATCCATTCTGCTATCCATCTTCATTTTATGGGAGAATTCATCCCATTCACATTCACAGTTATGATTATTATCTTTGTCTTTCCCTCCATCCTCTCTCCCCCATTTATGCTTTTAGTTCTCCTTTCTCCCTTCCCTTCCACTATAGAGTTTTAATTTTTGACTACCGCCTCCCTCAACCTTCCCTCCTTTTTACTATCCCCTCCCTTTTCCCCCTTTCCCATCTACTGCCTATAGAGCTGGTTGTATTCTATATTTAAATGAGTTTATTGTTCCCTCCTTGAACCCATTCAGATGAGAGTAAATCTCAAACAATGCTCATTTCCCTCCCCTCTTTCCCTCTGTTATAATATATTTTTGTGCCTCTCCCTGTGATGTAATTTACCTTTTTCTGCTTCCTCCTTTTCACATCTCCCATTACAATCTCTTTGCACCCTTAAATCACATTTTTATTATCACATCATTTACTTCATGCCCATTCTGTCTCTGTTTATCCCTTTTATACATCATAATAAATATACAATTCTCAATATTGACAAGTATCTTCCCTTTTAGGGATATAAACAGCTTGCCCATATTAAGTAACAATTTTTTCTCTCTGTTGATCTTTTTATGCCTCTCTTAAGACCTGTGTTTGAATTTTCTGTTGAGCTCTGGCTTTTTTCACCAAGAAGGTCTGGAGATCCCTTATTTCATTGAATGACCATCTCCTTGCCTGAAATACTATGCTCCACTTTTCTGGGTAACTGATCCTTGGTTGTATTCCCTGCTCCTTTGCCTTACAGAATATCATATTCCATCCTTCTGATCTTTTAATGTAGAAACTGCAAGATCTTGTGTGACCTTGATTATAGTTCCTCGATATTTGAAAGGTTTCTTTCTGGCTGACTGCAGTATTTTCTCCTTCACTTGATAGTTCTGGAATTTAGCAACAATATTTCGTGGTATTTTTAGTTTTGGATCCCTTTCAGGACATTAATGGAGGATTCTTTTGATGACATTTTGCCCTCTGAATCTAGGACTTCTGGGCAGCTTTCCTTGGTGATTTCTTGGAAGTTATTGTCCAGGCTCTTTTTTTCATCATGGCTTTCTGGTAGACCAATAATTATTAGATTTTTCTCTCCTGGATCTATTTTCCATGTCAGTTGTTTTTCCAATTAGATATTTTACATTTTCTTTTATCTTTTCATTCTTTCGATTCTGTTTGACTGATTCTTGTTGTGTCATAGAGTCATTAGCTTCTACTTACCTGACTATAATTTTTATCAAATTGTTTTCTTCAGTTAACTTTTGCATCTCCTTTTCCATCTGTCCAAGTGTTCCTTTTAAGAAGTTATTTTCTTCATTTAGTTTTTGTATTTCCTTTTTCCATTAGTCCAATTTTCCTTTTAAATTCTTCCATGATTTTTTTTTTCATATTTTTAAAATCATTGGCCAGTTTTTCTTCTACTTCCCTAATTTGATTTTTAAAATGCTTCTTGAGCACTTCCAAGAATGCTCTTGGGTTTGAGATCAGTTTATATTCCCTTCTGAAGTTTCAGATGGAAGTACAGTCTCAATACTGACCTCTTTGATATTTGTGTTTTGTTCGTTGTCCCCATAGAAAGATTCTATGGTGTTATTTTTTCTGGTTTGCTTCTTGCTCATTAATGATCACCCTTTTCCTGGCTTTTAAAGTGGATCTCTGCTTGTGGGGCACAGGGGTCTCTGTCCTACCATTCTTGTGTTTAGAACTTGAGGCTTCGTGTATTGTGGTCTCTGGTTCTTTCAGGTAGAGGCTAGAATGCTGTAGTTTACCTGGTACTGAGCTGGCTGATGTGCTAAAGCAGAGGACAGGTGAAATCTTCCTGGGTTTCCCAGGAGTTACCTTGGAGTTAAGTGTGAGGGAGGAATGGTCTGGCCACAGGAGGGCTCCTCTCCTGAGCACAGGCACATTCAGTGTTTGGTGAACTAGTGTTTGCAGTGATGTCTTCCCTATTCTCCTGATTGTGCTGAGGCATGTATGGAGTCCTGGTTTTGAGGATTGTGGGCTCCACCCTGCTGGGGCTCAAGATCTCCTCCCACTTCACTGAGGTTGGGCTATATGGTACAGCTCCAGTCCTGCACTGGTCCCCTTCAACCACAGCAAGAGGACCCCATTTTGTGATTTTCCTACCTCCTAGGTTAGGAGACAGTTTGCCCCTTCTGCTGATCCCACTATTTCTCTATTTTTCCTGGAGAAATGTTTTATGAGTTTTTTAAGGTCAACAAGCAGAGGAACAGAGCATTTACAGATCACTCTGCCATCTTGGCTCCCAGAAGTTCAAGTAGGTAACTTACAGGTATTTAATATGTAGGCTGATAGTGGAGCAGCTGCTGTACCTGGGGTTCCAGGCTCTCTCTCCCTTGGTTCTACTGGACTCCTGTCCTGGGCTGATATTCCCTGAGATTCTACAGTGTGGCTGCACTGGTGCAGCCTGTGCTCTCTTCGAGTCCCTCATAACAGATCCTTCCCATTGACCTTCCAGTCTGTCCTGGACTGGAAATCTGCCACCGCCTATCTCCTCTTGGATTCTGCCTCTCCAAAATTTGTTCAGATTCTCTTTTTAGAGGTATGTGAAGGAGTTTGTCTTAGAGTTTAGGTGAGTATTTGCTCTCACTACACCATCTTGACTTTGCCCCTCAAGCCTGCCAGTACTCTGCCCAAAAGAATGTAAATTTTGATGGCTGAAACCTAGCAAAATATCTTGGGTTTTACAGGCTAGCTCTATTCTTTCTTAATACTACTTCTTCTCATAACTCCTATGACCTTTCAATTCCTGATTATTATGAATATGACTCCTTTCTTATTGCTTCAGCTGATAGAATGGTTACAGCTCATCTGTAGTTCCTGGGTTCCCTGGATTCCTTCAAGTCCAGTTGAAATCAAACTTATACGTAAGAAGCCTTTTTTTTACTCACTTTAATGCTAGTGCCTTCACTCTGACAAGTATCTCCAGTGTATCCTGTATATATCCTTTATTTTTGCACTTTGTTGCTTACCTATCATCTCCTCCTCTGAACTGTAAGTTCCTTGAAAGGAGAGACTGTCTTTTACCTTTCTTTATATACCTAGTGCTAGCACAGTACCTAACACATAAAAAAATAAATGACTGTTAACTAAATGAATTCTTTTTTTTTAATTCATCTGCTGAATAGTTGTTTCAGCCTCTCATTTTTATTCTATGTATATCTTTGTCTTTTGGATGTGTAGACAAGTAATTTGAAGGTCTGTCTTCTCATTCAATCTGTCACTCTCACTTTAGTACACTGTTTAATCCATTCACATTTTAAGTTTCGAGAGTTAAGTTCATTATTTTGCTCTACTATCAATTTTTTACGAATTGGGATTTTATTTTTATTCTTTTAAATCAGTACATTGTCCTGATGATTAATTTTGATTAATATGCTGTAAGACAACCCTATTCCTAGAAACTTTCTTCCACTTACTTTCAAACCTTCCCTTCCCTTCTCATTTGTCAGCTCTTTTCTTAGTTTCTTAGTTTTACTTAGCTGATTGACTTTTTCTTCCTTCTCTGCTTCTTGTATAAATACCAATTTCTCTCTCATCTTAAAATGATCAGAGCAAGAACAACAGCCCAAACGACAAACTCTGTACTTGACTATAGCATCTCTTGTAGGTATCATTATGTATTTTTCTCCTTTTCACTCTTGGACTACAATAATGAGTTATGCATACTTCCTCACTATCTGTTCACTTAACACCGAAAAACTTTCTGTCCTCACCATACTTCTGAAACTGTTCTCTTCAAGATTACCAGCAATCTTTTAATTGCATATCAGTTTATATTTTCTCAGTCTTTATCCTCTTTGACCTTTAGCCATCTTTTGTCAAAGGTCCTAGAACTTTGTCAGAAACAGGACTTGAACCCAGGTCTTTCTGACTTCAGGATGGCTCTTTACTACATCATTGCCTCATCGTATTTCCCTTTACACTTTCCTATTTCTGACCAGGGTAGTGCAATTTTTCCGGGTGGCTAAGTTTATAACATTGAGCTATCTTGGGCTCTTCCCTCTCCCTCAGTCCTCACAACACTTAATTTCAAAATTTCTATTTCTATTTTCCCAATATTCTCACATCTGTTAACTTTTCTGTCACTTAATCACTCCTCTAGTTCAGAACCATTTTACCTGGTATATTGTAATAGACTCTTAGTTGCTTTCTTTATTGCTAGGATCTTTTCTATCTAGCCTCTTCACAATGACCAAAGTAATTTAATCATGTTATCCCTTCCTCAACCTGTTAAGTGGTTGCTTATTGTGTCTTGCATAAAACCTAATTCCTCAGCAAGGTAGTGAAAGCCTTCCTCACTCTGGCTCTAGCTCTCTAGGATATATTCTATTTAAACTGAACTGCTAGCTGTCCCACAAGCTGAGGAGTTCAGTCTCTTACCTCAATATTTTTGTATAACCTGCTCCCCAATCTGAGAATTCATTTTTAATAATATGTCCCATTATTCTTTTCTTCTTTTGCATCACAGTTCAGATGTCACCTCTCACATGATGCCTTCCCTGATCTCCCCAGCTGGTAATGTTATCCATCTCCTACCTTCCATTTACTTGTCTCTATATATGTGTAGTCCTCAAGTAGAATATAAGCTCTTTTTAAAAGCATGGTTGATTTCATTTTTGCTTTGATATCATAAATGCTTGTTGAAGTGAATTAAGGCATAGGTTTGATCACATTACTCCTCTTCTTAAAAAAAACAAAAAAACAAAGCAAAACGTTGTTATTTCTTTCTACCTATTAAATAAAGTCCAACCTTCTAGTCAGTTACTCAAGGCCCTCTACAATCTGGTCCCAATCTATCTTTCTAACTTTCATTGACTCTTCTACCAGATATTCAACACCCTAATCAAGTTGAACTTCATCTTTACTCCTCCTCCCTTCCACACACATATAAACATGAAATTTACCCACAACTTGTATTCTCCCCTTCAGTTTTTGTCCATTGAACTTCAGTTCATCTTTTCAGGGGAAATTCTGCTTTCTCCCGTAGGTATTCCTTCTTCATGCCCTCACAACATCTTGTTTATACTTCTCTTATTCACACAATATAGTCTAATTTACTTTCTCTTTATGTTATATCTTATTTTAGTAAACCCTATTAGATATTGTAAAATGTATTTGAATGAAATTCAGTTTTTAGTTTCATGGAAAGGTATTATCGCATCACAGCAGTAAATGTTATACATGAAAATACAATCAACCCATATACAAGAATTTATTAAGCATTTACTATGTGTTTGGCCCTATTCTAGGTACTAGAGATTCAAACACACACACACACACACACATATGTAATAATCCCAACTCTCAAAAAGCTTATGTTTTAACGGGAGAGACAAGGTATGTATCTAAATGTATACAAAATACAGATAAAGAAAACAGATACAAAGAATTATAAATAAGAGGAATACATGGTAGCTTAAGGAGAAAGTAGAGGTTGGGTGGTAGAAAAAGGCTTCATGGAAAAGTTGGTATATGAGCAGGATATTGAGAGTAGAGAGAGTATCTGTGAAATACAGGTGAATGGAAAGCACATTCCTGGCAGGAATATAGTCACTGAAAAGACATACAGTGTCGTGTGAGGTGGTCAGTTTGTCTGGAAAACTGGAGGGTTGGGGTAATATACTATAAGATTGGCAAGATAATTTAGGATCAAGTTTTGAAGGGCTTTAAAAGCTCAAAAGAGGAGTTTACATTTAATCTTAGAGATTACAGGGAACCACTGGAGTTTATTGAGTAGGGACTGATCTGTGCTTAAGGGAAATCATTTTCGCATTAGTGTAGAGGATGACCTGGCTTGGTGAGAGACTTGAGTTAGGGGGCCCAATTGGGAAACTGCCAAAATCTATACAAGAGATACTGAGAACCTGAACTAAAATGATGCCTGTGCAAAGTAGAAATAAGAGGTTGGATATGAAAGTTTTTGTGCATTGGAATATAATTCCAAATCTGCTCCTAACTTTAGTTTGTGAGGTTGGGAAAGGCAGTTAAATAAATTAGGCCCTAATTTCCTCCTCTACAAAATGAAAATGTCAAAGTACAAATCTAAAATCCCATTTATCTCAAAGATTTCACGATTCAAAATATGTATTTGAATATGAAAATGTTACCTTAAAAGGTTATAATTTGAAAATTATTTTTTGTTGAATGAAAGAAGAAATTAATAAAATCAGTGAAACAACAGACTTTTAACACCTAAAAAACCACTGGCACTGGAATTCATGAAAGAATTTTATTAAAAGTATACCTGTGGCTACATACTTGTTCACAGTACTCTATGTAAGGGCTGTTTTTCTGGACCCTCCTGATTTAAGAGTGATAATCAATAGTAACTGTTGCTGTTTCCCTCACAGCCTGATTTAGTTAGTTTTCATTGCCTCATTAAAGGGGCCATCTCCTGACTACTTCTTAAACAGGCCTGTTCCCTGAATGGGTTTTACTTCACCCTAAATGTGTGCTGAATACACCTTGGCCTAAAGGGGCCAAGGTCTCCCATTGCATCCTGGGCCATCTCCAGTCATCTGGTGATCTTGCCCTGCCTCACTCAGAACAAAGTCAAGTGGCAAGTCATGTCATCATTTCTCTGATGGCATAGTCTTCTTTGGCAGTGAAGGATGAACACAACATAGAATGCTAAAGTTGGAAGGGTACTTAAATTTTATCTAATCCAACACATTGATCTTAGAATTAAGGAGATCCGTGGCTAAGGAGAAGTAAGAAACTTGCTTAAGGTCACCCAGCTTATTAACTGCAAACTGAGGCTTTTGAACTCAGGTCTCTTGACTCAAAGTCCAGCAATTTTCCCAACATATAACTGGATCATCAACCTCTGTAATGGCTTGTGAATTTGATTCTAGAATCTCTCCCTAGAGGGAATGAAGATTTCAGTCATATAGAATATTTCAGTCATTTAGGGTTTGCTGTATTGCAATGCGCAATAGAAGACTTGCATTAGAATTGTTTATTGACTGCTGAATATCTGGATGATATCGAGTGTGACTTGCTTCCCCACCTATAAAATGGAGAAAAATATATCTTTATTTCCAGAGATGTTCTGATCATAAATAAAATAATATCCAATAAACTTTGAGTCTCTGAGCCAGGAGATACTTATAATTATTCTAACCCATCAAATACAATCTACTGGAATCCTCTAAAGAACTCAGTCTGAAGGTGGGGGGTGTCTTCAAAGAAGTATATTTGCAGGGAAAAAAAAAGATGTATCCCTACTTAAGCATTAAATGATTTCAAGAAAAATGGCATTTATTATCAGACTTGGTTAGCAAATTAAATACAATAGAGATAGATAACTCTTCCACAAATTCATTACAGAATTCTGATTTAAATTCCTGTCAGAGTAAATATCAAATTTATCATCTAACTATTTGCTCCTAAAATTGCATGGTATTACATCTTTGGAATGTGTGCTTAACATCGGGTAGATAAACAAAATTATGGAAGTTGGTACATAATCAGACTATGTTCATATCTTATTAGATCTGTTATAAATTATATATTTTTCCCTTGGCTTATTCTTCCCAATGCTGGCATAAAATGTTTAGAGTGAGAAAAGGCATATTTAAAAAAATACTTAATATTTAGGGAACAGAAAATATGCTCTGGTTTGCTTGATTTAAGTATTTTCCTGTATATCACAGAATGAAAGTCTAGCTTAATGATTTTATGCAACATTCTTTAGAGCTTGGAGGATAATTCCAGGTTTCAACTTTCTACATATTACCTTGTTTACTCCTCATGTAGAATTATGGATTGCAGAACCTTTTGACATTCTAAAATGAAGGACTCTAAATTCCTTAAAGACTATTTTCCCCCAAAGGGAAATGAAAGTGCTGGTGCAGGTTGAACATTTGCTAAGATTTTAAAGCACAAAAGCAAAATTTCCAACAATTTCAAGGTGCCTTCATCACAGTATTAATCATTCTTGTATATATGGTAAATAACGCTGAGGAAAAAAGCAACAAACTGCTCCTGTTTTAGAAGTAGTTACTAGAATAGCCCAATATCACTCATTGCTCCTGTTGTTTGAAACTGTTTTTAAGACTCCAGTGAAATTTGTCTGGAAAGTTTTGACCACACTTCAATGTCATGAATGTTGAATTTTTCTAATAGAAAAGAGCAAGGATATTATAGCCAGGTACAAACATGTTTTACTGATGCAATGCTTCCGTGACATTGCATTAAATCCGAATGTTGGTCTCAGAGTGCTGTCTGAATCAAAACACAGAAAAAACATTTCAGAGAGACACATTTCAGCAGGAAGCTTTTCCAGGAGTGGAGCATGAGTGATGCTTCAGTGGATTGCAAAACCACCCTCATAACATAGTTGGATTATCATTCACTGAGCAGAATCACGAGAGGAGATCTTCCCAAGGAGTGAACTAGCTTGGGCACAACTTTCTTATGAGAAAAGAGTTTGTAAGATGTCATTTTTAAAATCATCTTTTGAATAGCCCTTTTTAATTGCCTTCTTAGTCTTTGGAAATGCATTATGACCTGTTGCTTCTATTTTTATACCAATGTCAGAGCATTTAGAGTCCAGGCTATCTTATTCTGTCTTTTCATTTGTGATGAAGGCTCTTAAACCTTAATTCATATGTATGGACACACAAATACACACACACACTCTTTAAATAGCTATACACTGCATTAGCTATTTTGTCTCCTTGGTTGGCAAAACAACAACTCTATGACTTTGGTACTATTACTAACCCCATTTTACAGATGAGGAGATAGCATTCTAGAGTGATTAATAGACTTGACAAGGATTACACAAGCTTCAAAGTATTTGAAGCAGTACTTAAACCAAACTTTTTGATTCCATATTCAGCCCTCCAAGTATCTGCTATGTAACTCAGAAAACACAAAATAATAAAGGAAAAAGGAAACAAATGTTTTGTTTTGTTTTTTCTCTATACCCTTTACTTTTTCTTTGTTTTCTCTGAATTCTTCCCCAGTAGCTAAGAGATACTTTGAGAAGGCATAATCTTTCATTTTAAATGGGAATGTTGAGGAATATAAGGTATATCTACATATTCATAGGTATTCTAACATAGGGAGAATGGCAAATTCTTCAGTTCAGTTGGGTGATATCAGCTCTTGTCTGCTGTCCTCCCATAAAGTGATTCAGAGAGAGAAGAGAAGATTCTAACACCCACATTTCAGGAACAAAAGAGGCTATATTTGGGTCTAAATAAGTAGTGACATATATGTGTGTACACACACACACACTGAATGGTTGCCTTGACAAGTATGCTCTCAAGTATTTTATATGATCTGCAGTTAGTTTATATGGAATTTCTCTTTCAGTATTTTCCTGCCGGGTTCTGCTGGTAGTATATAGAAATGTGAATTTATACGTGGTTTATTTTATATCCTGCAACTTTGCTAAAGTTGTTAATTGTTTCAGTTAGTTTTTTGTTTTAGTTGATTCTCTAGGATTCTTTAAGTATATCATAACATCATGTGCAATATTATTGTCCAATTTTTTATTCTTTAAATTTCTTTTTCTTCTCTTATTGTTATAACTAGCATTTCTAGTACAATAATGAATAATAGTGGTGATAATGGACATACTTGCTTTACCCTTGTTCTCAATGGGAAGTTTATCTCCATTACACATTTTATTTGCTCTTGGTTTTAGATACTTATCATTTTAAGAATGGCTCCATTTATTCCTAGAGTTTCAAGTGTTTTGAATAGGAATGGATGTTGTATTTTATCAAAAGATTTTTCTGCATCTAATTTTTCTGTATCTAATGATGTGGTCTTTTAAATCTTTATTATTGATATGGTCATTTATGCTAAGAGTTTCCATACTATGGAACATGCCCTGCATTCCTAGTATAGATGCTATTCTTTCATAGTGTATTATCTTTGTGATAAATTTCTATAATCTCTTTACTAACATTTTATTTAATAAACTGCATTGATACTTGGTAAGTAAATGGTCTGTAGGTTACTTTCTCTGTTTTTGCTTCCTCTAGTTTAGGTATCAAAACTATATTTGTGTCATAAAAAGAATTTTGTAGGATTCTTTCTTTATGTTTTATTTTCTTTCACAGAGTTTATATTGTCCTGGTACTAATCATTCCTTAAAGGTTTGGTTGATGTAACTTGCAAATCCATCTGATTTTGGGAATTTTTTTTAGAGATCTCATTAATAACTCATCCAGTTTCTTTTTCTAAGACAGGACTATTTAAGTATTTTATTTCCTTTTCTGTTAATCTTGACAGTTTATATTTTTGTAAATATTCATCCATTTCACATAGGTTATGAATAATACTAGGATATAATTTTCACCGTTTTCTTTTTTTGAGATTGATAATTTAGTTTTATCCTTTCTTTTTTAAAAAAATTAATGAATCAATTTTTTATCTATTTTTTTTTTAGCATAAAACCAGCTTCTAGCTTTATTTATTAGGTCAATAGTATTTTGTTTTACTTTCAGTTTTATTAATCTCTCTTTTGATGTTTATAATTTTAATTTTGGTGCATAATTGGGGATAATTAATTTGTTCTTTTTCTTATTATTTTTTAGTTGCTTGTCCAATTCATTGATCTGCTCTTTTTCTATATTATAGGTGTATGTGTTTAGAGAGATAAATTTTTCCTTAAGCATTGTTTGGATTGCAATCCATAAATTTTGATACATTGTCTCATTTTTGTTATTATCTTTAATTAAATGATTGATTTAATGATTTATTCTTTTACCCACTCATACTTTAGGATTGGATTATTTTGTTTGCAATTCATTTTTAATCTATGATTTCATGACCCATTTTTGAATGTGATTTTTATTGAATTAGAGTCTGGAAAGGGTGCATTTAATATTTCTATATTTTTTTTGCATTTTTAGAAGTTTTTATGCCCTAATACACAGTCAACTTTTGTGAAGGTGCCATTTACAGCCTAGAAAAGAAATACATAATTTTCCTATTTCCATTCAATTTTCTCCAGAGGTCTATCTAATCTAACTTTTCTAAGATTGTATTCATTTCCCTTACTTCTTTCTTATTTATTCCATGGCTAGATAGAATTCTGAAAGGGAAAAGTTGAGGTCCCTCAGTATTACTTTCTATTTCTTCCTGTAACAATTACATTTTCATTTAAGAATTTGGATACTATGCAGTTTGGCGTATAAATTTTTAGTATTGATATTATTTCATTGTCTATGGTGCTTTTAGCAAGATGCCATTTCCCTGTTTATCTCTTTTAATTTGATTAATTTTTGCTTTTGCTTTGCTTTAATTCATGATTGCTGTAAGTGCCTTTTTTTTAAACTACAGCTAAAGTCTAATAAATTTGGCTCCAGTCTCTTATATTAACTCTTGATGTGTCTGTTTCAAGTGTTTATTTTGTAAACAACATATTGTTACATTCTAATTTCCAGTCCTATTTCTTATTTGCTTCCATTTCATTGACGAATTCATCCAATTAACATTCTTAGTTATGATTAATAACCATGTATTTCCCTTTATCCTATTTTTGTGTTTCTCATCTTTCTCTTTTTTGCCCTGTCCTCCCTTAAAAGTCTACTTTGCTTCTGATCACAGCCTTCCTTAATCAGCTCTCCTTTTAGTAATCACTTCTCCTCCTTCACTCTCCACCTGTTGGAAGACAGATTTCTATAACCAGTTGAGTCTGTCTCTCTATCTCTCTGTTTCGCTATCTCTTTCTGTCTTTACACATGCTGCTTGAGTGTGCATGTGTGTGTGTGCGTGCATGCGTGTGTGTGTGTGTGTGTGTATGTCTATTCTTCTTTCTTTGGACCAATGCTAAATTGAGTATGTATGTATAGTCTTTCTTTTTTGAACCAATTCAAATTAGAGTGAATTTTGAGCATTGCCTGCCTCCCCACTGTTTTCACCACTACTGTAGAAGTTCTTCTTTGCATATCTCTTTTGTGAGATAATTTCTTCCAGTCTTTCTCTTCCTTCCACTTTTCTCAATTCATCCCTTTATCTCCAACCTTCTTTTAAGTCATTTCAACATAATCAACTCACTCCTTTGACTTCTGTCTATGAGGACTATTTCAATTCAATGGTTTTCATTGAATCCAAATCTTCATGACCCCAATTCAGTTTTTCTTGGCAGAGATACTAGAGTGGTTGGCCATTTTCTTCTCCTGATCATTTTATAGATGAGGAAACTGAGGCAAACAGGGTTAAGTGACTTACTTAGGTCATATAGCTAGTGTTTGAGACTGGATTTGAGTTCGTGTTTTTCTGACTTCAGGTTCAGCGCTCTATCCACTACACCGCTTAGCTGCCCTGAAGACTCCTTCTACTTGCCCTAATAATGATAAAGTCCTCAGGAGTTATATGTATCATTTTTCCATATAAGAATATAATCAGTTTAACCTTATTAAGACTGTTAGAATTTTTCTTTCATGTTTATATTTCTATGTTTCTCTTGACCTTTATATTTGAAAATAAAATTTTCTATTCAGCTCTGGTCTTTTCATAAGGAAAGCTTGAAAGTCCTTGTAATAGCAAGGACTCTGACATACACAGGAGAGTCTGCTGTATAAGTTCTTAGATCTGCTTTTCTAATAGGAAACCAACTTTTGAGAGGTCAGCAATGTACTTTAATCAAGTACATATATCATTCACTTAGTTCAGGGGAAAAAAGTCAGTATCCTGAACTTCAGGGAAAATACATACAGAAATAAAGATCAACAGACAGGACTTCCAACTGTCTAACCATAAGCAATATGTACATCACAGATCAACAGATAGATCCAACTGTTTGACCATTATATACATACGTAGTTACCAGATAGAGAAGCACCAACACCTGGCTTTTCAAAGTGGGGGTGGGGCTCCTTATCAGCTGCCTATAATAGTACTTTAAATGGAAAAATTTTTCTCATTAATTAATATGCCCATGTGATCTGCTTAAATCACCTAGTAGTTTAATTCACATGTGGTAGGAGAAGCTTGCTGAAGAGACAGAACAGGAAGGGTGGAACGGAACAGGCAGGAAGTGAGTGAGTGGGATCAGGTCAGAGGGGATAGAACACAGGCCAACTGACACAGTGTGACAGTTGATAGTGAGAAGACTCTGGCTGAGGGAGGGGAGGTTTGAGAATGGCTTTGCCCCCTGCTTTGATCATGCTTATTAACTTCTTGGTCACATGATGGATTTTGCTTTCTGGTTCTGGGATTTGGCTTTCTGGTATTTAAATAAATGTTTTTCTTCTGCCTTCTATATGGAGAATCTTTTATACTTGGAGACTGAGAACTGCACTGGCATATTCATAGTCACTACCAGTGCTGTGAATATTGCCTTGGCAATAAGCTACCGAGTCTCTTCTGGCCAAACAAACACTTCCAGTGAGGAAGCCCCAAAGTAAAACCCCACCTCAGGGTATTTATATACTTCTGAGGACCCTCTGACCAAGTGCCTCAGGAGAAATTAACAAAAAGTAAGGAGGCCTGTTAATGGGCAGGGAAGATCTTTAATTCTTCCTCCCATCTACCATTAACCTCAAATTACCTTTACAATCCTCTGTTTCATTAAATATGTTTTTGCTCTAAAGGATTATAGTCAGTTTTTTTTTTTCTGGGTAGATAATTCTTATTTATAATTCTAGCTCTTTTAGGTTTCAGAATATTTTATTCCAAGTCCTTTGCTCCTTTAATATAGTTGCTGTTAAAAAATGTATAATTATTTCTGGCTACTTGAAGAATTCTCTCTTTGACCTAGGTGCTCTCAGCTTAATGTTCTTAGGAGTTTTTATTTTGATATCTTTCAGGGAGTGGTCAATAGCATCTTTTAATATCTATTTTACCATCCCATTCTAGGTTATTGGGGAAGTTTTCCTTCATAATTGATGAAAATCTGGTATGTTGTCTCTTTGATAAGAGTTTTTAATCAGTGTAAAAATTCTTAAATTGTCTCTCCATGTTCTATTTTCAAGGTCAGTTGTTTTTGTTGAGGAGATCACATTTTCTTCTATTTTTTTCTTTCTTTTGATTTGATTTAATTGTTCTTGATGTCTCATGTAGTCACTAGCTTCCACTTTCTCTAGTCTGTCTATTCAGTGAATTTTCCTTTTTCCATTTGTCCTATTCTACTTTTAAGACAGAATAGAAAAAAAAAGTAAATTCTTTTCTTCAGTATTTTTTGTGCCTGTTTTACCATTTGGCCAATTCATTTTATTTTTCATCTTTTCTTACTGAAACTTAAATACAAAATAAGAAAAGTAAAAAAAAAAAACAACTAAAATAAACTTAAATACAAAATAAAAAAGAAAAAGAAAGCATGTCATGTGCACAGCAGAACATAGTGATGATTCAAAATACGTAACAATGAATTTCCATTTCAAAAAAGCCTATATAATAAATAGTATGTATTGTGTTGATAGCTAACCACCCTTACTTTGCTTTCTTTTCACTTTTCTTTTGTTCTCTGCTGTGCACTTTTTACTTTGTTCTTTTTTCTCCTTTCTCCCCTTCCCCATCTGCAATTAAGCACAGATATATTTATAGATATATAGATACATGAACACACATATGTACACATTCATACATACATGCATACACACACACACATATATATATATATATATATACATATATACTTTCCTTAACAAATTCTACTTCTGATCTTTGTTTTTGTTTGTGCATGTTTCTTATTTCTTATCCCTACTAATTCCTCTATTTTACTTCTACCTACTACCTTACCCTCCTATTACTTAACCAGCCACTCCTTCCAAGGCTCCCTTTCTTATCCTTTCACTCCCATAAATCTAAACACTCTTCTATGGTTCCATTTAACATATTCCCTCACCCTCCATTCTAGAGATCCCTCCCTTATCCTCTGCACCTTCCCAGTACCCTTAGCATTTTATTTCTTTCCAAATTTAGAAGACTTCTATACATATATACATATGTATGTATAAGCATATGTATGTGTATATACACACATATGTATGTATGTATGTGTATATATGTATGCATGTATGTGTATATATAGTTCTGTTTTCAGCCCATCCCCAATGAAAGTAGGTTTCTAGAACTAACATCCCTCCTCCCCCATCTAATTCCTTTATGTGAGTTCTTCCTCTTGCAGATCATTTGTATAAAATAATTTCTATTTTTAACTGTTCCTAAGCAGTTTTACTTTTTAAAGTCATATCATACTCAGGTCTACCCCAATCTTTTTTTCTTCAAAATTTAAATTTAATATTTTTAGTTTTCAACATTCATTCCCACAAGATTTTGAGTTTCAGATTTTCTCCCCATTATTTCCCTCCCCCCACCCTGAGATGGCATGTACCTCTTCCCTTCCCTGACTACAACCTTCCCTTTTCTCCTCCCTCCCTCTTATCCCCTTCCCCTTTACGTTCTTGAAGGGCAAGATAGATTTCTATACTCCATTGCCTGTATATCTTATTTCCCAGTTCCATGTAAAAACAATTTTAACATTTGTTTCTAAACTGAGTTCCAACTTCTCTCCCTTCTTCCCCACCATTGAGAAGACAAGCAATGTAATATAAGTTACACATAGGTAGTTATGCAAAACACTTTCATAATAGTCATGTTGTGAAAGACTATGTTTCCCTCCATCCTATCCCACTAACAAGCTATTCTATTTTCTCTTTTGACCCTGTCCCTTTTCTAAAGTGTTTGCTTCTGACTACCCCACCCCTAATCTGCCCTCCCTTCTATCATCCCACCCTCTTTTATCCCCTTCCCCTCTACTTTCCTGTAGGGTAAGATACCAAATTGAATGTGTATGTTATTTCTTCCTTAAGTCAGATCCTATGAGAGTAAGGTTCACTCATTCCTTGTTACCTCCCCCTCTTCCCCTCCATTGTGAAACCTTTTGCTTGCCTCTTTTATGTGAGATGATTTACCCCATTCTATCTCTCCTCTTCTCCTCCCAATATATTCATCTCATCCCTTAATTTTATTTTTAGATATCATCTCTTCATATGCAACACATCCTGTGCCACCTATCTATCTGTCTACTATCTATCTATCTATCTATCTATCTATCTATCTATCTATCTATCTGTCTGTCTGTCTGTCTGTCTGTCTGTCTGTCTGTCTGTCTGTCTGTCTGTCTGTCTGTCTGTCTGTCTATCTATCTATCTATCTATCTATCTATCTATCTATCTATCTATCTATCTACCTATCTTTCTTTCTTTCTTTCTATCTATCTATCTATCTATCTATCTATCTATCTATCTATCTATCTATCTATCTATCTATCTATCTTTCTACCCACCTATCTATCTCCTCCAACTACTCTAATACGGAGAAAGGTCTCCTGAGTTACAAATATTTTTCCATGTAGAAATGTAAACAGTTCAACTTTAAAAAGTGTCTTATGATTTCTCATTCCTGTTTACTTTTTCATGCTTCTCTTCATTCTTCTATTTGAAAGTCAAATTTTCTCTTCAACTATAGTCTTTTCATCAGGAATGCTTGAAAGTCCTCTATTTCATTGAATATTCATTTTTCCCGGAAGGATTATACTCAGTTTTGCTCGGTAGGTGATTCTTGGTTTTAATCCTAGCTCCTCTGACCTTCAGAATATCATATTCCAAGCCCTCTGATCCCTTAATGGAGAAGCTGCTAGATCTTTTATTATCATAATTATTTTTCCACAATACTTGAATCATTTCTTTCTGATTGCTTGCAATAATTTTCTCCTTCACCTTGAAACTCTGGAATTTGGCTACAATAATCCTAGGAGTTTTCCAGTCAGTATATCTTTCCATAAACAATTGATAGATTTTTACAATTTCTATTTTACCCTCTGATTCTAGAATATCAGGGCAGTTTTCCTTGATAATTTCTTGAAAGATGGTATCTAGGCTCATTTTTTTGATCATGACTTTCAGATCATCCAATAATTTTAAAATTATTTCTTTTGGATCTATTTTTCAGGTCAGTGGTTTTTCCAATGAGACATTTCACATTGTCTTCTATTTTTCTTTCATTTTTGGTACTGTTTTATAATTTCTTGATTTCTTTTAAAAGGCATTAGCTTCCATTTTCTCCATCCTAATTTTGTAGGAATTATTTTCTTTAGTGAGCTTTTGAACCTCCTTTTCCATTAGGTCAATTTTGCTTTTTAAGGCATTCTGCTCCACATTGGCTTTTTGGATTTCTTTTGCCATTTTGGTTAGTCTATTTATCAAGATGTCATTTTCTTCTGTATTTTTGGGAGGTCTTCTTTAGCAAGTTGTTGACTCGATTTTTATGATTTTCTTGCATTACTGTCATTTCTCTTCCCAATTGTTCCTCTATTTTTCTTACTTGATTTTCAAAATCCTTTTTGAGATACTCCATGGCCTGAGATCAATTCATATGTCTCTTCAAGGCTTTTGATGTATAGGGACTTTGACTCTGCTTTCATCCTCCTCTAGTTGTATGCTCTGATCTTCCTTGTCACCAAAGTAAGATTCTATAGTCCGAGTTATTTTACAATGTTTGCTTATCTTCCCAGACAAACACTTGACTTTCTAACTCTTTGTCAAGATAGAACTCTGCTGGGGCAGAGCCAAGATGGCGGAGTAGACAGACGCACATACTCTAGCTCCGATCCCACAGCCCATAAAATATCTGTAAAAAAGATACTGGAGCAACAAATTCTGGAGCAGCAGAAGCCACAGAACAATGGAGAGGACAAGATTTCTGTTCTAGAGAGCCTGAAAACCTCTCGCAAAAGGTCCTTTGCACTGTGAACCAGGAGCTGAGCACAGCCCTGCCTCGGCCCTGTGGCACCAAGAG
This sequence comes from Notamacropus eugenii, assembly GCF_028372415.1. Lineage (NCBI taxonomy): Eukaryota > Metazoa > Chordata > Mammalia > Diprotodontia > Macropodidae > Notamacropus > Notamacropus eugenii. The sequence continues at coordinate 97,410,620 of NC_092877.1, forward strand.
AAGCAGATCTGAGCAGGCTTCAGGGGCAGAATCTCCAGCAGCTGCGCGGGTCCCTCCACCCACAGGTGGCGAGGGTCAGTGAGAGGGTCTCTCCAGCGGGTCGAGGGGGGTGCGGTGCCCCCGTGGCTTGGTCCCCCTTGGGAGGCAGCAGCGGAGGAGGGGGAGGACCAGGGCTGCCCAAGCAGGCAGGAGCCCGGATCCATTGTTGAAGGTCTGCGCATAAACCCCTGAGGGAACTGAGCCTGTGAGGCGGCCCTGCCCCCACCTGAGCACCTGAACTTGATCTCACACTGAATAGCAGCCCTGCCCCCGCCCCAAGCCCTGAGGCTGGGGAGCTGCATTTGAATCTCAGACCCCAAGCGCTGCCTGGGAGGATCTGGAGGCCAAGTGGATGTGAAGTTAATATTCAGAAGGCAAGTCACTGGCTGGGAAAATGCCCAGAAAAGGGAAAAAAAATAAGACTATAGAAGGTTACTTTCTTGGTGAACAGGCATTTCCTCCCTTCCTTTCTGATGAGGAAGAACAATGCTTACCACCAGGGAAAGACACAGGAGTCAAGACTCCTGTATCCCAGCCCACTCAATGGGCTCAGGCCATGGAAGAGCTCAAAAAGGATTTTGAAAATCAAGTTAGAGAGGTGGAGGAAAAACTGGGAAGAGCAATGAGAGACATGCAAGTGAAGCATGAAAAACAAATAAACACCCTGCTAAATGAGACCCAAAAAAATACTGAAGAAAATAACACCCTGAAAAATAGGCTAACTCAATTGGCAAAAGAGGTTCAAAAAGCCAATGAGGAGAAGAATGCTTTCAAAAGCAGAATTAGAAAAATGGAAAAGGAGATTCAAAAGCTCACTGAAGAAAATAGTTCTTTCAAAATTAGAATGGAACAGATAGAGACTAATGACTTTATGAGAAACCAAGAAATCACAAAACAAAACCAAAAGAATGAAAAAATGGAAGATAATGTGAAATATCTCATTGGAAAAACAACTGACCTGGAAAATAGATCCAGGAGAGACAACTTGAAAATTATGGGACTACCTGAAAGCCATCATCAAAAAAAGAGCCTAGACATCATCTTTCATGAAATTATCAAGGAAAACTGCCCTGAGATTCTAGAACCAGAGGGCAAAATAAGTATCCAACGAATCCACAGAACACCGCCTGAAAGAGATCCAAAAAGAGAAACTCCTAGGAACATTGTGGCCAAATTCCAGAGTTTCCAGGTCAAGGAGAAAATATTGCAAGCAGCTAGAAAGAAACAATTCAAGTATTGTGGAAATACAATCAGGATAACACAAGATCTAGCAGCTTCTACATTAAGGGATCGAAGGACATGGAATAGGATATTCCAGAAGTCAAAGGAACCAGGACTCAAACCAAGAATCACCTACCCAGCAAAACTGAGTATAATACTTCAGGGGAAAAATTGGTCTTTCAGTGGAATAGAGGACTTTCAAGCATTCTTGATGAAAAAACCAGAGCTGAAAAGAAAATCTGACTTTCAAACACAAGAATGAAGAGAAGCATGAAAAGGTAAACAGCAAAGAGAAGTCATTAGGGACTTATAAAAGTTGAACTATTTACATTCCTACATGGAAAGACAATATTTGTAACTCTTGAAACATTTCAGTATCTGGGTACTGGGTGGGATTACACACACACACACATGCACACGCACACGCACACACACATAGAGACAGAGTGCACAGAGTGAATTGAAGAGGATGGGATCATATCTTAAAAAAGAAATCAAGCAGTGAGAGAGAAATATATTGGGAGGAGAAAGGGAGAAATGGAATGGGGCAAATTATCTCTCATAAAAGAGGCAAGCAAAAGACTTATTAGTGGAGGGATAAAGAGGGGAGGTGAGAGAAAAACATGAAGTTTACTCTCATCACATTCGACTAAAGGAAGGAATAAAATGCACACTCATTTTGGTATGAAAACCTATCTTACAATACAGGAAAGTGGGGGGTAAGGGGATAAGCAGGGTGGGGGGAATGAAGGAAGGGAGGGCATGGGGAGGAGGGAGCAATTTAAGGTCAACACTCATAGGGAAGGACAGGATCAAAAGAGAATAGAAGTAATGGGGGCCAGGATAGGATGGAGGGAAATATAGTTAGTCTTATACAACACAACTATTATGGAAATCATTTGCTAAACTACACAGATTTGGCCTATATTGAATTGCTTGCCTTCCAAAAGGAGGGGGTGAGGAGGGAGGGAGGAAAAGAAGTTGGAACTCAAAGTTTTAGGAACAACTGTCGTGTACTACTCTTGTCACTAGGAAATAAGAAATACAGGTAAAGGGGTATAGAAATTTATTTGGCCCTACAGGACAGAGGAGAGGATGGAGACAAGGGCAGAGAGGGATGATAGAGGAGAGAGCAGATTGGTGATGGGGGCAATTGGAATGCTCGGTGTTTTGGGGTGGGGGGAGGGGACAAAGGGGGAGAAAATTTGGAATCCACAATTTTGTGTAAATGAATGTTAAAAGTTAAATAAATAAATTAAATTAAAAAAAAAAAAGATAGAACTCTGCTTCCAGAGGGGATGGAGTTTGGGGTGAGTGTACTGTCCCATGCTTCAAGGATTTGATCCACTACAGTCTGTGGGCCCAGAGCTCTGGAAGCCACCTTTGCTGCTGTTGCAGCTGCATCACCCTGGGGCTGTGGCTGCACCTGGTCAGACCATGAACTGCTCTTTTACCCAGGTCCCACAGGATTTTCCCACTGACCTTTTCAGAATGTATGAGTTGAAAGTCTGGAAACTCTCACACCTGCCAATGATTCAGTTCCCTGAGTCGTGCTCAGGCCCTTCTGTGCCAGTGTGACCCATGCTGTAATGCACTCCCCTCTGTGCCTGAGGTGGGAAAGAAACTTCCTATCTATTTTCCAGGTTGTCTTTGTCTGGGGGTTTGTTTCATTCTGTCATTTTCTGGGTTCTGTACCTCTAGAATTTGTTTAAAGTCATTTTTTACAGATATTTAGAAGGCTTTGGGGGAGAACTCAGGCAAGTCCTTGCTTTTATTCTGGCATTTTGGCTCCACCCCTATCTCAATCTTTCTTATAAATTTCCCAATTACTACTAAAAGTCTTATACGTGAGCTTTACATTTTACATAAAAAAAGTAAACTGTCTTTATTGAGTTCCTTTCAGTTAGTGTTTCATATGTACCTTATATTTCTCTTGGCACTTTTATGTCAAATCTTCTAGTAACTTTAGGATTTCTTTTTTTTTTGGACAAAGTCTTGAAAGTCTGATCATTCCTTAAGTGTCCATTATTTGAATTTGGAATTATACTTAACTTTGCTGGATATGATATTTTTGACCAGAGCCCCAGTTCTTTTGCTCTTTGATACAGTGATCCAAGACCTGCAGTCTTTTAACGTTGCTACTGCTAGGCCTTGGGTGATTCTCATTGTGACACCGCTGTATTTAAATTGGTTTTTTTTTTTTTTTGGTCATAATGCTTTATCTTTCTGCTGGGGGTTTCAGAATTTGACAATAATATACCTATAGATTTTCTTCATAGGACTGCTTTCAGGTGGTGGTCAGAGGATGTTTTTCTATTTCTATTTTCCTCTCTTTTTCTAATGCTTCAGGATAATTTTCTTTAGTTATTTGTTGTATTAATATATCAAGATTCTTTTTTTTGGATCATAGCTTTCAGGTAGCCTGATTATTCTTAGGTTTTTTTCTTCTTCATCTTCTCTCCAGATTGGTTGTTTTTCTTATGAGAAATTTCATATACTCTTCTATTTTTTATTCTATATATTTTGTTTTATTACTTCTTGATCTCATAACTTTGCTGGCTTCCTCTTGCCCTATTTTGGCTTTCAAGTAGTCATTTTCTTCTTAAGATTCTGGATCTCCTTTTCTAATTGGTTGACTTTCTTTTCATAATCTTGTTTTTCTTAGATTGTTCTTTTTTAAAAAAATACTTTCCTCAATCTCTCTTATTTGATTTTAAAATTTATAAGTTCTTTCCTGAATTCTTTTTGAGCAGATAACCACTACTCATACATACAAAGAGTATGAGATTACTCTTTGGGATAGAAGAGGGTTCCTTTGCTTCAGTATCCCCTTCTGAAGATCAAACCCCAGTCTTTTCTATTCCCATAATAACTCCTTATGGTTGGATTCTTTCTCCTTTGCCTGTAAATTTTTTAAGTTTGTAGTAGCTTAGTTTTTAATAATCATCTCTAGGTCTGGAGTGTGGGGGAAGGTGCCTCCGCCTTCAGATCCTCCTTCAGGTCTCCCCTCTGGGCTGGAACTGAACTCCATCCTCCCGTATGTGCTCAGAGCCAGTGGTGTCCCTGCCCTACTGCTTCTGCACTTACCAGGCATATCCTGGTTCCTTCTTAAACCCTGCTGTGTCTTCAAATATTCACAGCAAAGCTGGGTAGGGCACTCTTTGTTAGCAGAGGTTCCCTTGATTTTCTAGGACTCAGATATCAAACATTCCTCCCTGTCTTGGGGGTAAAAGTTCCTATCAATGCAGCCTCCCAACTTAACTCACCCCAGTGCTTACTTTTTATTGTTTAAATGGATCTAGTATATAGTCTAGAGGTGTTTACTGGCACACAACCTTGTCCTGGGTCTTTTATTCGGATATTTTTCTACTGTCCCAGGAGGACTATTCTGCCCCTACTCTTATTTATTGTTACTGCTCTATGTTCACCTTGAGGTGCGATTTCATCTCTTTATGTGGGGAAAAATCTTGAGAACTCGGAATTATCTGATCTACTTCACCATTTTCCCCAAATCCTCCCCAATTCCATTTTTTAAAGTGTTATTTTCTTCAGGATTTTCTGTGCCTCTTTTACCAAGCTGCTACTTCTCTTTTTTATGCATTGCTCTCATTTCTTTTCCCAACTTTTTGTCTACTACTCTTATTTGGTTTTTAAAATAATTTTTTAGCTCTTCTAGGGAATGCTTGTTGAACTTGTGTCAAATTCAGAGTTTTTTTTTCTTTGAGGTTTTTTTTGTAGCTGTTTTGACACAGCTGTCTACTTCTAAGTTTGTGTCTTGATCTTCTCTGTTATCATGGAAGCTTTTTATTGTCAGGTTCTTTTGTTTAAACCACTTGATCACTTTTCCAGCCTATTTATTGACTTTCAACTTTATGTTAAAATTAAACTCAGTTCCCAGAGTGAGGTGTGGGGTGGGCTAGGAGGGGACACTATCCTTAGCTATGGAATTTTCTGGGTTGTGTTTTCAGAACTAATTCTGGGTGTCTGGCAGTTCTTAATGATTCCAAGGTGGCATGATCCAGGGAGAGGTATAATCACTGTTCTCCAAGTATGTAGTCTACTCCTTACTCAGCAAGGTCATGTGAACCCTTGCAGCACCAACAATACTGCTCCTCAGGGCTTCTGCTCTCCTGTGTTTGCAATTGTTTCTGGAACCATGACCTGGAAGTGAGCATAGGCAATGGAGTTTTTAAGTAGTACCTGGTCCTGCAGCCAGTGCTAGCACAACTGTCTCCTGTAATTTCTTTTTCACCAGTTGCCACATTTCCTTATAATGTGTTTAACAACTCCCAAAGCTGCTGCTGCTGCTATTGTCACCTCCAAGGCCCTGTGTGTGTTGCTGCCATGTGGGCACTGGGTCCACCTCTACCCTAGGGTCACAGATTTCTCTTTCTGACTTCCTAGTTTGAATGGGGCTGGGAAAAATGCTGCAGCCTGACCTTTTCTTGGCTCTACTGCTCCAGAATTTGATTTGAGGCATTATTTTAAAGTTGTTTGGAGGAGAATGTTGGGAGAATTCAGCTGCTTCCTCTACTCTGACATCTTGGCTCTGCCTTTGCAAGTTCCTCTGTGCATTTAAATAAGTCAACCAAATCCATTAGTACCACAAAAACCTCATAAACAAGGGATGAAATCCAAGAATTCATGTACACCATTCAAATCTACTCACAGATCCCATTCTTAGCAGCTTAGAGGGAATTGAACAGAAGACAGATTGAACAAAAAGACATCTTAACTAGCTATTATTATATATTCATACTTCATTCAATTTTCAGTACTCTTTCAAAATTCATAAGGATTATCTATATTTTATGGGAAGAAGTTAGGACACATCTATTTTGATGAGCTATAGTTAAGTTCCAAGACAGAATCTTTACTCTGAGGTTCCTAGTTTCTCCCTACTAGGGAACAATTAGAAAATAGAAAGAAGTAGATCTCCTTCATTTCTCCTTCAGTCTTTCTCAAACACAGATAATCATAACTATTTTAAAGCCTTTACTAGACCTCCAAATTATTCTGTAAGTAGGGACTTGATCTTAGGAGCTCTTTCTTCATTTAACCATTACATTTACTATTACTTCATCTCAAAAGAAGGTATGTATCAATGAATCCTTCCATGCCATATAGGGAGAGTCTATTTTTTAACATCCTTAAAGAAAAAGTTGACTGTAACATATTATTGGTATAGTTTGATAAAAATATCTTACTAATAGTAGTAGAAATAGTAATATTTGCTGTTGTTGCTGCTGTTATCCATTCTCAAAGAGGACCAAAATGACAACACTATGCTGGAGTCAAGTTTCAGTGCGTCCATTTATGACTGATCAGACCAGTAGGAACTTCAAATGCTCTACCACAGGTCAGGCACAAATAGTCTATGTGGGATGGATAGTCTAAACTTGTGCATGCTGCATTTCCTTTGAGTTATTTTGATTTTTCTTTGCTCATAGAGCAGAGCTCCTTCTCTGATGTGGGCATGCCATGCTGAGTGGTCCTGCGCCAGTATCTCCCATCCATGTCACACAATCAATTCCAAAGTTCTTTTGAGACCTTGAGAATGTCCTTGTATTGCTTCTTCTGACCACCATGTGAACACTCACCTTGTGTCAGTTCTCCATAAAACAGTCTTTTGATAAGGGTATGACTACCAGACTGAAGGTCTGCAGAGCTGTGGTTCTGACTTCATTGTTATAAGCCTGTGAAAACTGGACAATTTACCAGCACCATGTCAGGAAACTGAATCGCTTCCATTTGAATTGTCTTAGGAAGACTCTGAAAATTATTAATAGGATAAAATACCAGATACCGAGGTCCTTACTGGAACTAAACTGCCACATATTCATACTCTCATTCATAGAGCCTAACTCCAATGGGATGACTATGTTGTCTGAGTAGTAGTTATAGCTAGAATTATATAACACTTTAAGGCTTGCAAAATGATTTACAAATATAATCTCATTTTGTACTCACAACAACATTGAGAAGTAGATGTAATCATTAGCCCCATTTTACAGATGAGAAAACTGAGACAGAAGGCTGAGGGATTCACTTAAGATCACACAACTAATAACTATCTGAGATTGCATTTGAGTTCAGGTCTTCCTGACCCTAGCCCTAGCATTCCTGCCACTGCACCACATTACTATTTTTCTCAAAATTTCTTTAGCATTGTCCCTCCTCATTTATTCTTTAGAACTTCTCTTCTATTGAAAGTATATCCCCACTCCAGCTTTCCCTCCATGTTCAGGTTGCTTCAGTTCTAGTGTGTCCGACTACCACCTGAGTCCTTGGAATGACTCCTGGCTCTGCTTAGCCTATCTGCCTGCAGCTGTTGTAATCACCTGGCAGCTTCCTTGGGCTAACTTCATTCTTAGAGCCTCCCTAAATACCTGTGGATTTTGTCTCCACAATTGTATACCATCCTGCAACTTCTCTTTGATAGGGAACTTGACTTGAACAGGGAAATACCCAGGGCCCAGTTTCACTGAAGTCATGTCAAGTTTGTGAGTCAGCCTCCAGTCTAAGTTAGGACAGTTTAGGATACCACAGCTGGTTAATAAGAATGTGAAGTATAGCTCAGGTTGATTTATTTTAGTCACCTAAAATTCTCATTGTTGATGTCTATCTTTTGAGTTGCAGCTTATTAGAAATCTTATCACCTTAACCTTATGGAAGCAATTAGGAATTAGGTTAATCTTGTATCCTTTTTTAATTGAGAGGAGGTTTGGGGTGGGGGGGCAAAGGCTAGGAAGCCCCATCATACTTTTTGTAGTTCATTGTTCAGTAGGTGGGGGGAGGGAAAAGTGCATACTCATCCACCACTATTGTTAATAAGCAATGTTTAAGTCAAATTCTATCCTAAATGACTGGATCCTATAAATGCAGTGCAAAGACAAAGTTTTGTTATTGAAATTCCTTGCAAATGTAGTACCCTGCAAATATAATTCAACTAGCTCTCAGAGAAGCAGAAATTGAAGTGAAAGATGTATCTTTTGTCACAGAGTGGTACCAACGTTCAGGAACACATATATGTTACGTCTCATTAGATTTCTGTGATATAAATCACTGTCATATCTGCACTATTCCATTTCTAAGCAGTAATTCTTAGAAGACAAACAAATGTTCGGCAGTATGCAGAATATTATAAAGAAGGAATTAAATGGACATCAGTAGAATTAGGAGGTAGTCAGCACTTTGAAATATTATAGTTCTACTTGAACAATTTATGATTATGAATCCTTTGGAAGGCATTTGGAAGTCCAGGTTGAAATAATACTTTAATAGAAATGGCCCTCCAAGAATATATACTAAACAGATATTCAAGTAGTACCATGGATTGTCAGTTCAATTTATTTAAGCAAATCTAAAGTGTAGCTCTGCAAACAAATTCCAGATACTAGTACTTACAGCACAACCTTCCAAAGAACATGGAGCAGCATAGACAGGTAGGAAGAAAGCAGGCTAGACTATTTATTATGAATGTAAACTTAGAAGCTACTAACAAAAGCAGACATTCTGGTATATGAACAAAATTAAAACACAATTTTACAGGAAACTGTAAAGTTCACTTTGTTTAAATTATATAAAAATGGTTGCTTCTGGGTCTCCTGTTGTCTTTCCCCCTTTTTTGCATTATAAAAAGAATTTGTTTCTTTTATTTCTGTTGCCATTTTTAGGAGGTTGTATTTGGCATATATATACATACATATATATATATATGTATGTATGTATGTATGTACATGTAGTTGTTGTGTATACATGTTGCTCTTACCTGAATGTAGATAGTAGTAGGAATTGGGATCAAATGACACTGACTTCTATTCCTTTCTCCAGTATGGCTAATAGAGGCACCAGCAAAATTGAAATCAGCTGCTAGGGACACGTTGACATTAGAAAGGAATTTACTTATCATGTCTCAAATATCAAGCAAGCTTGAGAAAACTCCTGGTGGGGGGGAAGCAAGGTTGTGAGAAAGATTTGTCTAGAGAGACTCATTGTGCTGATTGTAAGACCATAAACCTGACTTACAAATCTTACTACAGCCCCAGGCATTGGCTACCTCCCCAAAGAATGATAAGCACTCCTTTTGAGGAAAAAGCAGGTTGGTAACACTTTTCACTGGAAAAGTAACAGATACCAGCATTTCAAACATACAGCCAGCTGAGCATCTCAGTGGAGAGAGTAGCCAGTCTAGCAATCAATGACAACTACTCCATAGGAAGCAGTAAGCTACAGTGTTGGAAACAGAGAATTTCCTGCTGGGATGTAATGCTAGGAGTGTGATGTCCAAGAAGAAGTGGTTCCTCTTTAATTGGTGGTTTTGGATCTGTGGGAGTTTGTACCATGTGTGATGGGTGCTTTTCCTTGATGTTTATCTTGCTGTTATGTGTAATAAATACCCTTTATCTTGAATGTTTTCTGTCATCTGGTTTGGTTTGGGAAAAATGAGTCATTGAAGAGGGACTCATGAGCTGCAGATATGAGCAGTTACATTGTACCCAAGTATTCATTTCAGGAGGTCCATGTTGAAGGGTTTCTAAGTTACACCTTGATTCAAGTTTTCTTCCACTTGTATCAATTCATACATATGTCTTCTCATATTTTGATAGTCTTTCTTTGTCCATTAATACTTCATATTTTATATTGTAATTTGTTCGCAAGCTAGAAATATAAAAGCTAGATTTTTAAATAAAACTCAGTTCTAGTAGGACTAGGTTTATACATAGTTATACATAGAAACATGCAGCCCAAAGTCCCACCTGTACCTAATTCTACCCACCCCACCTCTCTGTACCACAGCCTAAAATTGCCATCATTCTTTTCTCCTTTGCATTTTATACATGTGTGTCTAGTAGACCCATTAAAATATACAAATGTTAACTGGGAAGAATAATTTATTAAGGGCATTTGAATGTGTGTATAAAGAGTGTGTAATGAAGAAAAGATTACAGAACCATCTAAAATGAAGAATTTGTTTTTTTTCTTTTGTTATTAAATATATAATCAGGCCTGCCTTTATACATAGACAGAGTAGCTCTAGGTATGATTTGGATCCCTTCTCCACAGTTTATCCTTTACCTACTGTATCAATGCCTCAAATGATAGGATGAGAAATATGCTTTGGCTCTTAAAGTTTAAAAAGTCTTCAAGTCTAACCTATTGAGATTCAACCATCTCAAGAAGAAATGATGTCTTAAGATGTTATTTGCTAACGTGCTCAATTTCACTGAATTCAACAAGTATATATTCTTCTGCATTACAGAAGATAAAATCAGGCCTGATTTTATGAGTATACACAGAGTAGGTGATTTTCCTCAGTATACTATAATAGATATTGGAGATTCAAAGATAGATATTAATATTTTTAAGGTACTCAAAGATCTTAAGCATTCCCTGAGGTATATAACTTATACAAAAGTAGATAAATACAAAATTTATGCAATATAGATATAAAGGAATGTTTCCTCTGGGGGAAGATCAGATTAAAACCTTATGTAGGGAGGTGGCACACCAGTACTAAGGCTTAAAGAAATGAAGGCTTTCAATAAACAGATGTAAGTAGTGTTTTCTTAGGAAAATGAGGCAACGTATGCAAAAGCATGGAGGTGGGAGTGGAAAGCCATATGGAGAGAGTAGAAAGGACAATTTGTCTGAAATGTAGAGTGTAGGAGGACAGTAGGAAATAAATAAGAAAAGGTAGATGGGAGCCAGATTGTAAAGGGTTTTAAATGCCAAATAGGACTTGTATTTTATTTTATAGAGAAACAGAGGTGTGACATGGTCAGATCTGTACTTAAGATTATCAATTAGAAAGCTGTGTGCAGGATAGACTGGAGAGAGTGGTTACCTGTAGGAATATCAATTAAGAGGCATCTCCAAAAGTTCAAGTGAGAATTCTTAAGTAGCATTAGGCTGGGGACCTAATCCTGGTGTACACCTGTTCTTTTGTTGTCCATACTTTCCACCCTCTCTTTGAACATATGAAGGCCGATTTCATCCTGTCTGAGTCATGATTCTGGGGTTCCAACCACTTTCTTCCAATAATGGGAAATATCAGCAAGATCTCTGTATCTTATAGAAGAAGGAAAAGCAGGAACATCAATGTTGCACAAAGGATAGTCAGAGACCTTTCAGACTTTTTTTTAATTGATTGGGCTCATGAAATTATTTCAGAGAGCATAAAACTAATAATAGTAAGATATAATTTTTTCTTCCTTTTTTGATAAAATGTAACTTTTCAGTTTTCATTTGTTATTAAACAGAGATTGCTGGCTTGATGCTAATTTGTAAGTAACCAATGGCCAGAGAGGAAAGAATGATAGAAAAATATGGTTGTTCCCCAATCCTTCCCCCTATCCATTCCCAGATAGAATGGCTCTTTATCAGGAGGGGGAAGAATGAATATTGAAAGAAATTCTCTTGAATAACAAACAAAAGATATCAATATAATTATTTTTAAAATAAGATGTACCATTTGTCCTAGTTAAATGCATTTTATTTATTTTACTTTTTGAATGTTTTATATTCCCCCAATTACATGTAAAAACAATTTTGAACATTAATTTAAAAAAAATGAATTCTAAATTCTGTTCCTCCCTTGCTCAATTTCCCCTTCCCTGAGCCAGGAAGCAATCGATATAGGTTATACATGTGAAATCATATAAAACGTATTTGCATGTTAGTAATGTGAAAGAAAACAGATAAAACAATAAAATGAAAAAAATAGTATGCTTCAATCTGCATTCAGATGCCTTTCATTATTTCTCTGGAAGTGGATAGCATTTTTTCATCTTGAGTCTTTTGGAATTGTCTTGGATCATCGTATGGCTGAGAATAGCTAAATCATTTACAATTGATCACCACAATACATATCCATTGTACAATAATGTTACTATGTACAAGTGTCTCATTCTGTTCACTTTACTTTGCATCAGGTCATGTAAGTCTTTCCAGGTTTTTTCTAAAACCATCTTACTCATCATTTCTCATAGCACAATAGTATTTTATTACAATTATGTATAACAGCATTCTCCATTTAGCCATTTCCCAGTTGATGAATGTCCCCACAATTCCCAATTCTTTGCCACCACAAAAATAGCTACCACAATTTTTTTTGTACAGATAGGCTTTTTTCCCTTAAAAAATCTGTTGGGAATACAGACCTAGTAGTATTGCTAGATCAAAGGATTTGCACAGTTTTATAGCCCTTTAGGCATAATTCTAAATTTTTCTTCAGAATGGTTGGATAAGTTCACAACTCCATCAACAATGCATTAGTGTCCTGATTTTCCCACATTCCCTCCAACATTTATCATTTTTCTTTTCTGTCACATTGACTAATCCTATAGGTAGGAGGTGGTACATGAGAGTTGTTTTAATTTGCGTTTCTGTAATCCGAAATGATTTGGAACATTTTTTTTTCACATGACTATTGATAGTATTGATTTCTTTAACTGAAAACTGCATGTTCATAACCTTTGGCCATTTATCAATTGAGGGTTGAGTAGTATTCTTATAAATGCGACTCAGTTCTCCATATATTTGAGAAATGAGGCCTTTGTCAGACATTTGCTATAAATTTCTCCCTAGCTTTCTGCTTTCCTTCTAATTTTGGTTGAATTTGTTTTGCTTGTGCAATAATGTTTTAAATTAATATAATCAAAATTCTACATTTTACTTTTTTAATGCTCTGTCTCTCGTTTCATGATAAATTCTTCCCTTATTCATACATCTGATAGATAAATTATTTCTTGCTTTGCAATTATGGTATCACTCTTTATGACAAAATCATGTACCTATTTTGACCTTATCTTGATATACAGTGTAGGATGTTCATCTATACCCAGTTTCTGCTATACCATTTTCCAATTTTCTCAACAGTTTTTATCAAATTTTGGAGGACTCTGTGATTATACCATTATATCATCTGCAAAGAATGATAATTATGTTTTCTCATTGTGCATTCTAATTTCTTCAGTTTCTTTTTGCCCTAGCTAGTATTTCTATTGAAAATATTGAAAAATAGTGCTGATAACGGATTTGCTTGCTTCATTCCTTATCTTGTCGGGAAGTCTTCCAGTTTATATCCATTACATCCTGCCTATTGATTTAGGTAGATATTACTTATCATTTTAAGGTAAGCAACATTATTCCTATACTCACTAATGTTTTTTTCTTAAAGGAATGAGTGCTATCTTTTGGCAAAAAGCTTTTTCTCTCTCTGTTGAGATAATCATGACTTCTGTTGGTTTTGTTACTGGCATGGTCAATTAAACTTATAGTTTTCTTAATAATGAATTAGCCTGGCATTACTGATATAAATCCTGCCTGGCGATAGTGTATGATTCTTGTGACATATTACTATAATCTTATTGCTAGTATTTTGTTTAATTTTTTTTTATCCATCTTCATTGGGGAAATTGGTCCATAGTTTTTTTTTCTCTCTCTCTCTCTTTTTTTTACTGGTCCTGGTATAGATATCAGCACCATATTTGTATTGTAAAAGGATTTGGTAGAACTCCTTTTTTGACCTGTTTTTACAAATAGTTTATGTTTTAATTGTTTTTAAATGTTTGATAGAATTCACTTACGAATCCATGTGGCCTACAAGATTTTTTCTTAGGGAGTTCACTGATGGCTTGTTCAGTTTATTTTTCTAAGACAGTGTTATTTAAGTATTCCACTTCCTCTTCTGTTAATCTGAGCAATTTATATTTTTTATAAATATTCATCCATTTTCTTTACATTGTCAGATTTATTGCCATGTAATTGGGCAAAAAATAACTCCTTATAATTGCTTTAATTTTCTCTTCATTGGTGGTGAGTTCACCCTTTTCATTTTTGATACTGGTAATTTGGCTTTCATTTTTCTTACAAATTATACAAATAAAGTTTTGAAACAATTAATTTATAAAGTGGGGATTGCTTATAACAAGGTTTGACCTGGTACTGGTCAAATTAGATTCTGATAGTAATGAAATTGTCACAATGAAAGCATGGGTACTACACTTAGCTGTCACAACAGTTTCTCCCTGTTGAAAACTGTTATGGATTCTTACTTCATACCTGTAATAGACTTCAAACAAGTAAGAGATATCAGAATAATGGTGATCTATCATTTTTCAAAATGGAAAGACTATTCTTTTCTCTTTAAGGCTGACCAGATGTCTATTCACCTCTTCTACTGGCTATTAATTCTTCTTTGCGTGATTTTGGATTCAGAACAACTGTATATAAAGAGTACAATACATCCATTCTTTACTCAGGTCATCTTAGAATATTACTTAAAATGTAGCATGGAATTGGGTTATTCATCCTATGTGCCTGAATTTATAATTTAAAGCAAAGGGCAGTTCTTGGTATTTCATAAGCATAGCTCTCTCTTCCTTTTCTTAAAGGATTGGGAGAATCATGACATTGTTTAAAAGGCACTAAAAGAAAAAAAATCATCTTGGCTTAGAGCTAATGGAGAGAACTTAGTGTTTTCTTTGCTTGACCAGTTATGGGGGAGGGGTGCTATAGATTTGCCATTTGTGACAAATAATTGAATAGTAGATAATAGAAATAAAATCACCCAAAGGGAAATAGGGAAGCTCATGTAGTAAATGAGTAAGGTACTAACTATGAAAAATTAGTAATTATGAAGTGGTGTAAAGAATATCATTAAAGTTACATATGGACATACAAGAAAATAGGTTGGTCATGTGAAAAAAAATGAGGAATAACTGACTGGGAATCTTAATATTCTCTTTCTATCCTTGAGATGTTAAAAGAAAGGGAGACTCTCAGCATATCAGGCAGCAAACAGGTGAAGACATGGATGCCCAGTTTGGGATGGAGTTTCAGATATTCACAGTATTGAGATCATTCATATGTTTTCATGAAAATGGATTTATTTGCACATGGGATAAATGTCTCCTATCCGACACTGTAAAGCATAGAGAATATTTTCACTTATCCCTCATATTTGAAAGTGGTGTCAATACAGATGACAATTAGCTTGAAATGCAAGTTATATAGTACAAAGGAAGATTAATTTTTGATCTAGCTCTTCTTATGAACTTTCTGCTGTTTGTAACTATCTGATTCATCATCAGCTTCGTGTGACCTGTGCCAAAAGAGCCACCTATTTCTAGAATGAGCTTGGTGTCATTGATTTCAAGGATTCTTTGATTACTAACAAAAGAGCAACAAGAACTAAAGAAAATACAGTTCTGAATTTGCGGAAATGTTTAGGAAAGAGTTTTGCAAAATGCTTTAGAGAGAAAGTTATCTTCTCAGAAATAGATACAGGGAATGATTTGCTAGCCCTAGCTGGGTTACAGACTAAGGTTGTTGCAGGTAGGTAGCTGTATCACATGGAGATTCAGCACTTTATTTACAGGATAACAAGTTTAGAGATATAAAAGAACTTAGAGTTCATCTCTAATTCCCTAGTTTTACAAATGGAGGAACTAAGGTGCAGAGACATTATTTGATTCTCCCAGGATCACACAAGTAATGAAATATGAAGTATTTAAACGCAGGTCCTTTGAGTCCTAAGACAGTTCTCTTTCAATTATACTACAGGAAAAAATGACATTTTCTCTCTGAATATGCTGGTGGGAAGCCATAACTGTATCTTACAGAAGTAGTTGGATTTAAATGTAGGTTGGATCATTGATTGCTATTGCTCGGGCATCTTCAGTAATTAACAGAAAAAATAATTTCCTCTCCAGAACTTAGGCTCATGGGCTTGTGGATTATGTATGACTTCAGTTCTTGTTCACAAGACTTCACCTCATCCATCTATTCCAAATCCTTCTGTAACCTCAGTCTAGAACCACCCTGCTCTCTGATAAGTGGTTCTTTATCTTATCTTGCCTCTTCCAGAGCTTCATCTCACTACCCCCGAATTTAGGGTAGTGCCTGGCATAGAGTAAACATTTGATCAATGCTCACTCAATCATTACTTGTGTCTATGATATATATTTATCTGTATATCTCACTAGCATCTATGTATCTATCTACTTGTATATTGATCCTTAAAGAAATTCTTAAAAGATTAGGGTTACCTAATGGAGTTCTTCAAAAGAAAACAATTGTCATTCTCTGTCCTAAGGATTTCACACTTAAATAGGAAAGCATCTACATCTCTCCATTTTGGAATCATCTCAGAATTTGAACCCAAGATCATTCTATTACAGGTCTTTCATATTAAACATGAACTAGAATCATACTTTACCTAGCTACATCCAGGTAAAACCATTTAGGCATACATAGAGTTGAAACAACAAAGCCAATTAATGGAAGAAAAGTAGGTGTGCGGCCTTAAAAGTAAAGTTAATTACAATTTTTTATGCTTTGGTAACTTGTCCAGAAATGCATGACACTTCTTGAACAAATTGGGGACATCTGGTAGCTGTCATATAACTAGATAACCATAGGGTCATTTACTAAGTTCTTTTCAGCTTTGTTGGAATTCACAGACCTGGACAGTTCCCCAAAGAACATCCTTCACCTCCAGAGTATTCAACTTAAAAATATTGTTGACCTTCCAACTTCAAACTGTACTAACCCATCCTTGGCTATATTATGAATTCCCTCACTAGGAAGCTACAGATGAATATATAACTACATCTGAACTGGTTTGTGCTTGGTTTGGTGTCAGGAGTCCCATTTCTATGTGGTATGAAAACAAAGGCAGACTTATTAGAAAAACAAGGAAGCTGAAATATAGACAGAGATGGAGGATGAGCAGGGAAAGGAGAAAAACAGAATTAAAGAGAACCTGATTCTTGTGAGTCTGTAGTGAGATGAGCAACTAGACTGCAGACAGGGATTATTTGTGAAACAGTATTTAAGAGTTCCAGAATCTCCAACGATTCCAATTTTACTCCAGGCACTTTGGGGAACTAGTACTCTCTTCTTAATACATTATCAAAGAACCCCACAAAGCCCCAAGAAAATCCTCTTCCACTTCTCTGAAATATGAGAATGAACCAGGCTTTGCTTTCACCTTTGGAACAAAGGAGAAATATAATCCTTATTTCATATTGAGTATGTATATGGGGGGTGGGCACCAAATACAGTCACAATCCAAATAAGAAGAATAATTAGGAATTAAGGATATGATCAATTCAGAAGGTACTCTTGTGTTGATGCTGTGGTAAGCCCATATTGAATGTCTTCCCAAAATGAGAATCATAGAATTTCAGAGCAGAAAGTAGCAACATGGACCTTCTAGTTCAACTCTCTCACTTTCAGATGAAGAATCAAAGAAGTAGAAATAGAAGATTACTTAATCAAGGATAAAGAACTAGTAGGTTCTAAAGTATTCACTACAACCAAGGATTAATATCCTTTCTAATTCTGAAGAAATAAAATACTTTGATGGATCTGTGAATGAGTCACTGTGCCGATTCACTAGAGTGAGGCAGATCCTGGCTTATTCAAATCTCCTCACTCTAGTGACTCATATCCACATCCGCTCACAAATCCTCCAAGGGATATCTTCATAATATGAGCCCTTCTTGAACATCTCTTGGAGAAAACAAGTAGTACAGTTGATAGAGTGCTGGACCTGGAATCATGAACACCTGAGTCTAAATAGACTTTCACACACTACTAGCTATGTGACCCTGGGCAAGTCACCTAATCTTTGTATTCCTCAAATTTAACATGGAGATAACAATAGCACCTATATCTCAGGGTTGTTGTAAACATCAAATGAAACCACATCTATAAAGTGTCTAGCATGTAATGGGCACTTAATACGTGTTTCCTTCCTTCCTTCCTTCCTTCCTTCCTTCCTTCCTTCCTTCCTTCCTTCCTTCCTTCCTTCCTTCCTTCCTTCCTTCCTTCCTTCCTTCCTTCCTTCCTTCCTCACATTGAATATGGACTATCCATTGGTTAATGAAACATTGCTATGGTACCAGTCTTTTTTTTAAGAAGTCATATATGTATTTATAGGTTTCCCTCTACTACTGTGAAATTTCCTCTTTTGTAATGTGTATCAAGGTTGCTCATGCCCACCATGCCTTTTTCCATTATTCCTTAGGTGATGCTCTGCTTCCATTTTCCCTTCAGTATTCAATTATTTGCAGCCATAAAATATTACATGAAAATAGTGATTTTGAAAAGATGTGACCTTGTTTCAGGGAGAAGCTAAAAGTCATTAAATGCACTGTACAATTTCACATGCTTAGTGTCACCTGCTTATCTTCTTTCAGTTCAGTTCTAGGAGTGTTAGTCCAAGATTTATGTAGTTGTTGATTTTATTTTTTTGGAGGGGCTATTAATAAGATCTGATATTTCTCCCATGTCTTTGGTATTATCTTTTATTACAGATACCACAAAAATACCTGAAAATTTTATCTCCCCTAGCATGGGCTAAGTGTTTATAAATGGTCTAGTCTAGTATCTCTTTTCATTTTCATCTTTTTCAGTGCCATTTCTAGCTTCTTTTGAAGTTCACCTAGAATTGTGATCATAGTCTAAATAGAATGGATATTCTTTCCTTTATGATAAGATATTTACTGATTTTCATATTTTGTATATATTTACCATACTACCAGTTTCACTCTTAAATGCTGTTGGTATGATAATACTTAGTTGGTTTTGTCTAAACTCACTCTCCAACACACCTCTTTTGTTTCTCATTATTGTTTGAGGCCACTCAAACTCATAATGTTCCAATGATATACTCCATACCCTAAAAGCACATTTTTCTTTTAATCTAATAATTGACATTCACTTCTTGACAAGGAACTGCACTGTTTTTTGAGTACTGGAGTAGTTTCTGGTGTCTATTGTGGTGCACAGGGCATTTGGGAAGAACTAGCACTTCTGATATGAATGCTTGCCAAGCCCAAGTCCTTGCCAAAATTGCTCCTCCACCTCAGCTCTCACCTGTAGCTCTAAGAAGCTGTAATGTGCACAGTGGCCATATTCTGATAAAACTGTCTTGGCAGACTAACTAACCCAGGTTGAGGGTGACTCCCAGGCTTCACACTCATGATGACTTGGAGGGATGTCTACCCCAACCATATGAAGACATCTTCAGGCAGAATGAGTGGAGCAGAAAATTTATTTCAATGGCTGTGAAGGGGCTAAAGCAGGCACTATGGAGCACTTAGAGCTTGGTCAGATATCACCAAAGTGATCTGTTTCATTCTGAACTATCATCAGCCATCTTGACTGTTGCCTTGCCATGGATTCATGTGATAGTCAAGACATCAGTCCATTGGTCCTCTTTGAAAATGAAAGACAAACAACAATAGGGTCTATTGGCCTCCTTGTTACGACAATTGATTTATATTGGTTAAACTTCATTCAGAAATGTTTATAACTTCTACTTATTTTTCATTTGTTTAAGTCTGCTTACTTAGATTTATTTAAATAGGCAAGGTTGGGAGTTATTTTAATTACATTCAATAGATGTGAGCATCTTCTTAAAACATGTCAGAACACACATTTTATAATTATTTTTATTATTTTTAACTTGACAATGAGAGGAGGACAGTTACTTGGGAAAGGGGAGGTGATGGGGGAAGAAAACATTTGGAATAGCCCTTGAGGTGGTGTGGGAAAGATTAAATGAATGAATATCTACATGCATGTGTGAGTATTTGATGATGCAACAAAGTAGCAGCAGTTGAGATTAGATAACAGGAATTTGTAACCAGCAGGTATAATGTGACTTCCTCTAGTGTTGGGGCTAGATTAGCTTTAAGAGCCAAACTCTTGTTTGTATTTATCTGAGAGTTTATATTTAATCTGAGAGATAATGGGGGGCCAAAAGTATAAAGGGTACACAGTAAAGTGATTGAGAATCACCAGGGTATAAACAGTAAGGTGTGCAAAGGAGTCAAGGGTCGAGAACAATATGAAATACCTCTTGGTGTCATCAGAGAGTGAGCTTAATATGGACATGGCAGTCTAGGTCTCATGGGCTCCCTGTTTCCCTTTTTCCCTACATGGAATCCACCTTGATAGCAAATAATCCCTCAGAATGCAATACAACAAGCAGTCTTTAGCTGGAGACAAAACAACAGACATCAAATATGCAAGGTTTAAAGAGAACAGAAAATTCCTGATATTAAGCAATACCTGTTCACAAGGAAGCAGTGATTTAGGGGACGGGAAGGAAACAGATAAATTCACTGGGTTCAAGGATGGCAAGGTAGGCACAATGTGAAAACAGCAAAACTCTTTCCAAGCAGATCACTCCTTAAATGGGCCAGCGAGCCACCTGAGATTCTAGCTGCTGCTCCATTCAGTCTGGTGTAGTAAAACCTCTGACTCTCTACTGCTCACTGGTAAGCATCTGCAGCACCTGGGGACCCTCTCTACAGAGAAAAAAAGATCCAGCCCCTCTTCTTCCCATGATCCTTTAGCTCCTCCTTCTGTAATAGGTCACTTGACACTTCTCATCAACCCCATTACTGATATGGGGCTACAAGTGAATATTTGAACTTGTCAGCTATATGGTCAAGGTTTTGAGAAAAGGAAAGTGAGGCCAGAGCAGGGGTAGTGAATTGAGAGAAGAGGGGATGTTGAAAGAATTGGAGGTTGCAGAGATAAAGAATATATTTTATAGTAGTAGTGTGTGTGCAAATGTGTGTGTAAGGATAAGACATTAATTAATTAATTAATTTGTTCGTTCGTTCATCCATTAGTGAGAAGGTGATTTTAGAGTTCAAACCATAGAGATGGCCTTGTCATATATAACGATGAGCCTTCTTGCCTCTGTGTGCCAGTACATGCACCCTAATTTAAATCTCGCTCAGAAACCTAGTACTTTCTAGCAGGCTTCTTTGATTCTAGGTTCTCTCACTGATATTCCTCCACACATAGTTGTTAAAGTGTGGGCCTGATCATGTCACATTTGTAGCATTGAGTGACTCCCCATTATCTCTCAGATTAAATATAAACTCTCAGATAAATATAAACAGAGTTTGACTCTGAAAGCTAATTTGGCCCCAGCCTATCTTTCTAGATGGATCTCAATTTGCCCCTCATGCAATTTAGAGTTTTCTCCTTGTCCTCTCCCCTCCCCAAGACAGTGTGCAGTCTGATACAGAATTTACTTATACATTCCTATTAAAAATTTTTTATATTAACCATGCCATAAAGAACAATTAGAACAAATGTGAGGAACTATAAAAAAGAAGAAATTAAACATCAAAAGGAAAGAAGAGCCAATAGTAAGCTTCCATCTATCTTCACACTCCAAAGCTATTTCTCTGGATGTGGACAGCATTGTCCATCACGAGTTTTTTGGAGTTGTCTTAGATCCTTAGTTTTAGGTCCCTTGGCCTAAACACTGAAAAACTAAAAACTAAAATAAATCTGTAGCTTCCTAGGACAGCTCTAATTGTACCACTTTTCTTTATATTGAGATACAGTTTGTCTCTCTGTCCCTTTTACACATTGATCTAAGTTCTCTCTTTTGGGATGAAGCAAAACAAGCCAAATGTCTCTTGTACATTATAGCCTTTAAAAAATCTTCCTTCTTAGGCTACACTTTCATAGCTTCTTCAAACAATTTGGTATGCTGACATCTTCCCTGTTTGTACTTCATCTGACATTGATAATCAGAGGTTTGTTGAACAAAGTTATTTCTTTTATCGTACCCATCAAGGAATATCCTATGATCTTAATATTCACATAGGAGAGTAGAGTATATAAGGCTGAATTTTGCTGTGAACAAATTATTGAAAAAATGGGATTTTGCATTCTCCACATCATTCAGTAAAGTGTGTGACTAGGAAAGTGAGATCTGCTATAAAAAATCATCTATGAAATTCTGTCTGTTCTCTAGGGGTACAGGTGGTATCTTCATCACTGCTTTTGACTGTGACAGGAGCTTTAGAAAAGAAAGACAATTTGTAATAGATGGTTAAGAAAGTGATATCTAAGGATGGATGGAGGAATTTCTGAACTGTAGCTTAAAATATAAGAATGACAGAATTTTAACCAGAGTTGGAAAAGATTGAAGTAGAACTGGTAAAATTACCTTTGCTTGGAAATCTTAATAATGTAATCAAAAGGTTTTTAAATTTTAGAAGAAGTCAGAAGAAAACTGTGAATGTATTGCTACCAATCTAGATAAAAAACAGAAATAACTACACTATAGCAAGAATAGTGGGGAAGATGGCCAAAAGTTTGCAGAAGACAAAAATCTAAGAAAAGAGTCAGATGAAAAACCTAAAAGATCCATATTCATGCACAAGTGCACCAAGCTTGTATATTAAGCAAAATGAACTGAGGACTCTAATATAAAAAAGGAAATTTGATCTGGTAGGTATCAATGAGACAGGATTGACTAACTTTGAATGCAACATGTCTCTGGAAAGCAATACCTTATTCTCAAGGAATAAGATTGTCAAAAGTTGTTTTGACAGGAGGAGTAGCACTGTATAAGAATATATATATATATATATCTTCTATATATATAATATATATGTATATATATTATAATGTGAGCATGTGAAGAGCTATGTTTATGCCTTGGTCACTTCCTGTGGTCCTGACTCCTTTTGGTGACATGTACTCTGACTTAATACAGATTTACACTTTGAGATGATGCAGTAACCCCATATTGTTTCCCATGGACTTACACATGTACATGAAGAAAGTCATTATCTGCCACCGTGATAGAGGGATAGGGTTAGGTTAGTCCAAAGAGAATTAATTATTTACCCTAGAAAAGCCACTGACTCAGAATTTTTTAAAAGAAGTAATTCTGGCTTTTTCCTCACTCATATTTTTTGAGTATATCAGAACTTAACTAAAAAAGTCCAAGTTTAGGCCTATATTTCCAGAAGATATGGAATTTGAGGTAGTTGCTTTGACAGTACAGATCTGAGGTCAGAGAGATATATGTTTGGTGGTTCCACAAAATATTCCATCTAAATCCAAAGCAAAGATTAAAAAAAGGTCCATACCTATGAAAATATACAAACTATTACTCTTTAAGAGAGGGAAAATCCTAGAATAGTTGAAGAAATCAATCAGAAGAATTTTTTTTGTTTAATTTTGGTCTTATGAAAGCTTGAAATCCTTCTATTTCATTGAATGACCACCTTTTCCTAGGAGTATTATGCTTAATTTGGCCAGGTAAGTGATTCTTGGTTGTAGCCCTCCCTCCTTTGCCTTCTGAAATATCATGTTCCGTGACCTCCTATCCTTTAATGTTGTAGCTGTTAAGTCCTGTGTAATCCTGACTGTGGTTCTCTGATATATGAATTGTTTCTTTCTGGCCACTTAAATATTTTTTTCTTGACATGATAGTTCTGTAATTTGATCATAATGCTCCTTGGAGTTTTTATTTTGGGATCTCTTTCCTGGAGTGGTCAGTGGATTATTTTAGTGCCTATTTTGCCCTCTGATTCCTAGGTAAAAGGGCAGTTTTCCTGGATAATTTCTAGAAATATGATGTCTAGGTTTTTCTTGTTCAGGTTCCCTTTTTGATTATTGATTTCAGATAGTCCAGCGATTCTGATATTGCCTTTCCTGGATGTATTTTCTAGGTCAGTTGTTTTTCCAAGAAGGATTTACATTTTCTTCTATTTTTTCATTCTTTTGAATTTGTTTGATTGATTCTTGATGTCTTGTAGAGTGTTTAGATTCCATTTGCCCAATTCTAATTTTTAAGTAATTGTTTTCCTCAGTTAGCTTTTGTACTTCCTTTTCCATTTGGTCAACTATATTTCTTTTAAGGAGTTGTAGTCTTCAGTGCATTTGTGTATCTCCTCTTCCATTTGGCCAATTCTGCTTTTTAAAGAGTTATTTTCTTTTTCCAAGCTGTTGACTCTTTTTTTCCCGTAATTCTCTTGTGTCTCAATTCTTTTCCCAATCTTTCTTCTGCCTCAATTATATAATTTTTAAGCTCCTTTTTGACCTCTTCCATGAGCTCTTTCTAGGCTTGAGGTAACTTCCCATTTTTCTTTGAGGTTTTTCCCATAGTGTTTTGAAGCTGTTGTCCACTCTTTACTTTATATCTTGGTCTTCTCCGTCAACATAATTACTTTCTATGGTCAGATTCCTTTGTTGTTGTTGATTTTTTCTTGACCTTTTCCCTTTCTTTTAAATTTGAGTTCCGCTCTCAGGCTAGAAGGGGCACTGTTTCATACTTCTTCTGGCAGGGACTACACTTCCTGCTGTTTACCTGGTGCTGCAGTGATGTTGGGCTGCATCCCCCAGGGGCCCCTCATCTCTGGTGTCACATGCTGTGGGTGTAGTGGCACTTCTGGAAGCCATAGGGTTCTGGGAGCTTAGGTGGTGTTGAACTGGGGTCCTAGTTCTGGTATCTGATGTGTGCTAAGGCCAGTGGGGTGTTTCTGCATTTCCCCAGGGCTACACTGAATCAGGTGGTGGACCCAGATGGTGAATGACATTTTACTTAGAAATCCATCGGATTGGGGTCTACCTGTTTGCCTAGGACTGTGCTGAAACAGGGGGTGGTTCTCAGAGCTGGAGTCTGAGGTTCTCCTGGTTATGGTGAGGCATATGTGGGAGGGGTCCTGATGTTGTGTTCACCTGTTCTACTGCCTTGGGGCTCAGGATCTCCAGCTGGTTTGCTGAGGTGGGCTTGCCTGGGAAATTTCCTTTCCTGAACTGTGCTCACCTTTTAACCAAGTGAAACGACTGTTCTTGATGATCTACAAATTTCTGGGGTTAAAAGCTTGTTTCACCTCCATCTTTTTTGCTGGTTTTGCTGTTCCAGGATTTGTTTGTGGGCACCATTTTGGTTGTTTGGAGAGTTGGGGTGATTTCATTTGCCATCTTGGCTCCAGGAAGTCTTCACTTTAATGGAATTTCTATAACCCCTTCTTCCTCCATTTATTTTTCTTTATTCATGTGGCCTCCACTAGGTATAGCAAACCTTGAGTTTGAAGAATGTGTCTTAATCTTTTTATGCCTCATTGTATTTTTTACAGTTCCTTGGTTAGTTGTATTTGGTGTCTCCAGTAGGGCAACATAAGTAGAGTAGTTAGGGTTTTGAATCCTGGTTCAGATATGTAATAACCATGTTACCCCACAGAAGTCATGTAACATCTCTCAGCCTAATTTTCCTCATCTATATAATGGGAAAAATAATAGTGCCTCACTCACAGGATCATTAGAATCAAATGAGAAAATCTATATAAAGAATTTTGTTAATCTTAAAAGGTTCATATAAATATCAGATCTGATTACAATTATATGCCATTATTATCATAATAAATGTGTATTTGGGATTTTCCACTAGTATATTTCAGGTTAATGTTTAGCCTTGATAATTCCATTACTGATGCCCTATATGGTTATAAATTGAACTGTGTTACTAAATAATGTTTGATGAGGGTTGTTTGGTTCCAATGTCCATCAGATAATCTTGAAATTTAGGGGCACAATGCAATGATGAGTTGTGATGAGTGATTCTGTTGAGTTTTTACAAAATTGAGCTTCATGTACCTGTGTAGAAGCCAAAATCATAAATCATTCTACAAAAGATCACTTCCATTCCACTCTCCAATTTAATTTTCCAGAAGACCTTAAACTCTTTATAATCACAAGAAAAATAAAATGCATACTGTATTTCTTTTATGGTATTCAGAAAACATTTATATAACCATCAAAAGTTGACAGCAGGTGCTTTTCCATAAGGAAGTCTTTTTTGCATGAAAATTCCATTAATCAGCCCCACATGTTAATTCCCCAAAGTTCTGCTAATTCTTAATTCTTTTGTTGTCTTAACTTCAGGTAGAGAAGATGCATGTTTCTCTATGTTCAATTCAAGCATCAAATGTGTTTAAAATAAATTTATGGAATGCTAAAAGCAATCTAAAGATATAATAGATAATACCTGTGACTAAGACAAAATCGTGACATACTTTCTAAAAGGAATATTTTCTTCAGTTAAGTTTGTCATGAGATTTGGAGTTCTTAATTATTTTTTACTATGTTCTTTTAAGTAGTGGTCAGACCATGGTTGATGGGTTTGAAGTTGTCACAAATGCAACATTTTTAAAATCATTTTTTATTTCATTGGTAAGCCATACTTAACATTAAATGACAGGATAAGACTACCCAGTAAATCCTAGAATATTAACAATCTTGAAGCTTCTTTGACAACTTCATTGGCATGGTATGGAAACTTGACAAAGGGATAAAATAAGTAGGGCATCCAGAGCAAACAGCAACAGTTGCAATATGACATTCAGGTAATTTTGCAGAATTGTACATGCACTCCTGTTACTGTAACCTCTATTCATTAAAATAATTTTCTTGACATCTTTTTTTTGTGTCATCTTCACTTTTTAATATTATCTGTCCACTTTCCTATCCATGGAATCATCCCCTAGGGGAAAAAAAAGGAATAATAGACAGAAAGAGAGGGGAAAGGCAGTATGATAAAATTAATCACAACAAGATATGAACTAAATCTGAAAATATATTAAATGTTACATACCCACAGTCCCAAACATGTGCAAAGAAGAAGAAGAGGTATGTTTTATGATCTCATGGTTTAATCTTCTTTATAATTACATAGCATAAATTTTTTTTATTTCTTTGTTTTTTTTGTGACATTCATTTTTTCCATTTACATTGTTATGACTAACGTATACACTGATTTTCCTGTTTCTGCTAACTTCTCTCAGTCAGTTCATATACATTTTCCCATACTTCTATGAGGTCTTCATCCTTATTTCCTATAGCATAGTATTAGTTCATTGCATTCCCTTATGAGTATTAGTTTAGCCATTCCCCAAATGATATCGCTTAGCTTTTTTTCAATGATGCAGGGGATCAAGATGGTACTACGCTTTAAGCAGCTTGATGTGAACAGACATAGTAATATATAGTGACTGGATTTGCAACAGTGATTATATCCTTACATAAAAAAATAGTTCTCACACATATGTAACATGGCAAAATCTGCTGTATCTATAATTTGCAGCCAAATCTGCTTTTGAGTATGACCCACCACAGTACCCTCTCCAGAAATGTAACCTGAGAGGAAGAGTTGGCAACCCTTGAGAGATGACATCCCAAGTTTTCATTTGCTTATTTCCTTTTGTAGGAGGAGAGAAGAATAATGATTTTTTCAAAACTGGTGGGCCTTCAGAAAGTGCCTAAAACAAAAGTTTGGGAGGAATGAGAGAACAAAGAGGAGTTAATGTTCTTCCAGCTTCTGCATCTTTATAATTCAAAAGACCCATCTTTGAACCTCATATTCTAGACCCTAACTCCTCACTGTAGTTTCAGACTTTCCCCACCTCCTCCAAAGGAAAAAAAATAAGTTAAATAAAATAAAAAAATATTCCTTCACTTGCTATTGTTGAAGAGATTCTCAAAGAATTAGTTGTAGTTGAGCTGAGCTATTTTATGTACCAATAAACTGGTCTCACCCCTTACAGATCTTTATGTGTTGAAAACTTGGAATGGAAATAGAGTGTTTGGGTTTTATGCAATTGGAAATGGTGATAGATAACTTTATGAATTCTGGTTCCTAGCCAAATCATGCTTAACTTTCTCCACATTAATGAAATGACATAAAAATGACTTACATTCCAATGAATTGATGAGTTCTTCATCTTGCTTCAAGTGAGATGATGACATTGCTGTAAGTTTTTACTTTTTTGGACTGGCTCCAGTTAAATTAAAGAAATAATCTATATAACATCCTTCTTTTCAATTTCATTTTGACAATTTGATACTTTAAAGATTTTTAATAGCTTCAAGGTACAATTTTTTTCAGTATAGAGTAGGTTTGATGGAATATTAGGATGAAGGGCTCTGGACAGTCCCTTTCAGCATTTTCCCTGATGACACTTCTATGAATGGGACTGACAGGCAGTGAAATAGACATTTCTCAGGTCGATGAAAGATGTCTATTTCTCTGTCAGTTACTTGAGGAAATCATTGAGGGCTTCTGTCACTTACTGATGACAGACTCCCAACCAGAAGACAAGACTGAAAAAAAATACTTTATTCTTTCAACAGATGTCATTCTTCTAATGTGCCATTTCGTGAAATACTAGTTATTTATTGTATAAGTGCCAAGTTGCAAACTATTATGGATCATTGTAAAAATTGGAGCCAATTTAATCACTTTATAAGGTTCATTTGACTCAAAAAGTCAAAGGAAAGAGAAAGCATGTGAAAACATGCATTTTATTTTTGACAATTCTTTACATTTTGAAAAGGTAATTTTAACTGGAAGTTGTAGTGGACAGAGAGCTGGCCTTTGAATTGGACACATCTTGGTTCAAGTCCTCCCTCAGACACATAATCTCTGTGTCCCTAGAAAAATTATTTAACCTCTCAGTGCCATATACAGCGTTCTAAGATTATTAGTTTAAATAAAAATGCCAAATCATATTTGTAGAGGAAGTTAGAATGAAATCACAGGTTCAGACTCTAACTCCACTTCCTAATTTTAAGTATCCAATAAATTCAGGATATTTAAGAATTTACTATTATTCTTAATCTAGGCTCTACCCTAATTTAAACCCTACCATCATGCTCAAGCAATAAGAAAGAAAATCATCTAATCTAACACATTCCCTTTCCAAGGAAAGGTGTGAGTCAGACACATATCAAGCTTAGAGGCTTTTGGGAAAACTGACAATTTCTCTTAAGGCAGGTACTTTACATCTTAAATGGGGCCATATCTAGTCCTAGTATAGAATCTGGTTTAATGAAGAGATTGAAAAACCCATGCGGTCAGTCCTGCATCATATCTTTGTGATTTTATAGAATTTTTGCATATAAAGTGTTCATAAAATTCCTAGATCCACCAAATATACATATACACGTATACATATATATACATATATACACATGTATGTTTGTATGTGTGTGTGTATAAAACTCTAAGTTCAGAAATTTCTAGTTTAGTGGATATAGATACTGCTGCCATTGAAGCTAGTTACAAACTAACTCTACATTTGTGGGGAATCTTTGGAATTTGTAGCACCAAATATGTCACCATCCTAAGACCAATATGTTGATGAACTTCACCAAATTCAGTTTAGTCCTTTGGATGTAGTTATACATTCCTTCATTGGTGTCATACTTAAAATTATTTTTAGATTCATAGACCTGCAAAGCTAATGTTTTAAGAGCAAAAAAACAACTCTGGAACTCTAATAATATACTAGATTAGGTATAATGGGTATTTAGTGGGTATTTAATATTTAATGAGTAACTTCATATACATGAACAAGCAACAATAAAACAAAACAAAAGCATGAATTCTAAAGCCAAGTAGAAGTTTTGCTTTGCTTTATTTTCCATTGCTTTAGAATTCATGTGTGGGCAAACTACAACCCAAAGACCAAATCTGACCTATTGTCTCTTTTTGTATGTGGTTTTATATTTTTGTAGATGGATTTCACACTTAGGATAGGAGTTAAACTATAAAACCTCTGATGTCTCCTCCAGTTCTGCAATTTTATAATTCTATTTGCTGAAAATTGATTTCTCACCTACTGGAACATTTCCATCACATTTCTCAGTGAGAAATTTATAATGAAAAAGTAAGAGGCAACAGTTTTGTAGCTTATGACATATAAAACTAATGCGCTTAAAATTGATACCTTTTCTACATAAAGTCATTTACATGATTATGAATTAATAACTAAAAATAGAATGTAAATATATAGCAACAAACATATTTATTTGTATTAAATGTATCATTTGAAATGAAAATTGTTGGTAGAAATTATAATAAGATTGGTGGTATAATATAAGGCAGATAGGTGGCACAGTGAACAGAATGATGGGCCTGGAGTTAAGAAGATTTATTAAAATCTGGCCTCACACACTTATTATCTTTCTGATTCCGGTAAGTCACTTAGCCCTATTTACCTCAGTTCGTCATCAGTAAAATGAGCTGGAGAAGGAAATGACGAATCACTCCACTATTTTTGCCAAGAAAACCTCAGAAGGGGTCAGGAAGAGTCTGGCATGACTGAGAAATGATTGAAAAACAAGAATTAGTGTTAGATGCACTAATAACAACAAGTATAGAAACAAATGTTTACATTGACATGATATCCTTATGTTTAAAAGGAACAGGAAGTTGTATATAATAGATTTGCAGTTTTGTTTTTATTTTTTATTTTATAGTGTTATGGACATGCTTATTTTATTCCAGAAATTAGAAAATAAATAATGATTTTTTAAAAACCCTATGTACCTGTGGTATTATTATTGTTTTTGTCTCATTTATTATTAAGTAAATGGTTATGTTTATGATATAAATGTGTTATTATTATGAATGGGTGATTTTTTGCAAATGGAAGCATATTGGTGGGGCCTCTAGAGCTACAGATATGAATAGGATAAATATTTTCCCTTATAATAGGATTACCTTTATGACATTGAGAGAGTTTGAGAATAATTATGTGGTGGTGGTCCTTATCTGGAAACCTGCATCTGCCAATGTGAGTGAAGTTGGAAATAAGCAAATTGGCCCAGAGTAGGTGTTCATAAATCTTATTTGTGTGGTATGAGGCATTCCATTGTAAGCATCTACCACACCTATTTGTTATACATGTATACAAATAATGGAATTTCAAAAGAATAATTGGTAAAGTAAGTCTTTTAGAAGTTCTAAGAAGAAAGCTGTCATTCCTGGTGACATAAAGAAAGGCTTTCTTGGAAAAATTACATTTAATCTATATAGAATTTCAGCAGATATAGATATGAGTGGGGTCCTCTAGCAAGAGGGGAAAGTAAAAATGAATGCGCAGACATGGAAAAGTACAAGGCCCAACACAGGGAAGTAGCATTATGTTATACATTTCTACTTTGGTATAGATTTGATAAAAATTCCACTCCTAACATTAATATTGCTCTATCTCTATGTTTTAAGATACATTTTGCTATTTTAAGTGAAATCTTCCATATTGATGTATGCCATTTAACTGTATTAATAGATTCGACAGATAACAGTCAAGCACAGGCAAACTAGACATGGTTTCCATAAAAGAGAACATGAGAATGTGAAACAAACAGCAATACATGACATTTACTTTATTCAGCCTTTGATGTATGCATTTCCCTCTACGAGAGAAAATTTTTAAATGCTATTTCCATTACATAATGCTGTAGAGAAGTTAGGTATTATAATATATACAGTGCTGGGCTTGGAGGAAGATCTGTATTCAAATCTGACCTCAGACCCTTAAAGTGCTTAGCATGGTACCTGGCACCTTTTTCTTCATTCTGACTCTTCATGTATGGGGTTTTCTTGGCAAAGATACTGGAGTGATTTGCCACTTTCTTCTCCAGCTTATTTTACAGATGAGGAAACTAAAGCAAACAGAGTTAAGGGACTTGGCTAGGGTCACACAGCTAGTAAGTGTTTGAGGCCAGATTTGAACTCAGAAAGATGAGTCTTCCTGAATTCAGGCCCAGGAGTCTATCCACTGTGCCACCTAGCTACTCTATACTATAGCACTAACTAGCTGTCTCCTTCCTGGTACATAGTAGGTGCTATACAAATGTTTATCTGCTTCCCTTTTCTTCCCCCTGTGCTTGCTGGTGGAAATATTGGCCCCCTTTTGCCATTTGAGTGACTTCTCTCTTTCTGGTTTCTAGTTTTAGCAGATCACTGCATTGAATTTGGTGTTCTTTGTTGTACACAGTAGGAGGAGTTTAAGGGAAACTGCCCACTCATTTGGGGGTGTTAATTGAGATATCCAGACAGAAAATAAAGTTAGCCATGAAAGGAAATAAAAAATAATGGGCATAATAAGCCTAACTTGATTAACTCCTCCATCCTTTTGCCTTAATTTTGTTCTTTCATTAAAAAAATAAAGTATTTGAATTGCATCATTTGAAACTCCCTTTCACGGAATTTAAAAAAAAAAAAAGATCAGTACTAACTGGATCAGGTTTGAATTGTTTTTGAATATTTTTCCTTTCACTAATTTCCCTGTGTAAGCTCAGAATTAAGCTTTTGCTCTTTATTGGGTCTTGCTTGTCAATTAAGGGATACATTGACCTTTTTGCAAATGTGCTTGTTTCTGCATGTGGTCATTAGAGCACAGACACAGTCTACCTGACAAAATGAGCAAAGTGATGTTGGATCAGTGTCTGTCTGAAATAGCCTCCATTCTTGTACCAACTATCATCAGGGGAAACCTAGTGAAAACTATGATATTTTTCTTATAGGAGCACCATGATTTAGTTCTTTTTTTAAGAGCTATAACACTAAGGTAATAATTCTTTTGAGTTACTATCATTGAAGCTTTTGCTGCAATCCTAAACTAGGGTTTTACAAAGAGTAGTTTCTGTAGTTAGAATATTTTGTCAATTTGAAGTCCTACACATCTCATCTATTAGTTTAATCATTTAAAAGTTTTTGTCTTTTACTCATGCTGACACCTTATGTCTCCTGACAATGAATGGATGGGGTATTGCTGTTAAAGCTGCCCCATCACTGACATTGTAGGTCTACTCACATAATTAGATAACTAATCAGATTCAGCCTCCATAACCTAAGAATACATATGAAGCCCCAGGACTGAGCACCTCACTCAAAAATCTGGTAGGGGGTGGTGCCTAGCTTTGGAAGAAAGTTCCAATTCAAGAATTAAAGCAAGAGAAATGAATAAATCAATGAAATATCAATGAGGTGCGCATACATATGTATATGTGCATGCATGTATATATGCATATAAATATATACATATGCATGCACACATATATATATATGTTTGTGTGTGTGTGTGTCCTTCTAGGTCCTCGAGTGTGGCCTTTTGACTGAGTCCAAGTTTTAGGGGAAAAAACATTTTATTAAGGGGCTTTGTTCTGTGAAGTTTGGATTCAGTCAAGGGGCTGAACTTGAGGACCTAGAGGGCCACATGTGGCCTTGAGGTCACAGGTTTCCCACAACTGACATATGCATATATATATATATATATATACATATGTATATTTACAATATACATATGTATATATTGACGTATGTATGTATATGCATTATGTGATGCTTGTATATTTCACAAATTTAACTCCATGACAACTGAAGTTGAAACTTAAATAAAAATGGATTTTCCTTGAGGACTACATGAATACCTAAATAAGTTAAAGAGTTTTTTTCTTAGACATAACCATTTATTTAGCCATAAGGCAAAGTTAACAGTTTCCCCAAAGTGACTAATTTATTTGTTTTTATTTTTCAACAATCACTTCCATAAGTTCCAAATTTTCTTGCCTTCTCTCCTCAAGATGAAATGTAATCTTATTACACATGCATTCCTATTAAACACATTTTTAGATTAGTCATGTTGCATAGAATTAAAATGATTGGGAGAAATCAATGAGAAAAACAAAACAAAACCTAAGAAAAGAGAAAACAATCTCCTACATTCTGTGTTCTGAATCCATGTTAATTCTCTGAATGTGAATGGCATTTTGCCTCGTGAGTCCTGCAGAAATGTTTTAGTTTCTTGCATTTCTGTGAAAGGCTAAATCTGTTAAAACCAGTCCTCACATACTTTGGCTTCTACTGTGTATAAGGTTCTCCTGGTTCTGTTCACTTCATTCAGCATCAGTTCATACAAGTCTTCCCAGGTTTTTCTGAAATCATCCTGCTTGTCATTTCTTATAGCACAATAGTATTCCATTACATTCATTTACCACAACTTGTTCAGCCATTCACCAATTGATGGGCATTCTCTTGATTTCTAGTTCTTGGCCACCACAAAAAGAGCTATTATAAATATTTTTACGTATGTGGGTCCTTTGCCCATTTTTGTGATCTCTTTGGTATACAGTCTTAGAAGGGATATTGCTGGGTCAAAGGGTAGGCACACTTTTATAGCTCTTTAAGCATAGTTCCAAATTGCTCTCCAGAATGAATGAATCAGCTCACAGCTCCCCGAACAAGGAATTAGAGTTGCAATTCTCCCACATCTCCAACATTTATCATTTTCCCGCTTTGTCATGCTAGTCTATCTGACAATTGTGATGTGGTACCTCAGAGTTGTTTTGATTTACATCTCTCTGATCACTAGTGATTTAGAGTATCTTTTCATATAACTATAGATAGCTTTAATTTCTTCCTCTGAAAACTGCCTGTTCATATCCTTTGATCATTTATCAATTGGGCAATGATCTACGGCACTCCGAAGCCCATAGATTGGACAACACTAGACCTCTGCCCAAGCTCCACTTAAGGGCTCTTTTCTGGATCCTCCTGGCTTAAGAGTGATTATCAATAGTAACTGTTACTGTTTGCCACCCAGCCTGATGTAGTTGTTTTTCTTTGACTCATTAAAGGGGCCCTCCCATAACTACTTCTTAAACAGGCATTGAATGGGCATTACCACACCCTAAGTGAGTACCTGAATAAACCTTGGTCTAAAGGGGCCAAGGTCTCCTATTTCATCCTGGGCCATCTCTAGTCATCCTGATGAATATCTGGTCACTGGATTCAGATGGCTCTGGAGGAGAAGTAAAGCTTGTGACCTGGCACAGCCCTCTCTCACTCAAAAAATCATTAAGTGCAAGTCATGTCATCATTTCTCTGATGGCATGGTCTTCTTTAGCAGTGAAGGATGACTACAACAACAACAATTGGGGAATGACTTATGTTCTTGTAAGTTTGACTCAGTTCTCTATATATTTTAGAAATGAGGCTTTTATCACAGATACTGGTTGTAAAAATTCTTTCCCAGTTTTCTCCTTCTCTCCTAAACTTGGTTACATTGACTTTGTTTGTGCAAAAACTTTTCAACTTGATGTAATCAAAGTTATCCATTTTGCATTTCATGATGTTTTCCCTCTCTTGTCACAAATTCCTCCATTCTCCAGAAATCTAAGAAGTAAGCTATTCCTTGCTCACCTAGTTAATTTATAGAATCAGCCTTTATAACTAGATTTGTACCCATTTGGACTTTATTCTGGTATATAGTGTCAGGTGTTGGTCTATGCCCAGCTTCTGCCACACTATTTTCCAGTTTTCTCAGCAGTTTTTGTCAAACAGTGAGTTCTTATCCCAGAAGCTGGGATTCTTGGGTTTATCAAAGAGCAGACTGCAATATTCATTGACTATGTCTTGTGTACCTAACTTATTCCACTGACCTACTCCTCTGTTTCTTAGCGAGTACTGCGTGATTTTGATGATTGCTCATTTGTCATACAATTTAAGATCTAGTATGGCTACGCCACCTTCCCTAGCATTTCTTTCCATTAATTCCTTTGATATTCTGGACCTTTTGTTCTTCCAGATGATTTATTTTTCTAGCTCTGTAAAGTAATTTTTTTGGTAGTTTGATTGGTATGGCACTGAATAAGTAAATCAACTTAGGTAGAACTGTCACTTCTATTATATTAACTTGGTTTACCCACAAGCAACTGATGTTTTTTCAGTTATGTAGATCTGACCTTATTTGTGTGAAAAGTATTTTGTAATTGTGTTCATATGGTCCCAGGGTTTGTTTTGGCAGATATACTACCAAAGATTTTATAGTGTCTACTGTAAATTTTAATGGGATTTCTCTTTCTGTCTCTTGCTTTCAGATTTTGTTAGTAATGTACAGAAATGCAGATGATTTATGTGATTTTATTTTGTCTCCTGCAACTTTGCCAAAGTTGTTCATTATTTCAAGTAGTTTTTAGGGGCAGTATCTCCAGTTGCAGTAACAGGTCCTCAGATAACTCAGCCCACAGGCACCAAAGGTCGGTGATGGGGTTTTATCAGCTGGCCAGAAAGGGAGAAGGACTTTCTCATAGCTCTGGCAGGAGGCAGCGGCCAGGGAGTCTGCACAGCAGCCCATAAGGAAGCTCCTTTGTTGGAGCGCAAAAACCCCTGGGGGCATTGAAGAGCTGAGTCTTACCTCAGCCCTGGGTGGAGGCCCTGGCTCAGCTGGTCTTTGTCTCAAACTGAATGGTGGCCCTGTCCATTCAGCTTATCTGAAAATCAGCCCCCAGTGCTGCCTTAGTGGACTTGGAGGCCAAGTGGCTGTGGAGAGGTATCTGCTAAGATTCTGGGCACAAAAATCCGTCTCTGCACCCAGACCAGTACATGCTTGATTGTGCCACTTTGGAGGAACTGAAATCTCACATTTTCCCAGAGTATACCCTACTCTTGACAAAGCAACCAAAAGTCAAGTAACTGGCTGGGAAAATGCCCAAAAAAGAGAAAAAAAAAAGATCATAGAAGGTTATTTTCTTGGTGAACAGATATCTCCTCCCGTCCTTTCAGATGAGGAAGAACAATGTTTACCATCAGGGAAAGACATAGAAGTCAACACTTCTATATCCCAATTATCCAAAATAAATATTCAATGGGCTCAGGCCATGGAAGAGCTCAAAAAGGATTTTGAAAGTCAAGTTAGAGAGGTGGAGGAAAACTGGGAAGAGAAATGAGAGAGATACAAGTAAAGCATGAAAAGCAGGTCAACACCTTGCTAAAGGAGACCCCAAAAAATGCTGAAGAAAATAACACCTTGAAAAATAGGTTAACTCAATTGGCAAAAGAAGTTCAAAAAGCCAATGAGGAGAAGAATGCTTTCAAAAGCAGAATTAGCCAAATGGAAAAGGAGGTTCAAAAGCTCACTGAAGAAAATAGTTCTTTCAAAATTAGAATGGAACAGATGGAGGCTAATGACTTTGTGAGAAACCAAGAAATCACATAACAAAGCCAAAAGAATGAAAAAATGGAAGATAATGTGAAATATCTCATTGGAAAAACAACTGGCCTGGAAAACAGATCCAGGAGAGACAATTTAAAAATTATGAGACTACCTGAAAGCCATGATCAAAAAAAAAAGCCTAGACATCATCTTTCATGAAATTATCAAGGAAAACTGCCCTGAGATTCTAGAATCAGAGGGCAAAATAAGTATTCAAGGAATCCACCGATCACTGCCTGAAAGAGATCCCAAAAGAGAAACTCCTAGGAACATTGTGGCCAAATTCCAGAGTTCCCAGGTCAAGGAGAAAATATTGCAAGCAGCTAGAAAGAAACAATTCAAGTACTGTGGAAATACAATCAAGATAACACAAGATCTAGCAGTTTCTGCATTAAGGGATCGAAGGGCATGGAATAGGATATTCCAGAAGTCAAAGGAACTAGGACTAAATCAAATAGTTTTTTACTTGATTCTCAAGGTTCTCTAAATATATCATCATATCGTCTTCAAAGAAGTATAACTTAGTTTCTTCTTTGCCTATTCCAGTTCCTTCAATTTCTTTTTCTTCTCTTATTGGTAAATCTAAAATTTTTAGTACCACATTGAATAACAGCAGTGATAATGTGCATCGTTGTTTCACCCCTGATCTTATTGGACATGCATCTAACTTATCCCTGTTACATATAATGCTTGTTGATAGTTTCAGGTAGATACTACTTATTTTAAGGAAAGCTCCATTTATTCTTATGCTCTCCAGTGTTTTCAATAGGAATGGATATTGTATTTTGTCACAAGTATTTTCTGCATCTATTGAGGTAATCATATGGTTTCTGTTAATTTTGTTTTTGTTATGATCAATTATGCTGATAGTTTTCCTAATATTGAACCAGTCCCGCCTTCCAGATATAAATCCTGCCTGATATTATTCTCATGATAATTTGCTGTCATCTTTTGGCTAATATCTTATTTAAATTTTTCCATCTATATCCATTAGAGAAATTGGTCTATAATTTTCTTTCTGTCTTTTGGCTCTTCCCAATTTAGGTATTAGTACCATGTTTGTATCACAAAAAGAATTTGGTAAGACTCCTTCTTTGCCAGTCTCCCCAAATAGTCTATATAGTATGGGAATTAACTGTTCTTTAAATGTTTCAAAGAATTTGCTTGTAAATCCATTTGACCCTGAAGATTTTTTCCTAGGTAGTTCAATGAAGGCTTGTTCAATTTCTTTTGCTGAGATGGGGATATTTAAATATTTTTCTTCCTCTTCTCTTAACCTGGACAATTTATATTTTTGTAAATATTCATCAATTTCACTAAGATTGTCAAATTTATGAACATAGAGTTGGGCAAAATATTTTTTAATCATTGTTTTAATTTATTCTTCATTGGAGGTGAGTTTACCCTTTTCCTTTTTGATACTGGTTATTTGGTTTTCTTCTTTTTTTAAAAAACAAATTGACCAAAGGTTTATCAATTTTATTTTTATTCATAAAAACCAGCTCTTAGTTTTATTTATTAGTTCAATACTTTTCTTAATTTCAATTTTATTAATCACTCCTTTGGCTTTCAGTAATTCTAATTTGATATTTACTTGGGGATTTCAATTTGTTCTTTTTCTAGCCTTTTCAATTCCATGCCCAATTCAGTGATCACGTCTTTCTCTGTCTTATTCATGTAAGCATTCAGAGATATAAAACTTCCACTAAGAAATGCTTTCACAGCACAAGATAAATTTTTTTGTAGGTGGTCTCATTATTGCCATTCTCTTGAATGACATTATTGATTGTTTCTATGATTTGTTGTTTGACCCGCTTGTTCTTTAGGATTGGATTATTTAGTTTCTGGTTAATTTTTGGTCTATCTTTCCATGGTCCTTTATTGCATACAATTTTTATTGCATCATGATCTAAAAAGGATATATTGACTATTCCTACCTTTCTGCACTGGATTGTGAGGTTTTTATGCCCTCATGTGAGGTCAATTTTTGTCCATGTACCGCTGAGAAAAAGGTATATTCCTCTCTATTCCCATTCACTTTTCTTCTAAGATCTATCATGTAGACCTTATCCAGAATTCTATACACCTCCTTAAATTCTTTCTTGTTTATTCTGAGGTTAGATTTATCAAGTTCTTAGAGGAGGAGGTTGAGGTACCCCATTAGTATTGTTTTGCGATCTGTTTCTTCCTTTAATTCCCTTAACTTTTCCCCTAACAATTTGGATGCCATACCAGTTGGGGCATATATGTTTAGCAATGATATTACTTCATTATCTATGATGCCTTTTAGCAGGACAAGTTTCCTTCCTTATCTTTTTGATTAGAACTATTTTTACTTTTGCTTTGTCTGAGATTAGGATGGCTACCTGTGTTTCTTTTTTTTTTTTACTTCAAGTGAAGCAAAATATATTCTATTCCAGCCTTTTACCTTTACATTCTGTGTATGCCCTTGTTTCAAATTTGTTTCTTGTAAACAATATATTGTAGGATTATAGCTTTTAATCCATTCTGCTATCAACCTCTGTTTATGAATACTATCTGTGTCTTTGTCTCCATCCTATTTCCCACCTCCATTAATGTTTTTATTTTTCCCTTCCTTTCCCCACTTCAAGAATTTTACTTTTGACCACCTCTTCCCTCAGTCTTCCCTCCCTTCTACCAGCCCTCTCCCTTTTCCCTTACTACTTCCTCCCTCCCTTCTAACCACCCTTCTAATCTCCCTTTTCTTTCCCCTTTCCTCTCTTACTGCCAGTAGGGCAAGTTAGATTTTTATACTTAACTATGTTGTTCCCTTCTCGAACCAAACCTGATGAAAATAAAGCTTAAACAATGCTCATCTCCTTCCCTTCTTTCCCTCTACTATAATTTGTTTTTGTGAGTCTTCATGTGATATAATTTATTCTTTTATACCTTCTCCTTTCTTCTTCCATTACAGTCCATTCACACCCTTTAATTACGTTTTTTTCTTTGCATCAATTAATTTACACCCATTCCCTCTATCTATGTATATCCCTTTTAAATGTCATAATAAATATACAGTTCTCAGGATTAAAAGCATCATCCTCCCATATATGGGTGTAAACAGTTTGTCCATATTGAATAACATTTTCCCTTCTTTACCTTTTTATGCCTCTTTTGCGTCTTGTGTTTGATGATCAAATTTTCCATGGGGCTCTGACCTTTTCATCAGGAAGGTTTGGAAATCCCTTATTTCATTGAATGTACATCTCCCTGCCTGAAATATTATGCTCAGTTTTGCTGGATAACTGTTATTGTAGTTGTAGTCCAAGCTCTTTTGCCTTATGGAATATCATATTCCATTCTCTTCAATCTTTTAGTGTAGAAACTTCAAGGTCCTTTGTGATCTTGACTGTAGTTCCTCAATATTTGCATTGTTTTTTTCTGGCTGCATGCAGTATTTTCTCCTTGATCTGATAATTTTGAAATCTGGCAATGATATTCCTTGGCATTTTCAATTTGGGATCTCTTTCAGGATGTGATTGGTGGAT
Source organism: Notamacropus eugenii (assembly GCF_028372415.1). Classification (NCBI taxonomy): domain Eukaryota; kingdom Metazoa; phylum Chordata; class Mammalia; order Diprotodontia; family Macropodidae; genus Notamacropus; species Notamacropus eugenii. The sequence continues at coordinate 97,451,013 of NC_092877.1, forward strand.
TCTTTTGATCACTGTTTTGTCCTTTGGATCTAGGACCAAAGGGAAGTTTTCCTTGATGATTTCTTGGAAGGTACTGTCCAGGCTCTGTTTTTCATCTTGGTTTTCCAGGAGATCAATAATTCTTAGATTTTTTTCACCTGGATCTATTTTCCATGTCAATTGTTTCTCCAATCAGATATTTTACATTTTCTTCTACTTTTTCATTCTTTAGATCTTGTTTGACTAATTCTTGATGCCTCATAGAGTTATTGGCTTCTCCTTGTGTAATTCAAATTTTTAACAAACTTTTTCTTCAATTATCTTTCGTACCTCCTTTTACATTTGTCCATTTTTTTCCTTTTAAGGATTTATTTTCTCTAGTTAGTTTTTTTACCTCCTTATCCATTTGGCACATTTTACTTTTTAAGGCGTTGATTGTATTTTTAGAATCATTGGCCAGTTTTCCTTCTACCTCTCTAATTTGGCTTTTAAAATCCTTCTTGAGCTCTTCCAAGAATGATCTTTGAGCTGAGATCAGTTCCTATTTCATTTTGAGGTTTCAGATGTGACTACAGTGTCAATGGTGTCCTTTTCTGAATTTGGATTTTGATCTTCCCTGTCCTTGTCACAAGATTCTATGGCCTTTGCTTTTCTAATTTGCTTCTTCTTATGTTGATTGTCTTTTCCCTGAATTTTAAAGTGGATCACTGCTTCTGGGGCACAGGGAACTCTGCCCCACATTTCTTGTGCTGGGAGCTAGGGGCCTGGCTAATGGCTTTGTATGCTGTGACCTCTGGTTCTTTCAACAACAAGATATATAAAGCAGCAGATTACTTGATCCTGAACTGGCTGGTGTGTGTTAAGTCTGAGGTGAAGTGACAATTATCTAATTTTCCCTGTGGTTACCCTGAAGTTTACAGAGTGGAGTGTGGGGGAGGAGTGGTCTGGCTGCTGGAGGTCTTCTCCCCTAGGGCTGCACTGGAGCATGGGCAGGGTCAGTGGCTGGTAAACCCTGTCTGTGCTAGTATCTGCCCAGTTGCCATGGTTATGGTAAGGCATGCCTGGTGTCCTGGTGTTGGTGCTTACTAGCTCCACCTCCCTGGGACTCAGGATCTCCTGCTGGTCTGCTGAGGTGGGGCTTCCTGGGATGCCTCCAGTCCTGCACTAGTCCCCTTCAGCCACAGAAAGAGGGACCCTTCCCGCCAATCTCCCTAGTCTCCCAAGCTAAAAGATTGCTGTGTCACTTCTGCTGCCTCCAGTATTCCTGGATTTTTCCTGGAGCAACATTCAATGTGTTTTTCAAGGTCAAGAAGAGAGGGTGCAAGTACTTACATTTTACTCTGGGGCAGAGATTTTTTTAATAAAATTTAAAAATTTGCTTTTCCCCCAAGATGGCACCAAAGGCAAAGAAGGAAGCCGTTGTCCCCCCCCAAGATGGAAGCCAAGTGCAAGGCCTTGAAGGCCAAGAAAGTAGTGTTGAAGGGTGTCCATAGCCACAAAAAAGAAGAAGATCCGAACATCCCCCACCTTCCAGCGACCTAAGACACTAAGACTAAGAAGGCAGCCCAAATACCCTCGGAAAAGTGCCCCTTGGAGAAACAAGCTTGATCACTATGCCATCATTAAGTTTCTCTTGACCACTGAGTCTGCTATGAAGAATATTGAGGACAACAACACCCTAGTTTTCATTGTGGATGTCAAGACCAACAAGCATCAGATCAAGCAGGCAGAAAAGAAGCTGTATGACATCAATGTGGCCAAGGTCAACACACTGATCCGGCCTGATGGAGAGAAGAAAGCTTATGTCTGTCTTGCTCTAGACTATGATGCTTTGGATGTTGCCAACAAAATTGGAATCATCTAAACTGTGTCCAGCTGTCTCACTGCACTTACAATAAAAAGTTTTCCCCGAAAAAAAAATAAAAATTCACGGGAAAAATTTGGAGAATGAGTAGTTTAATAGAGAGAGTGATATATCTTATATAAAAAAAATGGATTCTCTGAACACTAGACTAGACTTAGAAGAAAGCAATGACTCCTGGAGACAGAATGGAATAGTACAAATTTTTTTTAAAGATTGAAACAAATAGGAAAAATATAAATTATCTGATATCAAAAACAAAAGACCTAGATAATGTGGAGGGGAAATGATTTAAGAATCATGGAATAGAGTTTCAAGATTTTCTGATGGAAAGACCAGAGCAGAGTAGGAGTTATGAAATACAAACCCAAAGCCCAGAGAAACTTAGAAAGGCACATTTATTTGAACAGTTGAAATGGAGTTGTATGAGGTTACAGTGCTCATATTCTAAGAGGGGAGAAGAAACAAGTGTGACTTTGAACCTTAATATTTTCAAAGTATATTGAAAGTTTAATAATAAAATTATTGGTTGTTAGGGGTGGATTGCCAATTTTTAGGTTTTAAAAGGGGAAAGAAAATGGAAGGTTAAACTAGTAATACTCTGATCTAGGAAGGAGGAGGAAGGGAGCAGAACCTTCTATTTCCCATAGTTGGGGTGCATGAAAGAAGAATGTGGAGACAAAGTAAGAAGGTGAACATCAGATACAACTCACTTTTATTCCCATAAAATTGAAAGTCAATATTTGTCCATTACAAAATGAGAAAAAAAGAGGTTGAACACATAGTCACAAATCAGACAGACTTCTTGATCCTGCAGGAGGCGAGTTAAGGGGGAGGAAGAAAACAGATTAAAAACTCAGGGGGTGCTTTAGGCAGCCTCTTATACAACCGGTGAATAGCTGAACCAATTTGGGTTTATAAATATAATGAGATATTATTGTGCCAGAAGAAATGATGAAGGGAACATTTAAGACAATCTTTGATAGTATGAATTTACGCAGACTGTCTTGAGAACAACCAGGATAGCATTTTTAGTACAAAGACCACACAACATTGCAAAGCAAAAAAACCAGACTTAGTAGATCTTAAGAACTCTGATAAATAAAATTGTTAACCATGTCTCCAGAAGTCCTAGCATGAGATATATTATCTATCTCCTGACAAAGAGGTGATAGATAGATAGTTGCTGAAGAGACATACATCTTCAGATAGGATCACTAGGTGGATTCTTATTTGTTGAAAGATCTATCCTCCTTCTCTTCCACTTTCTCTTGGTTAATGATAGGGAAGAGAAGGAAGGGAAGGGAAAGGGTTTAACAATAGTAATGTCAATAAAAGAAAGCTTTGTAACTTTTTAAAAAAATACACGTAAAAAACAGAAGAAAGTCCAGAAAGTAGTACAGATGAACATGACAGTTGTAAAGGCAACAGGCAGAATGTATTATATACTTAAAAATAATAGTAGGGTGAAATAGAGATTTATAGTTTCTATAGAATCCTCTTTTTATGTTCTACTGTGCAGAACATAATTTTTTTATATTGGAAATAAATATTGCATATTTTTTAATATTTAATTTCAGAATAAAAAAGAAAATTAAAAAAAGATGTGTCTGATGAGAGGCTATTATCAGAAAAACAGAAAAGAAAAAGAGATGCCCAGCGATTCCAATCAAAACATCCCAAAATTCTGAAGCTGTGTTGAGTTCTTCACACCTATGGACCCTACCTCTGCCAGGATCCTCTTTTTGAGGATCAAATTTGAACAATATAATTTTCCAACATTCAGTATTCATTTTTCTTGTTGCTATTACTTCTGTTTACATAGAACGAAATGTGGAATGCATTGTATACATTATCCTGCTAATTCCATATTGTAGAAGTTTATAGAAATCTTCCCAAACTTTTCTCGGTTCATCATATTTATCATTTATTTTGGTCCAGCAAGTAATAATCCATTATATGCATATGCTGTAGTTTGTTTACCCCTGCCCTAATCAGTAGACATTTGTGTTAATCTCAGTTCTTTTTTTGCTTATTTATTTGAGGTCTTATTTTTCGTCTCATTATATATCTTAGATATTAGCCTTTAATTTCTGTCATGTTACTTTCCAATGTTCTTACTACTTAAAAAGTTCTTTCCTAGGTAATTAATATTTTGGGATTTATCAATTGTGAATTCACTTGTTTCTAACTTCAACTTTTACAACATTTGCTTGACTTCCTAGATCTTTTGTTCCTCCAAAAGAATTTTGTCATTATTTTGTCTGATGTTGCAAAATATTTCTCTGGCACTTTGCTATAGCGCTAAATTTGTAATGAATTTTGGTATAGTATTATCATTATTATTGTACTGACAAGGTCCATCTATCCATTCTGCATAGTCCTCCAGATGTTTAAGTTTTCTTTATTTCTTTAAGGAGTATTTTTAATTGGATCTCTACAGGAATTGATTGTATTTTGATTACTCAATCCAAGTTATTTTGTATATTTTGTATTTATTTTGAATAATATTTTCATTTCCTTTATTTTTCTATTTCATTTTATTTCTATTTCATTTCTATTATTTGTAATTCTGGTGATATTTGTGGTTTAATTTTGTAGCCTGAAACTTTGCAGAAATTATGATTTCAATTAATTTCTTTGATGATTCACCAAGATTTTCTAAGTAAGCTATTATTAACATATAGAGATAGCTTTGTTTCCTTTTTCTATCTTTATTCCTTTAATTTATTTGTCTTATTGTTTTTTTTGCCATCATTTCTATATCAAATAATAATATTGAAGGTAACCTTGTTTTATTTCTACATTGGAAAAGCTTTCAGTGTTTCCCCATTGCATATAATGCTTGCTTTTTTAGTTTTAGATATATCCTTATTATATTAAAAGAGAGATCTTTCTATGCCTTTATTTCATAGGATTTTTATTTTATTTCTTAGCATAAATAAATATAATTGTTGTTCACTTGTTTTAGTCATGTCAGACCCTTTGTGATCTCATTTGGAATTTTTGTGGTAAAGATACTGGAGTGGTTTGCCATTTTCTTCTCCAACTCACTTTATAGAGGTAGAAACTGAGGCAAAGGGGATTAAGTGACTTGCCCATGGTCACACAGCTAGAACTATTTGAGACCCTATTTGAACTCTGGAAGAGGAGTCTTCCTGATTCTAGGTCTGGCAGTCTATCCATGGCATGAACTAGCTACCCCTGTATAAATGGATATGCTACTCTGTCAAAGGATTTTTCTGTATCTATGGAGATACTTATGTAGTTTGATGTTTCTATTATGATTAATTATGTTTATTGTTTTTTTCTAATTTTGAACCGTCCTTGCATTCTCAGTATAAATCCAACTTAATTATAAAGAATGATTCTAGGGGTGAATTTTTGCAATCTGTTTGATAGCTTTGGAAACCACTTTTAGAAATATTGACAAGCTAAAAGTAAGATGAAGTTGACTAGTGCAGCACCCCAGAACCCCATTGAATTCTTTATAGGACAAATGGCTTCAATAATGTTAAGTGTCATGGTAAATGTAGTTCAGTGTTCAGAATTCTCTCTTTACCTATTTTTATTTAGTATGCTTATCTGTATTTTCTCTTCCATTGAGTATACGGTCTTTGGGGCTAATTGCTGCTTTCTCTTTTTCCTTTGGGATGTCAGAACATAGCCTTTTCATTCCTGTGTCCTCTCATCTCCTCAGGAAGCTGAAAGTTGTAAAAAACATAGATTAATTAGTCACCCTACTTCTTTAAATTAGACCAACTGTTCACTTTATACTGTTTTGGTACAGTTTGGACTGAAGAGTTCTAAAGTTTTTTTTCTAACTCTGTTACTCTTATGATTCCATAATAAAGAGTGGTGTGAGAATACCACTGGTTACATTTGAACATTGTGACTAATAATTATAACATCTAGAGCGTTTTAAGTTTTTGTTTAATCATTTTTAGTTGTGTCCAACACTTCGTGACATCATTTGGGGTTTTCTTGGAAAAGGTTCTGGAGTGGTTTGTCATTTCCTTTTCTAGCTCACTTTGTAGATGAGGAAAGTGAGGGTCAAGTAGCTTGGCCAGGGTCAAACAGTTAGTAAGAGTCTGAGGCCAGATTTGAACTCATGAAGAATGAGTCTTCCTGACTTGGGGCTGCCATTCTATCCATTGTACCACATAGATGCACATTTTAAGTTTTACACAGAACTTTATGTACATTATCATATTTAATACTCACCACAGCCCTTTGAGTTAGCTGCTATTATTTTTTTCCATTTTGCAGACGAGGCCAATGAGACTGAGAAAGGTTTCATGATTTGCCCTGGGTCACACATCTAGGAAATACCTGAAGTAGAATTCAAAACATAGTCTTTTTTTCAGTCAAACCTACTGCTCTAGCCGCTGTGCCACAAATCTCAAAACAGCGATTTTGGAAATTACTTGGATAAAGTTTTATGGAATTATCCTGATGTTGGCTAAGATGAGATGAAGGATCATAGGCATTGCTAATTGTCATCTGCTCAATAATTCCTGCAGAAGTTATTTTCCTTTTCATGTATATCCAGTGAAGACTATATAATATGCCTTACAGATATCAAAATAGCGGTCAATTTTGTCTAAGAGTCATGGAAGAGTCATTAGGGAAACAGAAGAATCCTGATGTGACAGGGCATAAACAATATTTAGTTATTATGGACATTCAGACTTAACAGAAGACATAGTCCCTACTCCAACCATAGTCATACTTGACTGATAGGAAGTATCTATCTACACTTTGTGTGTGTGTGTGTGTGTGTGATTTCGTAGTAGATAATGATGTTTGAACACTATAAAGGTATAGCACATGCCATCAAATTTAAATGATTTTTTGATGGTAGAGAAGGCTAACCATTTGAGTTCAGCTCAAAAGGAAAATGAATCCAGGTATATTAGTAGGTACTAAGATGAAGAAATTTGAAATACAATGAATGGGAATATCATTTGAATTTTTTGAATCAGTTATGAGAAAGGTCTCAAGGTCTCAAGAATGAAATGAAATAGAAGTATATGGAATCAGAAGAAATGCATGCAAACGATATATTACATTAGTTTCTCCACATTATGAATGTGTGTGTTTGCTGAAGAAGACCATGCCATCAGAGAAATAATGACATGACTTGCACTTGACTTTGCTTTTTTGAGGAGGGAGTGTTGTGCAGATCACCAGCCTCACTTCTCCTCCAGAGCCCTCTGAATCCAGTGACCAGATATTCATCAGGATGACTGGAGATGACCCAGGATGAGGCAATTGGGGTTAAGTGACTTGGCCAAGGTCACATGGCTAGTGAGTGTCAAGTGTCTGAGGTGAAATTTGAACTCAGGTCCTCCTAGCTCCTGCACTGGTGTACCACCTAGCTTCCCTCTACATTATGGATACCACTGCTGATTGACATTCTGCCAGGAATGTCTTTATGCCAAGAGTCTAGATTTCTTTCTTGAGAATTGGTGTGGCACTTGTTCAAAAATAAATGCCAGATAATTTACAAACAGAACTTTAATGGCCTGGATCTCATAAATTACCACCAGGACTTCACTCTTATTCATGCATAAGAAAGTTGGGAGAATCATAACTACATTGATGATAAATGATGAAATCAATTTCATTTTAAATCACTATTCATTTTTACTCATTGCTGACATTTTTAGAAGAGTGCATTGGTCCAGTATATATAAAAAATTAGCAAAATGTTGGACATATAGTCAGAAAGATGGGTTCAAATTCAGTATCAGACACTTATAGATTAACCATGACCAACCTACCTAATGTTTCTGGGCCTCAGTTTCCTTATAAAATGAGGGGAATGGACTTGATCACTAAGGTCCATTCCAGCTAACAATCTTGTGAGTCTTTTGAGTGTCAAGCCAAGTAGGAAAAAGTATACCATTGCCCAGATAAGGGTTGGAGGTGAATGAAAATTTGCATTTTGCATGTGCAATGAGCATTTTTATTATTGGTGTATGTCATTCCGGTTGTTCAACTCCTCAGAGATATAAGTGGAAGGGTACTGTACTTAAAGAGAAGAAAATTTACAGTGACTTACAGTTGTTAGTTGCTTATAGATTATCTACAAAAAAAATTAGGATATTCTCCTGAGGTTGGTAATCAATGGAACACATGCATCCAGGAAACGGTCATTCGGTTGATTGTGACAGAGTGTATTGATTACTATTTAGGGTGTAGAATTTGATGGTTTGATTATTGGAGTGAAACTGCACAGTAGTGCAAGACTATGGTGCAAGAGTGATGTAACTGTGTAGAAGCTACTCATTAAGCATGAGTGCTTTGCAAGTTTGTCCACATTTGAATCTCTGGAGTGTTGGGTTTACTCCTTGGATTAGGATTTAGGAGGCATGGGGAAAGTGAGGATAAAGTGTACATGAATTTCAGTTACTCTCATCTGTGTAGTTAAATGATGAGATTGGATATGAACTGACTTCTAATACCTTGTCACAAAAAGATAGTGATATGCTGAAGTAATAGTGATATACACACACATATACATATACATATACATGTATATGCATACATACATATATATGTACATATATACTCAATGATATATGGTATACATATTCTCTATATGTATATATGCATAGCTATACATATACACACACATACATACATATGTGTGTACACACACACACACATATCCTATACAACCATTGAGGGATATCGTTTTGCTTGACCATGCACATTTGTTAAAGGAAATTTGTTTTTCTTTTCTTCTAAAATAGGGTCAAGGTGGAAGGGAGATAAAATATGTTCCTGTTAATTTAATAAAAAATAGAAAAGTGGGGGTGGTGCTTCAGAGGCAAATGTTGCATGGACTTTAATTAATTACTCATGAAATGAGAATAATCTGTAAATGTTCGTAATGGGAAAAATCAATAAAACTAAAACAAAAACTAAACAAGGGTAACAAGTTCTTTTACGAACAGTTCACAAATTGGTTGACCAGCTGTTGGAGTAATTAGCCTCAAACAATATTTTCAACAAGGATAATGTACCATGTCACCTGTTAATTTAAATAATATAGGAATAAAATAACCCCATAATAAAGATGCTGCTATCCAGCCCATGGATCAAATATAATCTGTACCTTCTAGTCTCATTACTTTTTACAATTGCATACATGAAATTGATTGGAAGCACAGGTCCATGATATCATCATCATCATCATCATCATCACCACCACCACCACCACTGCCATCATCATCATCCCATAAGAGCTGCAACTCAGTTCCTGACTTAACAAAAAGAAAGCCTCTTAGTGTCTTATATAGATGTCAAAGATATATTTTTTAATAAAAAAGACAAGAAATACCACTACCTATAAGAAAATATCCAAAGTGGAGCAGTGGTTCTAGAAATTATCTCCATACCCTTGAATATCATGTAATCTCAAGCAGATGACTCCAGAAGGAGAGGTCCCAAGTAACCAAGTTGCTGACCTCTCAGGCAACTTCTCTAAAACGATAAGTTACAGATGTATTTATTTCCATCACAAGTGCTTAATGTATTGTAATTGTAGTCCATCACTACAGCCCGAAGTATCATGATTCACATGACTTTCCTCAATCTACTAAATTGAGCTACTTTGAATTTTTCCTTTAGTAGTAACAGGAGAAAGCTGGACCATTTGAGGGGGGCACATAGAAAAGGTATAATAAAGTACAATAAATTTTATAATAAATAAAATGAGTGTTATCCAGGAATGTGAATGTGGGTTGGATAACTGAAGAAAAAAACAAAGGGAGGATTCAGTCCAATCTTAAAAAATAGCAATATTTCCATTCTTATTGTGTACCAGATGCTGGGGATAGAAAGACAAAATCAAAACTGCCCTTGTCCTTGAGGATCTCATATATAACAGGTCAGTGATTTTCATCAAAATACTCAAAGGACTCTTCTTCTTCATCCTATGGGGAAAAAAGAAAAGAGAGGATTCTAATTAAGATAAAACTATCAGCAGCAGCAGAGTCAAGAATAGAATAAATACATCATCTGGCCAGGTTCTATGAGCAGGAAAGCCCTTGCTCCAGGAAGCTTATTTACAATTCTGCACCTGTAGAAATATAATTAAATGATTTATTTAAAGGAAGGCCTAGTAGAGAAGATCCACTGAGTTTCTGAAATTGGCCTCATCATTCTACAGGTGCAAGACGAAAAACTAAGCTGGAGTGAGAAAAACATAGGCAATGAATCTTCCATGCAGCCATCCACTACAAACCCAGTGATTGAAGATTCACCAGGTGTCTTTCCTGATGTATTTATATCTATACATGATTTTGACGTCTCTCTGATAAGGGGTATGTCCAGTGGGTTGTTTTGTGTGTTTTTACTGAAGTTTATGTTATTTTTGTTAGTTTGTTTTATTTTGTTGGTCTGTGCCTTCAGAGGCAGGTAGTTTGGGGATTTAAGAGTGGGAACCCAAGTGGAAAGTGGTTGGAGGTAAGATGAATATTCCACTCACAGAACATCTAATGCATCCTTTCCAGGTGTTTCTGATTCTAGAGGAAGGGAGAAATGACTTTTCTCTGGCCTCTACAGCTGCTAAAATGACATTTCTCTACCCTTATTCACCACCTACCATGGAGAAAGATCCACCATAAGGTACCAGCTTGCTAGGTAAAATGTGATCTTTGTTAAAAGACTATAGATATTTCTACCAGTGAGTGTATTGTGTACATATGTTAGAGTAAATACTCCATATGTAAAGATATGTCACTGACAATATTTTGCATTTACTATTTTTGTGTTTTTGGAATGACAGTAGTTGAAGAGCGCTCTATGAATCTAACAGCCAATGTTGCACAGTAATAAACTTGAGTCATATTGGAGGCCTTGTCTGTTTCTGATACCTGCAAAATAGTACTTACTGGAGCTGGAATTTGTCCCTGGATTCTACTACATTGACATGCAAACGGCACATAATTAGCTGACAGGTAAAACAGGAGAAAACTGTAACAAGAAAGCTAGCATGTCATCAGTGTGGTAGCTGGTCCCAGACCCAATTTAAGGTATAGTATGGTTTCAAATCCATCATTTAACTATGAATTTGTCATTGATTATGCATCCACATGCAGTTTCACTAGCATTATGTGACCACTACAGCAAACATTAAATGGAGGAGCAAGGTTGCTATTCAGAAAATCTTGAAATCCAGTCAATTCTACCAGTATCCAAAAGATTTTGGCTACAAACATGCTTATTGAAGGATTCAACACCATTTATTTTATTTATTTCACAGGGCAAATTCTTAACAATAAATTGGTACATCCATTTGATAGAATCAAACTTTCTGTATACATTAAAAATGGCCATACTTTCCAGTTACTTTTTAAAAAAACAATTCATTAATTAAAAGTGAACATCATGCTGTACAAACTATTCCTTGGAGTCTCTGTTAATCGGAATGATTGCTTAATTAGCATATTTTTGTTTCCATGGGGGTGCTAATTAGGGGAATTCTATCATATTATCATCTCTTTGGTATTCTATATTGTTTCTCTATCATCAACTAGTCAGCATTCTTGATTTCCCAACTTTCGGAAAGATCTTGCCTGGCTAAGGGCATCGTCTCCTTGAAATAAGTTTCTTCTTCATAGGAAATTCTAATTCATCACAGCACTTCTGGACTAACTGTGGCTTTTGTGAAAGCAAGTAAAGCAACAGAATAGCTTGGGGTTCATTAGTTGCTTAGAGTCTGGCATTTCAATTGAGAATTTATATATTCATATGTAAGCACACGCATTTTTTGCTTTGCAAACTTAAAAATACTAAATGGATATTAGCTTTTATTTATTTTAATATGTGTGAGAAAACCCTGAAATGTGCTCCCTCTCTTCCATGATTCCTTGTGGAATTCCTGGTTTCAAGACTCAGCTCTGGCACCACCTTCTACATGAAGGTTTTTTTGATTCTCCAACTTTTAGTATCTTCTCTCACTAAATTACTTTGTGTTTATACTGCATTTGTGCATGATACCTCCCCCAAATAGAAGCTAGGTTTCTGCAACCAGGGAATATTTTCATTTTCTCTTTATGTCCAGCACCTATGACACACATTGATCACTTACCTCATGGTTATTGACTAGTGATTTACTGTTCTAAAAAATGGCTGAAAGCTCAAAGAAATTCTCACTTATATCCTTGCAGCCTTCCCTGAATTACTCTGTAGTTTTAGCCAAGTCATTGGATTTACTGCCTTCCCAGTCATGAAACATGACCCTAAATAAAGAGTGTTTAAATTAAATTAAGAGATGAATTTTCGTTGGCATTATCTATTAGTTTGCCTTTTTGGAAACTCTGACTCTTCCTTTCTCTGGTTATTCCTTCACTTCTCAAAGTATTCAGTGACTTACTTCTGGATGGCCTTTCATCTTATCTAGATTTAAAAACAGATTTAGATTTATTAGAGATCATCAAATATATCAGAGATCATCCAGTTCAATTCCCTCATTTTATAAATGAGGATGCTGAGGCTTAGGGAAATGAAGTGTCTTGTCTTAGGTGTTAAGCTAGTAAGTGGCCAACCTTGAATTTGATCCCAGGTTTTAGAGCTCCAACATCAGTGCTCTTCTATCAAACACCATTGCACTCACTAGGTTTTGGATCATTAGAGTTTCTCCTTCAAAATAATAATGCTTGCTTCTGTACAGTAATACAGTTGTAAAGGGCTTTAAATAGATGATCTCATTTGGTGGTATTGATAGTGTTGATGGTAGTAATAATATCAACTTTCATTTATATAGAAGTTGAGATTTTCAGAGTGGTTAACATATAAAATCCTATCTAATACAATATTTCTGTAAGGAAGGAATGGGAAGATTTTTACACTTTATGAAACAGAGACTGAGAAAGATGAATGATTTGTCAAATAGGACCACTATATTTATGCTATTTTATGTTTTTATCAGTGATTGGAATGAAGAAATAAATCTAGTGCTTATTAAATTTCTAGGGGATAGGAAGTTAGAAAAATAGGTGACACATTAGTTGAGAGATTCAAGATCTGAGAAAAATCATGCAAGCATAGAATGTTGAACCAATGCTAATAAAGTAAAATTTAAAATTCATATATATGAGTATATATCCTTAGATGTAGGTTTAAATATATAAATATAGAAATTTCAACTTAATAAAGTATATTTTATATGTAAAATAATATTTTATACTTTGCATTTTGTTTACATGGTGCTTTTATACTTTTATGATATTTATATTACATAATACTTATATATGTATGTTCTTCAGTGTTCAATTCTTATATAATGTACATATCAATAATCATGTGGAAGCAATTCTATAATATAATATATACTTTTATAATGGTTTTATGTGCCATAATTTCGTATACACATATACACACACACATATATACATATATACAACAATATATTTTATACAATATTACAGATATCGTCTGACACTTGCATTAAAAAATCAACTTTCCAAGCATGCTACAGGAAATGTATAGTTTGGTAAGTTTCCTAAATATATTTGGGAATTTTAGTGGATGTCAAGCTCAATATGAATCAACAGTGTGATGTGGTAGCCAAAAACCAACGTAAGTGGTCTTGGGCTCAGTTAAGAGATATGTAACGTTAAGAACTAGGTTAATGACAATCTCTTTTGGGATGAGGGATTCAGTTCTAGCCCTCATATTATGGGAAGAAATTTGACAAGCCTCAAAGCACTTAAAGGAGGGCAATGAAGATTGGGCAACGCCTCAAGATCTTTCCATGTAACACTCATGGTGCACCAGAGTGCAATGGACAAAATTTGCAAAGAGGAAGACTTAGAGTTAATGTAGGAAAAACTTGCTAAAGATCAGAGTCATCTAGACATGGAACAGGTCCCCTTAGAGGGAGTTGGGTCCTCTCTCACTAGAATTCTTATAGCAAAGTCTGGATGAGTATTGGGTAGGGGAGGGAACTCTTTTTCAGGTGTGGGTAGGGCTAGATGGCCTCTGTGGTCACTTCTAAGTCTGACCTTCTGTCATTCTCTTATTTGAATTCCATTCTTCTAGCAGGTTTCTCATTATATCATGTTATCAGACAAAAATGTCTTTCATATTATTCATCTTTTTTTTTGTCATGTGATTGGCAGTTTCTTCAGTTCAATACAATTCAACAAATGGTCCAAACCAAGGAACAAGTCAGTATAGTATAGTGGCAAAACTAGGCTATGAGGTGAAGAAGAGACCTGGGTTCCCATCCCTCCCTCACGGCTTATTAGCTGTATGACTTTTAGCAAGTCACTTAATACTCTGGGTATTTTAATTGGCTATCTGTCCCCCATGCCTGGAATTTGCTCCCTCCTCTCTTCAGTGTCCCAGCTTCCCTAGAAGGGGGGAGCATTTATTAGCACCTACCACAGAGGTTTATTGAATAAATAAAATGAGATAGTACATGTAGAATGCTTTATAAACTTTGAAGTGTTATATAATGTTTGCTAGTAGTAGTGGTAGTAGAAGTAGGAGTAGGAGTAGAAGTAGTAGGTGTCTCCAGGCCCTCTGAGACATGCTGTAGAAGGGAGAATGAAGACAAGATCATTGGTATAGAGAGTTGCTGAATGAGGAAATCCCTGCCACCAATGCAAGTTGGTGTCTCTTCTGCAACTTATAATCTTAGAGGGTGTAAAATCAAGCACCCTGCCATACACAGGAGGGCCTGCTATCAAAGATTCTTTGATCTGCTTTTCTAAAAGGAAAGGCAACATCTGAGGGGTCAACAATCACTTTAATCAAGTACATATATCATTCACTTAGTTCAGGGGAAATAGTACCCTGAACTTCAGAGAAAATACAGACAAATCAAAATCAACAGACAGGTTTTCCAACTGTTTGACCGATCAACAGACAGATAACTGTCTGATCATATATACATAGATACCAGAGAGAGAAGCACCAACATCTGGGTTTTCAAAGCTGGGGAACTCCTTAGCAGCTACCCAGAGACTCATCTGGTCAAACAGACACTTCCAATGAGTAATCTATAATCTCATTAGCATTACAGAGCATGACTCACAACACTGAAAGTCCAAGGAACTTTCCTAGATTCATGTATTCAATAAATGTGAAAGTCAGGCCTCTGGCCAGCTCATCTCGTGCTGAGGATAAAAATGCTAAACCAAAAAAAAGAAAAGAAAAAGAAAAAGAAAAATTCCTGCCTTCAAGAAGTTTACATTCAATTTTCGTCAGGAGGTTAAGGGGTTATGACCTGAATTGTTATCAGTTTTCTACGTCAGGTATTGTTTTCTCTCCCCTGCTATATTTTTTTCTGACAAAGCAGGAGAACTAGCATCAAAACCGTGATCTCATGTATGTGATAGATAGATAACATGTAAAGAGAAGAGAGAGAGAGAGAGAGAGAGAGAGAGAGAGAGAGAGAGAGAGAGAGAGATCTTTTCTGTACTGCAGAAGTAGCACCACCACCAGGAGCAAAGTAGTCAACAAATTGGTCTCCAAAGAAGTCCAATAAACCCTGGAATGGGCTCATATTCCTTTGTACAATTATTTCATTTTTATAAATTTAAGTAATGAATTTAAATTTCTAGTTTTAATAATATAGTATACCCTGACATTATGCATTGCTAGTTTCTGGATAACATTTTCTCAAACTGGTGGAGTGGTGAAGAGGAGGATCTCTTGCTTAGCCATCTCTCATCTGGTCTTTCTCCATGAGACTTTTTCATAGCTTGTCATGTTAAAATTGTCACATATGTATCAAAAACTTCATTATTTGGATGATATGAGGGCAAGAGTTAAAAAATGTATTCATGGTTCCTTCAGCAGAAGTGGGAAAATTAGGTAAGACTTTTTAGGAAAGAAGGAGCAGTTATGAATACTGCAGTGTGGGACCAGTTATGACTGAAATACAGATTTGAGAGTTATTTGCATAGAGATCATAACTGAATCCACAAGATCTGTTGGGGTCACCAAAAGAGAGAATATAGAGAGAAAAGAGAAAGTCCTACTCTCAAATGTATATATCCAGTCATCCATACTGATCTTTCACATGGATAGCAATATTCATACCTGCTCCTAATTTCCATCTATTTAGATGTCATGTGCACACTTCAAGCACAACACATATACAAATGTCCTTCTTTCCTACTTCATCTTACCTAATATTCCCATTTCTGCTGAAGGCACCATGAATGAATGTATTTGTAATCTTTGCCTTCACGTCCTCCAAATAATAAAATTTTTATACATATATGACAGTTTTAACATGGCCACCTATGAAAAAGTCTCATGGAGACACAGATGCTAAGTTATCAGGGGATGACTAATGATCCACAAAAGATTTTGATAAAGATGCCATTCAGGTTGAAGAGGATGGCTATTCTTGATGGTTATATATATATATATATATATATATATATATATATATAATTTTTATTGAATTCTGTTTATATTTTGATATTGAATTTTATATTGAATTCTGCTTTGACTTATCAGGGTTGTTGGAATAACTTGCTCTTTCTTCCTGGCTTTGTCTCAAGGTCCACTTCTACTTCTTTATATTGTGCATTGGATACTGAGACATTAGATTCTGAATGTGGTGATTCCACTGTAATCAATGAAGATAATACATCCCTGTAGAAATGCTGGTGAATTTAACATTTTACATTTATTCATTGTCTTGCCAGTGGTAACTGCGAATGTTCTTGTGGTAATTGGGCTTAGCTGGGCCTCTTGGCGAGCATTCTCTAGACGTGTTTACCCTTTCACTGCTTTTCACTGTTGTCTGAGGTAATATTGTTCATAAGCTTCTGCCATCCTCCTACACCATATTTTGAAAATGTGTTTGTGTTCTCAGCTAGGGTTGCCTTTGGCTGCCTTAGTTTTTACTTGGCAGAGAGACCCACTATTTGCTGGCTGAGATAGTTCCTGGCTCGTTTTGATCCCCTTGTTGTGGCAACAGTTTTGTATTAGTTAAACGTTACTAAGGGATGATGCTCAGAATCAATGACTTTTGTCTCCGGGTTTTCTGAATCAACAGCATATTGAAACAGATTAGGTTGGAGCTATTGTAACTGGACATTATTTACCTTCTCTTTTCTTTGATGCTGATGTCGACACTGGCTTTAACTTACGAATTGTCTGATTGCATATAGATTAAGGAACTATTTTATAAATGACTTCTGCATTGGCAATCAGTTGCTTCTTGTCTGTTAAGTTAGAGTCAATTTTTAATGATATTTTTCAGTATTTGACACGCCTAGAACATTTTGGGCATTTTTTTTGAAGAAGATATTTGTGGTATTAAAGCTTAAGGCTTTCAAATAATCAAGAAAACTTAGGATTCATTCAGATATTAATAGACATGATAATTTTGACGTTTTCCCCCATTCTTCCTTTTGTCTACATTCTTATTAATATTATGGAGACTTAAGGTATAAACTGAATTGTTCTGAAGAAGTTTTGCAGATACCTTTGTAAAATTTCGCTGATTTATCTTCTGTAACAGATAAATATAAGGGGTACTTATCTTTATGATATTTCTTTTTCTTCTGCTTATCATTAGAGCTTCAAGATTAAATGATCAAGTATGCCATGAAGCAATGTTTCTTTGTGACTTTGTGCATGTGATAAAACCAACTCTGTTATTTGCTTTGTTCTCTTTTTCTCACTGTTTTCATGATAACCTGGGAGCTGATTTTCCATTAGAAAATGGCTTCTTTAGGTATTCTGGTTTCATTTATAGAAAAAAAGAGGGAGAGAAAAAGAGGGGGATGGAGTTATTCACATACCTGATTACATCAGTGTTGGAATGAACCAGGGTAGACATTCTCTTCACCAATAGAAATTGACAACTCATTTATAATTTATAGTTCTTAGGAATCTGTGATGGCTATGAGGATTTAAGAAACTTATTAATAGTCTCACAACTAGTATAGGTCATAGGAAAGACTTGAACTAAGGCCTCATGGCTTCAAGGTAAATCCTCCATCTACTAGATAACACTTTTTCTCATAGTAAGGATATAAAAATCAAAATAAATTTGCTTCATTTCCTCCAATAGTTTATCAACTTATTAGTTGTACAAAAATCTTAAATTTGGAGCATGAATAGTTAAATTGATACTTACAGATAGTCTGAATATTAGAATTCTTAGCATCTTTTATTTCCCTTTCCTTCTACTTTTCCACAGTCACTATGGAAATACAAGGGGCTAGTCAGATAATCAAAAAATATTTACTAATGGGTTTACTGTCTAATGGCAGAGACAAGAAGCGAACTACTATATACAAATAATTTATGTATAGGAAAAATTAGAGACAACAGAACAAAGGCACTAGAATTAAAAGAGGTTAGGAAAGGCTCCCTATAGAAGTTGGGATTTTAGTTGGAGCTTGAAGGAATCTAGGGAAACTGGGACACAGAAAAGAGGAGGGAGCACATTCCAGGCATGGGGGATAGACAATTAAAATACCCAGAGTCAAGAAATAGAGTGTTTTATTTGAGAAAAAGAAAGGAGGCCAGAGTAGCAAGATCCATATAGTACATAAGACGTATGGTGTAAAAAGATTGGAGAGGTGGGGGAGGCTATGCAAAATGTTAAACGCCAAACAAGATTTTATGTTTAAGAGACCATATGAGATGTTAAGAAACATTTAGTGTTTATTCTTGTTGCTGCAAGAGTCTTCATGGCAAAAATGTCAACACCTGCTGGACAATCTAGTGGAGAGGAATCTTTCTGAAAATGACTAGGCTGGTTCTTGGAAAGCTGACACAGTCTGTCACAAGAACTGTGCTACTTGCCTTCACACCTTGGCATAACCTGCTAGTGTTTTGGGCTTTCTGATATAATATTTGGATATCTATGAATCAGGGGTTCTTAACATTTTGTTGCTTTTGTTGTTACTACTACTGCTGCTTTTTGTCACAGTGATCTTATGAAGCCAATGGACTCCTCAGAGTGTTTTTAAAAGCATAAAATAAAATACATAACATTACAAAGAAAACCTCAGTTGTATTGAAATACAGTTATTAAAAATAAGTTAATAAATCCCAGGTTAGGGATCTCTGATATTGATGATAAAGTCTTTTAGATGCTTCTGTTGATATATAATATCATAATGATTTCAAGGACCCCTAAAGTGTTAGAGAGAAATTCATCATGGCCACAATCTAGGGATCTACTTACTTATCCATATGGAAGAAACCAAATGAATCAAGAAGACCTATTGTCTAGATTATGTCATAAAGTTGACAATTTCATTTATGTACACTATATATGTATATATATTACACAAACACTATATACACACACATATATGTATATACATACACACACACACACATGCACACACACACACCCCTTTTCTGACCCTCTCCCTCTTGGAAAACTTTCCTTCTTCTATCTCTTTAATTTAAATTCTTTGATTTATTCTTTCCATTCAAGGAAATTGCTCAGCATTTTTATGTAAAAACATTTTCTCAGATTTTTTTTCTGGTGTCTAACTCAAACTCTTCCAATGTCCCTTCAGTCCTTGTTCTTTAGCATTGTTCAGCATACTTTCTTAATATTATCAGTTGAACGGGAAACAGTCTCTAACCTGTGGGTGATAAGAACCAAAGACACAGAGCAGTCTGGAGACAAGAGAGTAAGGAAACAAACAAAAGTTTAATTAATTTCAGAGTGAGGAAAATGACATATGCATATGGATGCCTCCCCCACACCCCAAGAAGGAGGGCTTATGGCTATTAAGATTGGGGTCATTTATATGTATGAAAGGGATTGGCCCACAACAAAGTCATACTTAGATCTTGAGAGAGTTCTCAAGGTGGGCATTTACTGCGACAATACAGGCTTTCTTGGCTTTTGTGGCAACAGTCATTGTCTCAGGTCTTAGGGGTTGTGACCACCCTGAAAGGTACAAAATCAGTTCTGTGACAGAAACAGCAATACAAGGACAAGGAACAGGGATTGTGAACATATGATGGATAGCCCTGGGGAATACTCTTTGCTAGAGGATGATATCCAGAGTGCAAAGGATTTTTGTTATGCCAAGCTCAGGAAATAGCCTACTTGTTAGGCCTGAGCTCTGGAAAACAGGAGATTTCCAAAACATTCTGACGATAGTGATGATGATTGATGATGATGACAATAAAATAGCTAATATTTATGTTGGTCTTTTGACCATAGAAATGCTTTACAGATGTCTCATCTTATGCTCATAACAACCTTGTGAAGTAGGTGGCATTATTATCCTTATTTTACACTTAAAAACACAGACTGCAGAAATTTTGGTCCTTAAACTGCTATCCCAACCCTTATGCTCTCTTTTAAAGTCTTTTCTTCCAGAGTCATCTGGGTTTTGTGGAAAGATATAGATCTGGACAACTGGAGATGTCCCCAGAAAATATAAAGCTATTTGGGAATTAAGGCACTACCAGTAGAGGAGATAGGGGGTGGGGAGGGAGATCAGCAAAATCTTCATGAAGAAGATGGTGGTTAAGTGACATCTTAAAGGAACAGAGAGACTCTATAAGGTGGTAGTAGGGAGTGATTGCCTTGTTTGGCTTTCATGACATCGCAATGTCAGAGTCAATGGAAAGTGTATCTAGCTGTGGTAGATTATACCAATACAATTTTGGAAGGCTCAGTCACAGGTTGGGCACAAATAGTGGGTATGACCAATTGGGAGGGGATGTCTCTAAATCTGCACCTTTCTCATTTCACATGATTGTGTTACAAACTTGTTGGGTGACCAGGCAAAGGCACAAACATGGAACAGTGTCATGTATGAAGTACAGAAAGACCAGTTTGGCCAAAAAGGGAACTTAAGGGTTGGGATAGTAGTCATATGTCCAATGAAGCTGGAGGTGGGTTCTAACTTATGTAGAGATTTAAAAGCTATACAGAGGAGTTTATATTTTATTCTAAACACAAAAGGAAGACAGTAGCATTTATTGAGTAAGTGATCCACATGGTCTCATCTCTTCTTAAGGAAAATTGAAGGTAAAATAAGGTGAGAACCATTTCCTAAGAAAGGGAAGTAGATCAAGAAGACAAAAACCTCAAATTTTCAGGCGGTGGGATGAGTGAGCATGACCTTAAATCATTCAATACATCTATGGATGTTAACAACAGATCCTAATTGAATACTATATGACATCTACAAAAAAGAATGTCATCATTATTAGTGAATATAGTCAAAATCATAAAATATTTTTAGTGAAAATACTGGAATTTTCACTAAACACACTGGAATTTCAATGATCTCAAGGTCGTTTTCATGGGTATGAATCATTTTCTACCTAATTCATAGCAAGGACTGGTCCTAGGGGCCAAAGTGTTTCTTACTGAACTACCTGACTTCTTTCCTCACGCTCATTGCTTATTCCACACCCTCTTAGAAAAATCCCAAAAGAATCCATCAGATTTAGGTTCTTCCAGAAGTGTTCAGTTCATTGCACTGTAACAAAAGTGAACTTTTAGTAAAATGAAATGTGGAAATGGAAAATGTCTTTTTTCTCTATGTCTCAGAAGTGCACTCTTAATGCACTCCATGATAAAAAAATGTTCTTTAACCTCTCTTTGAGTTTGCTGTCAAGTAACTGGTAGAATTTGATTGTTAATAATTCGTTGTTTTAGATTATTTCACCTGACAACTCAAGTTAGTAACAACTCCCTCTCAGGACTTTAAAGCTTTCTCATCCATATAACAGCGTCTAATAAGTGAACAATGCGTAGCTAAAAGCAAAGTATAGCTCAACAGAAATATTCACTTAGGAGTGATGGTTGCTGCTCTTATAGGGATGAATTTCTGATTTTCTAGATTATAACCTTTTGAAGAGTACTTGTCTATAATTAGAATTTTTAAAATATAATCATTTCACAATCAGGAAAACTTTAAAATAGATGGGTCTTGCCATGGCATTATGGTAAAAAAAGTTTCTTATGTTGGTGTTGTGTGTGCCATGTGATGGTATTAAAATAGTCTGTATTCATGAGCTTAGAGGCTACAATTAGCAGTAAATAATCAGATGCACTATTTTTTCTGTGGCTCTGTGCTAGTGCTTCCTGTCACTTCTACCAAGTGGATAGTGCATTTATCTGGGGTAGCATCTTCCTGAGGTTTGTGCTCTGATGCGTGATCTTTTGTGCCAGGAACTATATAACATATTGGTAAAGGAACTTTCTATTTCCAGCCATGTAAGGTGAATAGGCTTCTGTAATGGCTCCAGAAAGAAATGAAGTTAGTTAAGATTTAAGCAAAATAATTTTCCTCAATATTATTTTAGTGGATGTGTTCTCATTCATGTGTTTATTCCCTCAAATAATGTCAGTTGTAATCTGTTCATGTTGTTCATTTTACATAAATATTCTGATGATGATGCTGATACTGATGGAGATGATGATAGCCAACAGTCCACTGGGTTTTTGAAAGCTATACCAGTGGATCACAAACTCTGGCAGATTCTGCTATGCTAGAGGGATTTTGAGTATTATATTCATTGTAGAATGAGTCTGCTCTTCAAGGACCAACCTACCTAAGTTTGGAGAGGTTCATCACCAGTAGGCTGAACATTAGGTAATGAGTTAATTAACCTAATCAATTGGTGAAACGAAAGCAAATAGAGAATGATCTTCAGCCCTGTGTAAGCCTCCTCCACTTCTTTAGGTATTGTAGTGGAATAATGGAAAAAAGAGCAAAGGATGTTCAGAATTGTACAATTTGGGGGTCTTCTGTAAATGTCAGCATCTCTCCCAATGTGGAATTTGTGTCCATTGAATGGTGGACTGATACTTTGGAGGAACTGAACTAAATCAATATTTATGTTTTTATAATAAAAATATCTGAAAGATACAGGGAAGTTACAACTAAGTGGTAGGATGACACATAGAGCCTCTTTGGAGAGGCAAAAATAGGCATTGGCAGTAGTTAGTTTCATCATTGTAGTAGAATAATCAAGGCTGCCTATCCAACTTGTGAATCATACAACACATTTTGTTCTGAACTAATCTATAATAGCAAAAGAGTAACAAAAATCAGGAAAAAGTCACGTTCTGAGACCTTGTATACAGGCCATTTATTCCCTGGTGTAAATTAAGGGAACTAACTTGTCTGCATAACTCACTATGGAGTATTGAGTATAGGGCTATACCTACCTGCATTTTATCTAAATACCACCTGAAGCATGGTAGCCAACATATCCTTAGACTAAGACTATGAAAGGTGATTTCACTCACAAAGGACTTCAACCAAATTCTATGATCTCTAGTACCTGATGTTAACACTTGAATGCCACTTGATTAATTGCTGATAAGTATAAGAAAGAATTTTTTTTTTGTTATGTAACATACTATGGGACAGCTATATGGCACAGTGAATAGAAAGTCAAATCCAACCTCAGACATTTACTAGCTATGTGATGCTTGGGAAGTCGCTTAACCCTGTTTGCCTCGGTTTCCTCATCTATAAAATGACCTAGAGAAGGAAATGGCCAACTAGTCTAGTATCTTTGTCAAGAAAATTCCAAATGGGTTCATGTGGAGTCAGGCATGACTGAAACAACTAAACAACAACAAAACATACTATGTGGAGCTCTCTTTTTCAAGGAAATATAGAGTTGCTGTAGGAATCATATAAAGAAAAGTAACAAGGAATGTGATTACATAAGATACTTGAATTTCTGGTCATTGAAATGCTCATGCTTAGTATCAGCAAGGATTGCTATCCAGATAATAATAGCTGATGAGTCTCTATTTTTCAAAAACTTGAGAAACTTTGCAAATCAAGCAAACATATAATTTACTACCTGGTGACTTCAGTGCAAAAGTAGATAGAAGCTAGATAGCAAGATGACAATTCCATTGAAGAATTACAGTGGTGACAATAGCTGACATTTTCCTGGTTCTTTAAGGCTTAAAGATATTTCCCTTAAAATATCCTAGTGAGGTAGATAGTACGAAAATGATTATCTCCATTTTACAGATGAAGAAACTTGGGTTGATTTGGGCTAGCATGCTCAAGACCACCCCTCAGGTGGACATCTGAGCTGTCATTACTTCTGACCTTACTCTGTTCCCATTTCTTGGCTGTGGTGTACTGATTATTTTAATCTTGTTTTCTGATTGTTGGCTCTGGTCATCCTGGTGTGTATCTTTTGATTCACCTAAAAACATCTTCCTCACAAATAGTGCCTATTTTTTTTTTCAACCCAAATGCTTATCACAGAGCAGGTACTCCATAAATGCTTGTTGAATTAAATTGAATTGAATTGAACAAGTTTGCCACAGGGTTAAAATCTGGTTTCCTGAACCAGCGATCAGTGTATTCCCATGTACTTCCCCTTCACAGTAACTTTGAAATTGTTCCCTTTGCCTTGTCCCTCAGAATTCTGTCTTCTTCTGCATTTGGAGTCATAAACTCTACTCCTAACCTGAACTCATTATGGTAGAAATATTCAAACAATACATAATGACCCTTCATAGATCAAAAATAATTGTCAGAATCATAATATGTGAGACATTCACACTTGACTTCTATGATTTCTCCCCTCTAAAAATGTAACTACAAACAATAAGTACCATGTAGTTCTGTAATATCTTATTTAATATACCTCAGCCTCCCATCCAACATATACTCTAGCAATAGATCAGGAATTATAAACTGACTACCAAAGTAAATAAAATAGGAGAATTTCTCCAATATAACAAAAGTCTCCCATAAAGTCCCATGATATTTGTGGAAGAGGGAACACTGTATCTACAATTCATTCTCTTAGGATAATGCACTTTCTAGGGTGATATTATCAATAGAATCGCTTGATGGCCCCATCACCCAGAAACTGGCTGTGCCTCATTTCTTTTCTATCCAGCTTCTATAGCTACTATTTCTCTTTCCGTATACATTTGCTATTTGTTACTCTTCTGCTTTGTTCTTCTATGAGAAAATTATTTTCTCATTTTCTTTTATATAACTATCTTCATGAGTATGACAATTCCCCCTAACAATGAGCAACTTATTTTTTAATTATTTCTTTAGTTAATTCATGTTACTGAAAACTTAAGTGATACTCCTAAATGGGATCCCTTAGCTACTATATCAGCGACAGGTCATCATGACTTTCCTGACTCCAAGACCAGTGTTCCATCTTCTGGCACACCTTTTCTTGGCTCATTCAATGGGAATGCCATAACTCTTCGTTGAGATTGCCTTTCCCACATCACGAGGGGTAAGCAGTGCATTATTAGCAAGGCACATTGTTACAACCAGTTGGCCCACAAAAGAGTTCCTTAAGTCAATAACCTTTTTTATTCAATCATATTTCTCTCTGTCCCACTCAGCAAAAATCCACCACCCTCCTGCACCTTCTGATGAGCAAGTTCACTTCAGTTCTCATCAGGCCTTTGCCACCTGACCAGGGCCATGTAATTAACTTTGAAGCTTTTCTTATGCTTCCAGGAGTCACTTATTGTAGCAACACCAGAGGACAGAGGGCAATCTTTGCTCTCCTTTCTACCTAAGTCCCAAGTTTCTGTCTCCTTTACAACTAAATTAATATGAGTTCCTTAAATAAGTTAAGAATAGGTAAAAAACAAAAACAAGGGGTGGAGCCAAGATGGTGGAGTAGAAAGACGCACATACACATAGCTCCGAACCCACAACCCACAGATCGGCTACAGGGGAGCAACTCACGGTGAATTCTGCACCCAGAGGCCACGGAATATTGGAGCGAGGGAGATTTCTGTTCCAGAGAGACCTGCAAACCTCTCGCGGGGGGTCCTTCGCGCTGCGGACTGGGCGCCGGGACTGGGAGCTGAATGCAGCTCTGCAGTGGCTTCTGCACCGAGAGGAAAAGATCCGAGCGGGCTTCGGGGATGGGATCTCCAGTGGCCACGCGGGTCCCTCCACCCACAGAGGGACCTGCAAACCTCTCGCAAAAGGTCCGTCGCACTGCAGACGCGGAGCCCAGCCCAGACCTGCTGCGGCCACAGCACCAAGAGAAACAGACCCGAGCAGGCTTCAGGGATGGGATCTCCAGTGGCCGCACAAGTCCCTCCGCCCACAGGTGACGGGGGTCAGTGAGAGAGTCTCTTTGGCGGGTCGAGAGGGGAGTGGGGTGCCCCCATGATTCGGGCCCCCCCAGGAGGTAGAAGCTGAGAGGCGGCTGCAGATCGGGGCTCCCCAAGCGGATGGGAGCCTGGATCCATTGTGGAAGGTCTGTGCATAAACCCCCTGAGGGAACTGAGCCTGAGAGGCGGCCCTCCCCCCACCTCAGCACCTGAACTTAATCTCACACTGAATAGCAGCCCTGTCCCCGACAAAAGCCCTAAGGCGGGAAGCAGCATTTGAATCTCAGACCCCAAACACTGGCTGGGAGGACCAGGAGGCGAGGTGGGTGTGAGGAGAATATTCAGAAGTCAAGTCACTGGCTGGGGAAAATGCCCAGAAAAGGGTAAAGAAATAAGACTATTGAAGGCTACTTTCTTGGAGAACAGACATTTCCTCCCTTCCTTTCTGATGAGGAAGAACAATGCTTACCATCAGGCAAAGACACAGAAATCAAGGCTTCTGTGTCCCAGCCCACCCAATGGGCTCAGGCCATGGAAGAGCTCAAAAAGAATTTTGAAAATCAAGTTAGAGAGGTGGAGGAAAAACTGGGAAGAGAAATGAGAGAGATGAAAGAAAAGCATGCAAAGCAGATCAGCTCCCTGCTAAAGGAGACCCAAAAAAATGTTGAAGAAATTAACACCTTGAAATATAGGCTAACTCAATTGGCAAAAGAGGTTCAAAAAGCCAATGAGGAGAAGAATGCTTTCAAAAGCAGAATTAGCCAAATGGAAAAGGAGATTCAAAATCTGTCTGAAGAAAATAGTTCTTTCAAAACTAGAATGGCACAGATGGACGCTAAGGACTTTGTGAGAAAGCAAGATATCACAGAACATAGCGAGAAGATTGGAAAAATGGAAGATAATGTGAAATATCTCATTGGAAAAACAACTGACCTGGAAAATAGATTCAGGAGAGACAACGTAAAAATTTTGGGACTACCTGAAAACCATGATCAAAAGAAGAGCCTAGACATCATCTTCCATGAAATTATCAAGGAAAACTGCCCTGAGATTCTAGAACCAGAGGGCAAAATAAATATTCAAGGAATCCGCAGAACACCGCATGAAAGAGATCCAAAAAGAGAAACTCCTAGGAACATTGTGGCCAAATTCCAGAATTCCCAGGTGAAGGAGAAAATATTGCAAGCAGCTAGAAATAAACAATTCAAGTATTGTGGAAATACAATCAGGATAACACAAGATCTAGCAGCCTCTACATTAAGGGATCGAAGGGCATGGAATAGGATATTCCAGAAGTCAAAGGAACTAGGACTAAAACCAAGAATCACCTACCCAGCAAAACTGAGTATAATACTTCAGGAGAAAAAATGGTCTTTCAACGAAATAGAGGATATTCAAATTTTCTTGATGAAAAGACCAGAGCTGAAAAGAAAATTTGACTTTCAAACACAAGAATGAAGAGAACCATGAAAAGGTGAACAGCAAAGAGAAGTCATAAGGGACTTACTAAAGTTGAACTGTTCACATTCCTACATGGAAAGACAATATTTGTAACTCTTGAGACATTTTAGTATCTGGGTACTGGGTGGGAGTACACACACACACGTGCACACACTCACACATACATAGAGACAGAGTGCACAGAGTGAATTGAAGAGGAGGGGATCATATCTTAAAAAAAATGAAATCAAGCAGTGAGAGAGAAATATTGGGAGGAGAAAGGGAGAAATGGAATGGGGCAAATTATCTCTCATAAAAGAGGCAAGCAAAAGACTCATTAGTGGAGGGATATAGAGGGGAGGCGAGAGAAAAACATGAGGTCTACTCTCATCACATTCCACTAAAGGAAAGAATAAAATGCACACTCATTTTGATAGGAAAACCTATCTCACAATAGAGGAGAGTGGGGGACTAGGGCACAAGCAGGGTGGGGGGGAGGATAGAG